>NW_024063076.1:0-600000 GCF_006381635.1 Hibiscus syriacus | reverse complement strand
TAAAGATGATTTAATGCAATTTGATATGATGAATGTTGGATACAGTTTTGCACAATTTAATCTAGGAAACATGACTTCATCGCTTCAAGTGAATGATCTTCAAACATAACATATGAAATTTCCACTGTTGCTTGAGTTTTGATGATTTGGTCCCTATACTATTTGGCAGACATGTTCTTATACTTATTTGGCTATCGCTCTGCCCATCTCTGCCTTGAATTCGTTTTCTATAATTTGATCAGAGAACCATGTCTCTTTGCAAAATCAACTTTTATTGAAATGATTTGAAGTCCAATCATGCATATCCTCAATCAGAATTGTTTTGAAGACAAGCTTATGTCCCAACTGTCTTCATTTTGATAGATTTATTGAAATCACTTTAGTGCATGTCTTGATCAATCACAATGAAATACTGAGGAGTATATTCAATCATGTTTCCTGTAAAAAATGTTTTGAAACCCATATACCCCTAAACTTTACTCAAAGTAAAGCATAATAATCCTTTTGTATATAAAAACTTATTATTAATCAATGTTTTATATGCATTATGCTTATGAAAAGAAGTAATAAAATATAATCAAATGTTATTATTATCAACAAAAATTAGGAATGTGACATCATTTGGAGTCAATTTTTTTCAAGGAGAAGGCAAACATTACAAGAAGGATAAAAACCAAGTACCCCTGATATCAATTATAGGAATTCTTCAATCTTCTCACCAACAGTTTTTCTGAGGATTAACATATGTCTAGAGGATTCAGATCGTACTAAAGATGTTTGAGCATGAGAATCTCTCCAATATTCAAGTCGTCCTTTGCGGATTTTTAACTTGAATCCTCTTTTGGTTTCAAGATGTTAGTTTTTGGATTTTCATCTTGAACCCCATTTTTATTCTTTTTTTCATTTTCATTTTTTTACTTATTTTATTTTATTCATGTGTAATATCGTTGACTAAATCAGAATTCACAAGATTAGGCAATCATCTTCATCTATTTTAGTCAAAATTAGAGCTCCTCTGAAAAAGGGCCTTTTTCACGACGTAAGAGTCTTCCCAATTTGGCATTCACGTCCCTTAAAAGTCCTTTTAATACATCTAGCCATGACAGATAGCTCTTAACCTTTTTTCCTCAATTAAGGTCAACTAGTCGAACCTATTCTGTACCCAATCTGTTTCCTCTAATTTCAACTTCATTAGTAGTCTCAACAAAGCGATTTCCACTTCAATTGGTTAAAATTGCTTCTATCCCATAGACTAGTGAGAAAAGTGTTGCCTCAGTCTATGTGCAAACCAAGGTGCGATAAGCAAGTACAGTAAAGGGTAACTTTTTATGCCAACCTTATATATCTCAGTAGTCTTTGTGATAATCTTTTTGATGTTCTTGTTTATTGTCTCTATTTCCTCATTCATCTTTGAGTGATAAGGAGCCAATTATGATGTTTGATTTTGAACTTTGTGTAGATTTCAACCATTCAGTCATTGTTCAGATTTAAAGCATTATATGAAATATTTTTCTCGGGTGTCTCATATATTCAAAGATCTTTTTTTCAAGAATCGACAGATTACACCCTTTGTGACAATGGCATAAGATGCAACTTTAACCCATTTAGTTAAGTAAGATGGCCACAAAGATGAAGCATGCCCATTAGAAGCCTTTGGTGTGATTGGTCAAATTACATCCACGCCCCACATTGGGAAAGGCCAAGGTGCATTCATTACATGTAAATGTGAAGGGGCACATGAATTTTATCACCATAGATTTGGAACTTATGACATTTGCGGGCATAACTGATATAATACTCTTCCATTGTAGACCAGTAATAGCCTAACCTCATGATTTGTTTGGTTATTGTGAACCCATTGATATGCGTTCAACATATTCCTTCATAGACTTCTTTGAGTATCTTTTTGGCCTTAACTCATGTAAACATCTCAATTATATCTGGTCTTTTCTTTTGTTGTAGAGGACTTCCCTATCAAGTACGTATCCCATAACCAATATCCTCAAGTTTCTTTTTTCATTCTTCATAGCTTCAATTGGGTAACCTCGATACTTGGCATATTGAAGATGTTATAATACCACGAGAGACCATATTTTTCATCTTCCTCAATGTTACAAAGTGAGCTAGGGTTTCTCTTATGCTCATTCGGATAGGCATCATTCGAGCATGATCGTTATCTTTAAACATTGAAGTTAGCCAGGTCATCTACCATTTGATTTTCTTTACGCGGAAGATAAGTAAAAGGCAATTTTTTTCAAATTCTTTTATCAAATCCATGACTATATTCTTGTATTCTATCAATTTAGAATCTCTAATCATTCATTCTCCACAAAGCTGATAAATAACTAAGGCTGAGTCCCCAAATACATCTAGGATCTTAACATTTTGCTCAATTGTAGCTTGAATTGCCATGATACACACTTCGTACTCAACCATGTTATTTGTACATTCAAAATAAGTTGGTAAAAGGATAAAGATATCCTTTCGTGAAACCAACACTGCCTCAATTCAATGCCCTATTTGAGGCACCATCAAATTTTATCTTTCATACTTCATCTCTTGGAGCTTATTCTTCTTCTTCTTCTATGGACGTGAACATTAAGTCTTTGTTAGGAAACTCAAACTTCACTGGTTCATAATCCTTTAATGCTATACTTTCCAAGAAGTCTGCAATTTTACTACCTTTTGGCTCACATCAACTATATCAAATTCAGACAATAACATCTGCCACCTAACTATCTTTCTAGTTAAAGCTGAGGATTCCATCATTTATTTCAACGATTTTAACTTTGATATTAACCAAGTACTGTGATACAACAAGTATTGTCTCAGGTCTCAGTCTTTTTGTAGTATATAATAAGGTACAACACAACTTCTCGATTGGGGAATATTGAGTCTCGTAGTCAATGAACTTTTTAATAAGATAATAAATGGCTCGGTATTTCTTTCCATTTAATCGTGTTGTGCTAATACACACCCCCATTGAATTTTAAAAGATTGTTAAGTACAAAATCAGTGGTTTTCCTGGAATTAGGGGTACTAGAATGGAGCATTTGATAAGTAGTGTTTGGCTTTATAAAAACCTTCCTAACAACTGTCATCCCAAATCCTTGGGTTTTGTTTTCTCAACAAGTGAAATATTAGATCACACTTCTATATTAATTTAAAGATAAATCGAGAAATATAAATCAACCTTCTTAGGAATCCTCAAAATTCTTTTGGAGTTTTTGGTTGTGGCAATTCTTGGATTACTTTAACATTGTCAGGATCTATCTCTATCCCCTTTTTTCACTGATTTTGAATATGAGCAATTTCCCTTGAAGTGTCCTCAAAGGTACACTTAGTCGGGTTAATCTTCAATTGGTATTTCCTTAACCTAAAAAATAGCTTCCTCAGAACTTCAACATGCTCTTTTTAGTTTTTGATTTGGCAATCATATCATCTGTATATACTTATTTTTCTTTGTGCATCATATCATGGAATAATGTGACAACGGTTCGCTGATATGTTACCCCTGCATTCTTTAATCTGAATGGCATCACCTTTGTAACGCCCTGAAACCTGGGTTAATAGTTTTGGGCCCGAGTAAGTCAAATGGAATATATTGGCTTTATAGAGAAGATTGGTCAAAATTAGCTTTAAGTTTAGGCTTGGTTTGGGCCCAATCATACGAAAAATAGGTATTTTTAAATCAAGGATAAAATATGATGGCCAAAGGGCAATTTACCATTTTTCAAAACAAAAGCTGAAAACCATTAAAAATGGATTATATCACGCTTGTTTCCTTCTCTTTTTCCCAAATCTCCTTTGTCTCTTCTTCTTCCTTCTTCATCCCTTTATTTTCCTCCTTTGGTAGCTAAGAAATATGACAACTTGATAGTTCTTCAACTCTAATTGGGATTTTTAAAAATCATATCATACTCATCTCAAGCTTCAATTCAAGCTCTAAATCCGTTCATTTCACCATGGGAAAACCAAGAGCAGCTTTAGTGGGTTTTAGAAAACTATGGCAATCAACATGTTTTTAGAAGGTTTCAGGCCCTGGGAATATTTTAAATTCCCTTCTAAGCTTCTCAACAACTTTAGTAACATATATGTTTGATTCTTGTCTGATGTAAGGCTAACCAGGCTTCTTCAATAATGGAGAAGTTGGCAACCTTGTTGTTTCCCGATCTAGGAGAGACACCAAATGCTACACTTTAAATTGATAAGTAATCTGCAAAATTAAAAGAAAGAAATGATTAAGATGGAAATATAAATAAGAAATGGAAGAAGAAAGGAAATGATAAGAATTGAAATGGATAGAAATGTTATCAAAGATGGGTTGCGAAGTGTTGTTGAATTGTCCTTCAAATGTTGATGAATTCGGCCACCATTGGTGATGATGCACGTGATTCTTGATGAACATTGATGGATAATTCAATGATTAAGGAATGTGATGAATATGGTAAGGGGTTAATGATAGAGTTGGCGTGAAAGTGATGGATAATGGTGAAGGAAATAGTATCTTATAAAACTAAGAAGAACCAATGTTATAAAGAACAAAGACTTGTTTCTTATAAGTTTTATAAGGGATGGTAGTAAGGACTTTGACCCACTAGTTATATAAACTAGGAACCATAAGTATCTATGAAGGGATTATGCCACAAACTTCAGAAAAAGCTTGCTTAATCGATATAGTTCTAAAAAGAACTTGAAGAGAGAATAATCTCACAAGGGTTTTAATTTATCAAAGGGTTGAGTTTTACAAATGAATGCCAAAGCCTATTTATAGATTTGTATATGCTTGACTGAATAGATGAATGCCTTTTCGACAAATTACATAATTTAAATTGAATGATGCTTGGATGAAAGGAAATGTCATTGGCTGAATGGTCTTCTTATGGTTCATCTTGGCGCCAACTTTGAAGCAATGCCTTGCTTTGGCCAAATAGGGAGAAACCTCTTCACTTTGGCGCCCATTTCTCCCACACGTATGGCACATGTGTAGGCTGGTCATGAGGCACTCACATGGATGGTGTAGAATGCTTAAGTTGTGGACTCCTCCATGGCGTGAAGATGAGCAACAAGTTAAGCGTGACTTGGCATCAAACATGTGTCTAAATGACATGTCATCAATTGGGCAGCAACTAATTATGAAAGCACATTTGTGTGAAGCAACCTTTCATCATTTGAGCTAATTCCCATGGGTTTGAGCTGAAGTTGAGCTGGCCATAATGAAGGACATGTGTATAAGTTTTAGGACAGCTCCTTGTGAAAAGGCACTTCTCGGAATGACAACTCTTCGCGAAAAGGTACGAATTCACAAAATTTGACCTAGACCATATTTAGTGCTCTGTGTGGTGAAGATGATGGTGCAACTCTCCAGCTGAATTGAGGTCTCTAGCTAGCTCAAAAGTCCAGCTCAAGTGAGCTATGAGCTCGGGGGTCAGCTGACAACTTTTCACCATTTGTTCTTCATGATCTCCCGAGTCATCCTATGTAAGTTTTCCTAGCTCCTTATCCTTAGTTAAGCTCAAATTTAGCTCCCATCATGTGGCTGAATATGCACATATAAAAGAAAGCATTTATAAGATAAGGAATATAAGATATAAATATATAAATATATGGTTCATAATAATATCTTCATACATTCATAATATCATCATCAAAACTATAAATATAATGTATGTAAGCTATTATCATAATGGTATAAAGAAAGATTAAGTTAAAGAAAATCCCTTTGATTATTGAGAAAGGTTGGAGATACAAGTCCATTTTTGAAGCTGAATTGGTTCACATCATCCCCCTTTCTTTAAAGCAATTTGTCCTCAAATCGAAGGTGGTTTCTTTTCAATGTTCCTCCATTCTATAGTTGCTAATTTGTCAGAAATTGATCCCTTCAATAGGTTCTTGAGTGAGATATGCCCATGTAATTTTGCTTTGAACATTTAGGTCCCTTGATTTCCCAAAAGTGGTGTCTCTTAATACTCTAATAGGCATGATCATTAAATCCTCATAGGTCACGTCCATTGGTTCTTCCAAAGAATTCTTTGAATGCAAAATGGTATCCTTTTGATGTTTGATGGACACGTCTTTTTCATTCCCAAAGGTCACTTCCCCTAATTCTTCATTTTGGCAAATGGCGTCCTTGGGTACATCCTGCAAGTCAAAGAAAAAATATGCATGTTCAAAGTTAGAATAATCATCTTCAACCTTGTATTCTATCAATAGGCATCTCGAATCAAGCACTTTGAAGAATAAACACTTGTTCTTGGATCAGTTTCCTCCATGGTTGTTGCTTTTCCTTTCCTTATAGCCTCAACACTTTGCTTCATTTTGGCTTGATCATTCTGGACTTGTTTAGGCGTTAAAGGAGTAAGGATAATCTTCTTCCCTTTATGGCTGAATGAGTATTGATTGGTAAAACAATCATGAATAGTTCTTTTGTCGTATTGCCATGGCCTTCCAAGAAGTAGATGGCTAGCGTGCATAGGGGAACATCACACATAACCTCATCTTTGTATTTGCCAATGGAAAAAGAAACTAACACATGTTTGCTAACATCGAGTTCTCCTCGTTCATTGTGCCACTGCAACTTATATGAATTCGGGTGCTTCATTGTCTTCAAACCAAGCTTTTCCACCATTATTGTACTTGCCACGTTAGTACAACTTCCACCATCTATAATAACAAAACATACCTTTTCATTCACATGGCATCGGGTATGAAAAATGTTCTCTCGCTGTGCATTGTCTTTTGTGACTTGAAGATTCAAACTTCTTTTAATTACCAAAGCTTCTCATTGATCAACGGGATCTGCAAGAGTGATTTCTTTATTTATTTCAATGGGTGCCTCTTGTTCTTCCTCAGATTCAGATTCTATTTCACCATTTCCAAGTAAAAGCATGGTGTTCCGGTTAGGGCATTGTGTAGATACGTGGCCCCTCCCAAACATTTAAAGCACCTAATGTCTCTTGAACGTTCAGTAGTTTTCTTTTCTCGGTTGAAATCTTTATTTACTTGCTGATTCTTTGAAGATTCATCTTGATCTTTGACTGGAGGAGGAGTTGGCTTCTTAATGTTATTTGGACTCTATTTGGATACGTGGGTAATATTGCGAGATGTATGTCTCCTCTTTAGTTGCTTTTAATTTTCATTGCCATTTGCACCATCTCATCAATTTCGATGTAATGATACAACTCCAAGGTATTGGCAATTTCAGAATTAAGTACAGCAAGGAATCTTGCCATAGTTGCTTCACGATCCTCCTCAATGTTGACTTGGATCATTGCCACTTCCATTTCTTTGTAGTAGTCCTCTAGCCTTGTTTAAGATTCTGTAACTTTTGAAACAAGTCCCGGTGATAGTGAACAGGAATAAATCATTTCGCATAATACCTTTCATTTCATGCCAAGTTGAGATGATCTTTCTCTCCTTCTTCGGTTAAGGGTAAGTTGATCCCACCATTTAAATCATAGTCTATGAACTTCATGGTTGTCAATCTCACTTTCTTCATCTCGGAATAATTATGGCAACTAAAAACGTGTTCCACTTTGCTTTCCCATTCGAGATAGGCTTCAGGATCAGTATTTCCTTAGAATTGAGGAATTTTGATCTTCATATTGCTCAAATTATCATCAACAATGGCACGTCTAGGGCCTTGGAATATTGCTTGTTCTCCAGTATCTAAATTTTCTTGAACATCTTCTTCTGGAGGTGGTGGTTGTTGTTGTCTTCTATGGGCTCTATTATTACGTCCTGGTGGTAGATCCTGGCGTTGATCTATCTTTTCATGAAGAGCTTCAAACTCTTCATGAAACATTCTCATCATTTCTCCAATGAGTGCCTGCATTTGTAAGTTTGGTGTTCCTGCATTTTCTCTGGGGTTTTGAGACATGTTAGTAAAATATTAAAAACCTTACTAGCACACTCACAAAACCTCACTTAATCACTCCAAAGAAAAATTTCAGATTGCACTCCACTCATACTCGTGTTTGTACTCGGGGATATATGTCTTGGCTTTTTTTTATCCCCTTCTGATCTCACCCTCTCGTTTACCTTTTTCCGCTCGATTCTCTCTTGTGTGTCATTTTTAAGAACTAACTCAAGATTGATAAAGTATTTTCTTTCTCTTTTTGTTTTTCTTCTTTGTTTTTCTTTTTGTTGCTTTTGTTACAGCACTTGATTTTCAATCCAACAAAGCTCTGATTACCGCTTGATGTAAGGCTAACCAGACTTCTTCAATAATGGAGAAGTTGGCAACCTTGTTGTTTCCCGATCTAGGAGAGACACCAAATGCTACACTTTAAATTGATAAGTAATATGCAAAACTAAAAGAAAGAAATAATTAAGATGGAAATATAAATAAGAAATGAAGAAGAAAGGAAATGATAAGAATTGAAATGGATAGAAATGTTATCAAAGATGGGTTGCGAAAGTGTTGTTGAATTGTCCTTCAAATGTTGATGAATTCGGCCACCATTGGTGATGATGCACGTGATTCTTGATGAACGTTGATGGATAATTCAATGGTTAATGAATGGTGATGAATATGGTAAGGGGATAATGATAGAGTTGGCGTGAAAGTGATGGATAATGGTGAAGGAAATAATATCTTATAAAACTAAGAAGGAACCAATGTTATAAAGAACAAATACTTGTTTCTTATAAGTTTTATAAGGGATGATAGCAAGGAATTTGACCCACTAGTTATATAAACTAGGAACCAGAAGTATCTATGAAGGGATTAATGCCACAAACTTTAGAAAAAGCTTGCTTAATCGATATAGTTCTAAAAAGAACTTGAAGAGAGAATAATATCACAAGGGTTTTAATTTATCAAAGGGTTTAGTTTTACAAATGAATGCCAAAGCCTATTTATAGATTTGTATAGGCTTGGCCGAATAGATGCATGCCTTTTCGGCAAAGTACATAATTTAAATTGAAAATGCATGATGCTTGGATGAAAGAAATGTCCTTGGCCGAATGGTCTTCTTATGGTTCATTTTGGCGCCAACTTTGAAGTAATGCCTTGCTTTGGTCGAATAGGGAGAAGCCTCTTCACTTTGGCGCCCATTTCTCCCACACGTATGGCACATGTGTAGGCTGGTCATGAGGCACTCACATGGATGTGTAGAATGCTTAAGGTGTGGACTCCTCATGGTGTGAAGATGAGCAGCAAGTTAGGCGTGACTTGGTATCAAACATGTGTCTAAATGACATGTCATCAATTGGGCAGCAACTAATTATGAAAGGGAACATTTATGTGAAGCAACCTTTCATCATTTGAGCTAATTCCCATGGGTTTGAGCTGAAGTTTGAGCTGGCCATAGATGAAGGACATGTGTATAAGTCTTAGGACAATCTCCTTATGAAAAGACACTTCTTGAATGACAACTCTTCGCGAAAAGGTACGAATTCACAAAATTTAACCTAGACCATATTTGTAGTGCTCTGTGTGGTGAAGATAATGGTGTAACTCTCCAGCTGAATTGAGGTCTCTAGCTAGCTCAAAAGTCCAGCTCAAGTGAGCTATGGCTCGGGAGTCAGCTGACAAATTTTCACAATTTTTTTTTTCATGATCTCCCGAGTCATCCTATGTAAGTTTTCCTAGCTCCTTATCCTTAGTTAAGCTCAAATTTAGCTCCCATCATGTGGCCGAATATGCACCTATAAAAGAAAACATTTGTAAGCTAAGTAATATAAGATATAAATATATAAATATATGGTTCATATTAATATCTTCATACATTTATAATATCATCATCATAACTATAAATATAATGTATGTAAGCTATTATCATAATTATGGTATAAAGAAAGATTAAGTTAAAGAAAATCCCCCTTTGATTATTGAGAAAGGTTGGCATGCAAGTCCATTTTTGAAACTGAATTGGTTCACATCATTGTCTAGTGAGAGAAGTTGGAGAAACCTCCAAGAACGAAGGAATGAAAAACTTACATTGGGTTGAGCTTTGACAATTCCAGTAGTTTAGAATCAAAGGTAACTCATCTCTAACTCAACTCTACAACATGTAGGTCATTTAATGTGTGTGGTAAGTTGCATGAGTAACGAACCATATTCTTGGTACAAATTAGAAATCAATACTTTCACATTGTTTAGCCTCTTTATGACCTTTATAATCATACATAAGACATTAATAACAAGTGGGACTTTCAATAAGAAGTTAAAGGTCTAAAAATGTCATTTTTCTAGCTTGAAACAGGGCATTTATGGGCACGAGTATCATACTGAAAGAACAATACCGATATTATTCCTCAAACATTGAAAAATAAAAGAAAATTAAGAAGAAAGTATCAATACTCTTTCATTGGGTATCAATACTGGGAGTTAGGTATCAATACTTGCAGGGTGGTATCGATATTGAGATCACTTAGCAAATTCCAGTAAGCAATTTTGGTATCGATACCTAAGGGGGTATCGATATCGATATTGATACTCTCCATTAAGGTATCGATACTTAGTCAATTATCAAAACATCGAAGCTTAAAATGGTATAGATACCCAGGGTCAGTATCGATACTTAGAGGTCAGTACCGATACTGAAGGCTTAGTATCGATACCCACAATAGTTTTGGGTAGAGAACCTAATAACTAAAGGGGTTAGTTCTACGGGTCTATTTATACCATAATACCATGAAATAAAACTACAAGAGAGAACACTGAATTAACTCAGAACATCTAGAAAAGTAACAATTAGGATGACATAAAACTAGCCTTATTTGATGCTCAGGATACAAATAGGACACCTGAGTTACTCTAGAAGAATACGACATTTAGTTGGATATCCCAGTCAGTGTCAAGGCACTCATGGCCAGCTAGGCGCAGATGCCTTAAGACTCACAGAATAAGTTGGCTGGGTGTATATTTCTGATACAGAATTCAGATCTCACCCAGAGTACCTTCGCATAATCAAGTAGTCTAGAGGGATGCATGAGCTCCAGATATAAACCCTCACTCGCACCATAATGTTAGCCACAATATAATAGTCCAACACCTTTTATGTTCTTATACTTGTGCCACTAGCTAGCATATTTAGCGACTTCATGTAGTACAATACATTTTTAGTGAGGCATTGAGCTCGTAAGCTCAGCATTCAGAATGTGTTTTGTGTGCAAGTTAGGAGACCGTTTACGGGAAGTTATCGTCACCAGACATTCTAGTGCAGCATGCCAAATTAGCCAGAGTATCTCAAAGTATGTCTTGAGTCACTTTTAGAGGGCATATACTATTTATGGACCCTTTTGTATTTAGCTGTAACTCTATTTTCTTTAAAACTCGAATTGTATTATTTTGGATATTTTGAGAGCTCTCTCATATTTGTAAAACTTAAATATTATGCTTTTATTATTTTTAGTACAGATGGATTTTATCAGATGTTTTAAAATCAGTTATGTTTAAAAGAAAATTTTGGGTTAACCACTCAGGTAGTCCCGTGTGACGTCATGATCCAATGATCTCCAGGTCAGGCTGAATTAGGGTGTTATAACCTTATAGCAAAATGTTCCATACATTGTCACAAATATTGTCTTCTTCATGTCTTCAGGGTCCATCTTGATCTGATTGTACCCTGAGAAGCAGTCCATGAAGGAGGAAATAGCATGCTTAGTTGTGTTATCAATCAAGGTGTCAATATGAGGAAAGTAGGAAGTTGTCTTTGGGGCTCGCACGATTAAGATCTCAGTAGTCAACACACATTCTAACATTTTCGTCTTTTTTGAAACTGACACAATATTAGCGACCCATTTAGGATACTTAGATACCTGTATGAATCTAGCATCAAACCATTTCTTTACTTCTTTTATTTTCAACAACATGGCTGGTCTCATTCTTCGAAGCTTCTACTGTATAGGCTAGTATTCTGGTTTTATTGGTAGCTTATGTATAACAATATATGTATCCAAACCCGGCATATCCTGATACGACCAAGCAAACACATCTTTGAAATTATGTAACAGGTTTATGAGGTCTTGACTTATTTCTAATGATAGTGGGGTGCCGATCTTGACCTCATTTTTATCTTCTTTTATCCCCAAATTCATTGTCTCGTCATCTCATGATGAGGCAAAATTTACTTATTTTCTTGCTCCATCAATCTAACAAGTTCAAGGTTCAATTCACATTCATCATCATCATTATAACCCTCAGATTCCTCTAGACACATTTAATTTTCAAAATCACCATTTGGTTCAGAAATATCATTATTCGAGAAATTGATATTCGAAGACCTGCGAATGAAAAAGAACATGTTCAGGCTATGGACAAGAATTCTATTATATATTTACCGAAAGAATAACTATAATAATGTGATAAGAAAATAAATAAAATGTTTTCCATGAAGAGAATGAGGGAAATGCATCATTTCATTAAAGTAATGACAAATAACAATTTTTTCTTTTACAAAAGGAAAAACACAAAATGATTGTTATTATGCATTACTTTGAAACGAGCTAGTAGAATATAGGGAGTTCTTTGACAATATAGTTGTCCAAAGTAAATATTGGAGGGCAAAGACGAATCAAAGCTCATGAGAATTATGTAGCGGATTCATTTATGATAGCATTGATTGTTAAGTTTTCCATTATAACCTCAAATTTCACGGTCTATTTGTTAACCAATGGGTGCTCTAACGTATTAATCATGAAGCCGCCAAATGAGAAGGTCTTAGTGATATGCGGTATAACCATAGGCTTCCAACTAATATCCTGACAACCTACTATTGTCTTCCTTCTTTCTCTAAGCCTCTAAGCATTCCTAACCATGTCTTGATAAATGGGTTTGTGCCAAATTCCAAAACCATTTCTCTTGGGCACCGAAGTTAAACCCTCGGTGATTCCTTGTAACCTCTTATCAAATCATTTGTCAACTCAAGCTCCTTGAGCTATAGTTTTTTTTCAACTACATTATAGTGCTTTTTGACAGTCTAGGAGAAGGTATATTTTTCTCTCAAACACAAAAGTAGCATTGAAAAACTCAAAGGCAGAAATAATTATTCAAGTGCATTCTCATTCACATTCACATATTGTGCATCAGTGGTGATAAACGTTATGATTTCTTCTTCAACTTTGATGGTTACCAAAGTTCCTTCATAAATGAATCGAAGCTTCTGAGTAATGAAGAATGAACTCCCAGCCATATGTATCATGGCCTTCTTAGTAGATAGTTATAGTTTGGATAGATGTTCATGACCATAAATTTCACCTCAAATGTAGTCGGGCCAATACGGAGGGAAATTCTGATTTTACCCATAATATTCCTTTCAGTACCATCAAAAGCATGAATAGTGTTGCCACAAACCTTCATGTGTGAAGTCTCCATAGGGAGTATATTCAATGTTACCCACGATATGACATTCAAAGCAAATCCATTATCTATCAGCACTCTAGAAAAAATAACCCCTTTATAGTGAACAGTTATGTGTAATGCCTTGCATCTACCTTTCTCTTCCTCAGGTATCTCTTCCTTATAAAAATAGATGAAGCTATCAGTGTTGATATGATTCACCAACCTATTAACGCATTCTAATGGTATATATTTTGGCACGGATATCTCATTTAGCACTTTTAACAACGTGGTTCGATGTACCTCATAATAAAAAGAAGAGATAATATCGAAATTCATGTCGGGGTCCTTCGAAGTTGATCCATAATGTTGTATTCACTGTGCTTCAAAAATTTAGGAATTCCTAAGCCTCATCGATGTGAACATGTTCATTCACCCTATCTCAGGTTCGTTTATCACTACAGCTCTTGTCTTTTTAACTAAAACAAGGGCATAACATTTACCCGTCATAGTGAAGCCCCTAAATTCGTTAACTTCCTCTTTCTTTTCTTTAACGGTATTAATTTGGCTTGTGTAATTCCACATGACCTTTTCATTGCTTGTATAAGAAAACATAGTCGTGGTTATATTACCACCTTTGACATTGTCTTTCCTTTTTCATCTCATAACTAGGTTTAGAAATAACAAAACTGGTTTTTTCTTCAATCCTTGAACCTTCTCCGAACTTCCTTTAAATGCATAAACATCATCTTCATGGCTTGTTGAACTCTATTCGAATAATTGTATTTCTTTATTATTCATCAATTCTTAGACACCTATTTGAATTCCTAGCATTCATGGAGTAGATTATCTTCCTCACAGTAAATCTCGGATTTATCATCAGTAAGTTCCTTCTTGGGTCTTACTAATCCTCTAACTAAAATTTATTTATACACCGCTCAAAGGTGTGCTGACCTCTTCCACTTTAGTTTTGGTCCTTCGACCCGCATCAATGACATTGACGCCTTGATTTTGGTGATTTGGGAGTGGATTTGCAGCAAGCAAGGCACTTCCAATCATTGAACGACACTACATTTATCTTAATCAAATCTTCCACTACCCTCTTGAAAGCAATGCAATTTTCAATTTTATTCCCAAATATTAGTGTGGTACTCGCAAGTTTCATTCTTTTTGTACCATTTTGGATATGGTGGTTCATATTGGTTCACATACTTTGGAGCTACCACATGTGCTTTGACTGAACCCTGGAAGAGCCCACTATATGTCATCGAATGGGCATAAATGACATATTCTCAATTTTGTTTTCACACTTTGTAATACATTGTGAACTGTATCCTCCCGTCTTTGGTTTGTTCACAGAAATGTTTACATTATTCACTTATCCTTCCTTCTTTTTTACAAAATGTTTCTTTGTTGAATTTTGCCCACCAGCAATTTACCCCTTTTTTTAATACCCATTCAATCATTTTCCCATACATGACTATGTCAGATAAACTTTTTGTAGCTACCCCTAGCATATGATCAATATAAGAAGACTTCAGTGTGTCTAAGAACATTGTTATGAATTATCTTCCAACAAACAGAGGATGAACCTGAGCCATAACATCCCTCTAACGCTGAGTGTACTAACAAAACTTTCATTCTTCTTCATCTCCATATTCTAGAGAGTTACCCTATTAGGCATCTGAGCTCGGGTTAACTGATTATACCATCTTGCAACAGATCTAGTAAGATTGACTTAAAAACAATGAATCAAAAGTTAATTGTCTCTGAAAAAACCTGTCATTCTCCTGATAAACATTGTCAAGTGTGTGACAAGACATTTCTTACCCTCATATTTTTCAAACTCATACATCTTAAATTTGGGAGGAAGTATCAAGTCAGGTACTAAGCTCATGGGAAATATACACTCCCATCTATTTGAAAAAAAATCCTTACACCAATCATTCAGGCATTAGGGTATTTCATTTATGGTTCTCTCAATCTATCAATGTATAGCACCATATGCTCACTTGGATCGCTTTGAGGATCATTTACTACCACTTAGGTTTTAGTGGAAGATGATCCAACAAGATTCTTATTGGTCTTCTCAGGTGTGATGACCAATCTCGGAGCGCAAAGTGGAGTACATTCAATAGTTTCTACTAGTGCAACAACCGACTTTTTCTTAGTCTCAACCTTTACTGTAGTTAACCTTACGACAATTTAATCAACCATACTGGATTGGTTTTGCATGATGATGTCTACTACAGAATTCTGAGTCTACTCCATTTTTGTCTCTCACTCATGTTACATTTTAATTAAATTATCTTATATATATTTCTTCATCTGTTTGAATTTTGCCTTCATTCTTTTTCTTTAAGTGTTATGTCGATATGTCATTTTTTCAGCAAGTATCTTCTGTCACATAATCTTTCAATTTTTTTTGTTCTGCCTGGTTTTCAGTCCTCTCTATTTTTTGAATCTCTCTAAAAATGGTCTCATCTATGCCTTTATCTTGTGTTGCAGGTTGTATTTGGAGCCTGGATTTCGTCTCATCGAGGGGATATGGTATGATTACCCTATTGACAGTCCCAATTTGATCTCAGGATTCTTTATTTGTTTTATCTGTGTAAAAAATGTATAAATTTTAATGGTTTTTATCTCTTTTTGACTGATTAATGTGTGTTAATGGTCAATTGAGATGACGTCGATGATAGGAGTAGACAACAATGCGGTGGCAGGAATGGACAATAGACGTGACTTTTTGGTAGTGACAGTAGGTCTAGGAGGTGGCAGCAGGTCTAGGGTTCTAAAAACCCTAGCCTCCTTTCATCTGGGTCATTCAATCAAGCACAAATTCAACAACTAGGAGCAGGCGGGGGTTGGAGATAGGGTGAAACACTAGATGTGTTGGATTATCATGTATAGGCTTAGGGTTTTTCCTAGGTGTTGGGTTTGTTGGTTTTGTTCTTGACCCGTCTGAATCTAGACCCGTCTGTAACTTGTTAGTTATATAAAGAAACAAATGAGCATATTTATTTAATTATTTATATTTATTCCATGGCACTTTCAAACTAAACTTTCATTTTTTTAATGACACTAATATATTATTATTTATTTAAACTAACGTTAACCAACACAATTAACACTAACTAATAATAGCTACTAATATATACATGTAACCTAATAACGATGATAATAAATAAATAAATAAGATCAGACAAAATATGGTGTCTACAAAGGTTACAAAATATAAGTATTTAAATATGGGGAGCTACCAACAATAGTCTCCAAAATACATAAGTGTAAAATAAGTTTATGACTCAAATAACAACAAGGGTCTATGACAGTACATACCTACTATAATACTTGAGACGTACTCTACCAAAAGAACAAGTTTGGAAATCCCAAATCTGACGACGAGCTCCTCGAATGAGTAACTTGGTTGCAGATTGTATGGTGACAATGGCGAATACAAGTCATTTTGGTTGTCTCTTTTTTGAAGATCCTCCTATTGTGGTGAAGATGATTATTGAAGTGGAAACCCATGCTAGTGATTTTTAGTTAACCTTTTAGCTTATCATTTGTTATAAAAATACTAAAACTATTATAAAAATAATTTTTTGAATATATTTCATAGGTTATAAAAATTACTAAAACTTTTATAAAATAATAACTTTAAATTATTAAAAAATATTTTTAAAAAGATATGTTATACTACATAATATATACATGTAATATATAGGCATATTATCAATACTTATACAAAGTATTCTTACTGTATTAATCGAGACTTATAAAATTTAAATTAGTTGAGAGTTATAAATTTTAGATTAGTCGAAATTTACAATGTTTTTTAATTATATTTTATGTCAAAACTTATTATATAATTATCTTTTAAATTAGTCGAGATTTACAAAAAAAAAATAGAAATAATAAGTTTCGACTAATCCAAAAATTCTAACCATCGGCTAATTTAAATTTTATAATTCTCGATTAATCCAGTAAGAACACTTTTGTATAAGTGTTGATAATATTCATATATGTTACATGTATATGTTATGTATAATATATATTTTTATTTTTTTAATAATTTATAAGTAATTATTTCATAAACAATTATATATATTCAATTTTTAATTTTTTATAGCAGTTCTAGTATTTTTAATATGTATATTCAACACAAACCAACTTACTTCAGTGGTTAAAAGAATTGTTGTTATTCCTAGAGGTCACGGGTTAGAGCACTAGTGAACTGCAACATGGTGATTGAGAGTTCATTGGCAAATGATTGAGAGTATTTAAAATAGATACTATTTTGTAATCATCTTAACTTAGATTAAAAAATCATATGTATATTTAATTTTTTAGTAATTTAATTTTTATTTTTAATATTTTTATATTTAACTTTTTAAATATTTAAATAATTTTATATTTATAATTAAAAATAATTTTTATTTTAAAAAATAAATAAGACCTTGAACTTAAAAAACCATTTTTACCCTCGAACAAAACTAAAAAACCAATTTAGCTCATCTTTCATGTCATCAATCACAACATACTACCACGTCAGTATTGTTGACTGCCACATTAGCACTATTAATTATCACATCAGCACTATAATGATCAACGATGGAAGACGTTGGTCAAAAGGTAACATTGTCACATTGATTTTTTTTAAAGTACAAGGATATTTGATGTCTTTTTGTCTAATTTAAAAAAATTAGTATTTTAAAAAAATAACTTTTTAGAAAAATATGAGACCAACACATGTCAGTTAATGGTCAAATTTAACGGCTGTTAGGGTGTAGGTACCTCAAAATGTAATGTTGAAAACAATAGATACCTATTTTGAATGAAAAAAATTTAGTCACCTAAAATTAATTTTGGGTATAATTTAGACATATTTATATAAGCCTATTAAATTTTAATGTATTTTAAAATAATTTATTTAGAATAAATATTTAATTACTCAACTACTATATATATTTTTTATTTTAGTCATTAAAAGTAAATCCATCACTAGTGTTATAATTTTTATTTTAGTCACTAACTATTAAAAAATTAATGAAAATATTGACATGATATGACGTAATAGTAATTTTAGTTTCTAAACTTTAAACATTCAATCAATTTGGCTTAGGGTTAAATTTTGGTAGCTCTACTCTACAACAACCTAATTTAAGGTTAAGGAACGACAAGAAATGGGTGCGACTTAAATGTTATAAAATCATAACATTTTAGGTTGTGTGCAACTTAAAATGTTAACTTTTTAACATTTTTTGTTCAACCGAAAATGTTATAAAGAATATTTTCAATTGAAAAATGTTAAGAAAAAGTTAACATTTTAAGTTGAACTTAACCTAAAATGTTTGAGTTTTATAATATTTTTAGTCACGTCTTTCTTAACCTTAAATTATGTTATCTTTCTTTTGATTCTCCTGATAAATTTATGGTTGTTGATGTGGGATGATGATGGTGATGTGTTTAAGGACTAATTTTACACTATTTTTAATTGAATGTATGAGTTTTGGATCACAACAATAAATGTATAAGTTTTAGAAATTAAAATTATTATTATATTAAATCACATCATCATACATCATATCTATTAAATTTTATCGAAAATTTAATGATCTATAACCAAAATAGGAAAAATAAAATATTAGTAATGAATTTATCAGGAAAAACATTTTGTGACCAAAATAGAAACAACAATAATTAGATAACAAATAGACGATTCACTGTTTTGTTAAAAAAATTGGTGAGATTTTTTGTGTGCTTACAAGTAATAATATATGTTCTAAAGATTCTCAACTATTTGATAATGAACGTTTAAATATATTATGGTTTTTGGTGTCGAATTTAAAACTTCTAAAAATAAAAATTATTCTTAAAACTATTGAGATAATTTGATTCTTGTTTTTGGTTAAAGTTAAATTTGAGCCAAAGTTATTCAAAAACATGTTTAATAAATAATAATTTATTATTAATATATTAATAAGAAACAAATTTATCGAAGTGGAAGCGTGAATGCTTTACCTTCCTTCTACAAATCATTAAAAGAAACTACTAAAATAAAGTCACTCTCTTTGTGACCCAACGTTTTTCTCGATCCTGAAACTGTCTTATAGCCGTAGGATTGAAGTTGGATCCACGTGTTATAAGATCAGAGGGTGGGTCACCCCCCCCAACGAAGAACTAGTCTCATGTGGTTCCTTCTTACCGGTCATAACCAGTGGAGTTTATGGTAACTACCGATATTCCTGCAAAAGCCCAATGCTGGGTGGTTTTCAGAGAGTTTTGATCCGATGGAAAAATATAATTATATATTTTCTTTTAGGACAAGAAAATGAAATTTTAGTATTTTGTGAGAAAATCCCAAATGGTTTTTGTTTGGATAACGCATTAAAAAAGATTTCACCTTTTGTTTTGTCGGGAAGATAATGGGACAAAAATAATTTAACAAAGGATTGTCTTCATTTTCCTCCTGTGAAGAAAAATTTCAAGTTTCTTATTTCTTTATGCTATCTTATGTTTGGCTCGGAATTTCGTATATTGATTGATCATTTCGTTGTTTAGAGATCAGAAAATCTTTTTTTTAATCATTTTCCTTTGCAAATTCGCCGAAAGTTTTGATATTTTTCGTAGGTTTTCTGTGGTCCAGTGTTTGGTTGCCAAGAAATGGATAGAGAGTTGAAATAAATTTTGATTCAAGTACGAAGTTTTTCGAGGACCCTCACGTTATAATCTTCTCTAGCATACTTGCGCCATCGAATGCTTGTACTTCTTTTTCTGTGTTTTCAGTTTTCGTTGAGAATTTCTTAAAGTTTGTCACTTTTGACATTGAATTCATTTGTTTGTCGATAGTTTGTGTTATGACGTATTCGATCTGGGAATTTGGAGGCAATTTGTTGGAAAATCCTAGGAGATGATCTCAGATTCTTTCTTTATTATCAGTTGTTTATATTCTTTTCCTCTTTGGGGTTTTTCGGGATGTATCTTTCTTACAGGGGTTTGGATATTCGTAAAAGAGAAGTTTCTAAATTACGCAGAGTTCCTCACGTAGATGCCTAAATATTTGGGACTGGATCCTTGTGTCAGGGTTTTTCACGTGGTTTAAGGGTTTTCTGTTTAAGTTTAATTTGCTAATTACTCGTGATTTCTTCTCCAGTTCTTTGTCTTGAATTTCGAAGAAGTTTAATGTTCTAAAAAGAGAATTCAATTAACTATATATATAAATGTTTCGATCCTTCTTGAATGTAAAAATTTCATACAAAACCATTTTTTTCATTGGAAGTGACGGTCGATGGTGGCATGGAATGGATTTTCCAGTTCTCATCAGATCATTTGCTCACAATTGTGAGAAATTCTCTGTTGGTTACTTTTTTTTGTCGTGAATGAACGGAGTTGGTGGCCTAAATTCCTATTCGAAATTTGAATGTAACCAATAAAAGCTTGAAAATTATAAGCACGGCTTCTGGTTTTGATTGTTTTGGATGAGTGGCTATCGATCCAAATATTGTGTGGCTTTTGGTACATAGATGTTTTCATCTCTAATTACTTTCTATTGGTTTGAGAAGGAAAAATTTATGTTCTTTGATTCTCATACCATGCCTTGAAATTTCATTTTATTCCTTAAATGACAGTATATATCATTTCAGATTAACTCTCACATTCGTCTCTTATTTGGATCTAAGCTTGGTTGAGATGAGATACTTGTGTCTCTTGGAATTGATTCAGAAGTGCCTGTGAACTGCATATGTTCTCTTTATGCTATGATCTTTGAGACGTGGCGCTGCAGAAGAGGTTGGACTACGGGTTCAACGGTTATAAGGTGCCTGCTACTCCGCAAGCAACCAGATCATCCAGGGTAATGTATCTTACCGTGATGGTATTGTAGTTCGTGTTTACGTATCTCCGTTCTTGTTTTGTGAAAGCACTGATCACTTTTAAATTGCTGCTCTTACTATTTTATAGAAAAGGGTTCCATTTAGAAAGAGAGTTGAAGACAAACAAATAAGTGCTTTCGACTTGCTGGAAGTAGTTATTACTAGATAAAGGAAGTACTCCTGCATCTAGTAATACATTGACTGCCGATGATCGGTCTGCAGTTGAAAAGAATATTGTAAAAGAGGAAAGACGGGTGGAGATCAATCATTGAAGCTAGAAACTTGCAATCAAGACGGCACTGATAGGGAATTTGTGGTTTCTCAGCTTGTCTCACAATCTAATGAACTAAACTATAGTTCTAGGGAATCACCGAGCCTTAAAAATGACTCCCATTTCGGATTTACCTCTGTCATAACAACTTCCGGTTGTTCAGAAAGATTGAATGTTCTGAAGTTGATGAACAGAAAAATCAAGAATGAAACGGGAAGTTTGCCTTGTAAGGTAGAGACAAGTCCCCCCTTTATGTGTGGGACATCTGGTGATCGTATTAAACTAGAACCTGAATATAAAGGGCTGACAAGTGAGGATCTGGATAGAACTGATAAGGTTTCTATTAGAGAAGTGGTTGATTCGTGCCCCTTAAAGAATCCAGTAGTCTTGGATGGTAAACCTCCGGTTCTAGTTAGTTCAAACAGTAGTTGTAAGATACATTCACATGGTGTTATGATGGCAGGGAAGTTAGGGTTTGATCGTAGTGATTTGGGGGAACTTTCGAAGAGAAGATTGGGAGGCAACAACAGAATTTGGGAGAGAATCGAATGAAATTTGGGATTGAAAAGGGGACTAGGGATTGACATTCTATCTGAAGAATTGGGAATCGAAGTGAAGAGTATACAGTTGAGGGTATATGTGGGGTGTGTTAGTGGGTTTATTATGACAACCCAATTTAAATTACTGGTGGGCTTATATGTTGGGCTTGAGTCTGTTAGAACAATATTAGGAGAGAAGTTTGGATGGTGAGTCAGCATTAGGCAATTATTTTGTTAGATATGCTGATACTTGTATATATATAATTTGTACCAATCCTTTAAGGATTATCTTATGAATGAAAGCACATTTTTTGTACCTAAGTCTCTCTATTTCTGAAATCCCTAAATTTCTTCTACATTCTCATCCTAAATCATAACAAATTGCTAATTAGAGCTGACTTAAGTGATCCAAAAATATTATTTCACGCTGAGAAAGACAAGGAAGATGCAGAAAACTGGAACCAATGAGGTACCAGAACAGACCATGGAGGTGAAAGAGGAGTCTTTACCATCATGGTGGACTGAGCAGAAAGCTGAGTTGGAAGGAAGGATACAAACCTTAGAAGAAGGAATGACTGAAAACAGAGAGTATTTGCAGAGGATCCTACAATTGGTCAATCAAGCAGGTGAGGAGAAAGATTCACCTCAATCAATTAAGAATCAACCAACAGCAGTTGAAAAACAGAACAAAAATGGAGGTAAACAACCATGCTTGATTACGGTTCTTAGTGAGCATGAGAAGTATACTTTTCAACCTAATGAACCAGGGATATTAGCTTCTAAACCTGTGGGGTTTACTGGTCATCAAACTGCTAATCCAAAGTTACCAGAAGAAAATCATATGGGTAGTTCTAGTGACATTAAGGGGGGAGGAGATGAACATGTGGACACTAGAAACTATTTTAAAAATCCTTTTGGGAACACAAGTTCTGTGTTACCTAGACCAAAATTGGAGCTACCAATGTTTGATGGTAACAATCCTAGGGGTTGGATTAGGAAATGCCATAAATTTTTAATTTGTTTGGAATACCAGAGGAGCAGAAACTGGAAATAGCTGCTATGTATTTAGTTGGGAAGGCTGAACCCTGGTTTGATGGTTATATTATGCAGAAGTATAGGGTTACTTGGCATGAATTTGAGGCTGATTTATGTCATATTTTGTGACAAATTATTTTGATATTATTGAAGAATTCAATAAGCTAATGCAAAAGGGGAGTGTGGAGAAGTATCAAGAAAGGTTTGAGGAGTTAAGACCCTATCTGTTACAACAAAACATGTATTTAGGGGAGGAGTATTTTGTTTCCAGCTTTATTAGTGGTCTTAAGGAGGAATTAAAACATAAGGTGAAGTGTTAGAGCCCAAGAATTTATTTAAAGCTTCCAGGCAAGCTAAGTTTATGAATTGGCTAATGAGATTGAAGGAAAGAAGTATAAATCTCCTACAAAAATTTTTTCTTACACTCCTTCAAATAATCAACAGGGCAGTGTAGTTAAGACTTTTTTGCCTAAGTTGTTCCTCCTCATACAAACACAAAGCATAGTCTGTTGGACTATAGAAGAACCCACAATTTGTGTTTCAAATGTGGGGAGAATTTGTTCCTGGGCACCAATGTAAAAGTAGACAACTGAATTGTATGGAGGAAGAGCCTACTGAATCTGCTTAACATGATTTAACAGAATGAGAGAATGGAGAGGTGGAAGATCAAGCTAAAGAAGCCCTGGAAATTTCTATCAATGCTATTGCAGGGAATGTGGGACTTACTACCCTGAGGATTCAAGGTTTTATCAGAGGAAAACCTATTAATGTGTTAATTGATAATGGAAGCACCCATAGTTTTGTAACTCCTAAATGGGCCAAGGAAGGGGTTGAATTGGTTCATACCCAACCATTAGTTATTACAGTAGCTAATGGGGAGAAGCTGTTCAGTACTGCTAGAAGCAATAAAGTGAGTTGGAAGATGCAGGGCTATGATTTCCAGCATGATTTCAGAGTATTATCTCTGGAGGTAGTGACATGTATTGGGGGTAGATTGGATGGAAGAATTCAGTCCTACAATGATGGATTTTAAAACTAAGACCATCAGTTTTGAGAATGATGGAGAAACTGTAGTTATAAAAGGGTCTCAAAAGCTGCCATTAATCAAATCTATCACAGGTGAGAAATTCCAGAAGTTAACAGAAAAAGACACTGAATTGAGTGGGGAGATTTATTTGTTAAGTGCTGAAGTAGAAGACAGTGTAATTCCTCTACCATTACAAGACCTACTAGAAGAGTTTAAAGAACTTTTTGAAGAACCAAGGGGAATGCCTCCTAGTAGGAAACATGATCATGCAATTGTCCTTAAACAGGGAACACAACCAGTAAATCTTAGACCTTATAGATTTGCTCATCATCATAAGGCTAAAGTTGAGAAATAGATTACTGAAATGTTGTCCTCTTCTATTATTCAGGTGAGTAAAAGTCCTTTTGCTTCTCTATATTTACTTATTAAAAAGAAAGATGGAACTTGGAGATTTTGTGTGGATTATAGGAAACTTAATTCCACTACAGTTAAAAATAAGTTTCTTATTCCTATAGTGGAGGATTTGTTAGATGAATTGAATGAGGCTGCTTTCTTTTCAAAAATTGATTTGAGGTCTAGATATTGACAAATTAGAATCAAGGATGAAGATATTTACAAAAATGCTTTTAGGACTCATCAATGACACTATGAATTTAAAGTAATGCCTTTTGACCTTACTAATGCTCCAGCTACTTTTCAAGCTTTGATGAATGATTTGTTTGGAGCATACTTAAGGAAGTTTGTTCTTGTATTTTTTGATGATATATTGGTTTACAGTTCTAGCTTGACAGAGCATAAACATCACCAAAGAACTGTGTTGGAGGTTTTGTGGAAAAACAAGTTATATGCTAAAAGGAGTAAGTGATTCTTTGGACAGCAACAAGTGGAATATCTAGGGAACTTAATATCAGCTGATGGGGTGGCAACAAATCCTGCTAAAATTAAAGCCATGCAACAGTGGCCTTTGCCTAAGAATCTGAAAGCTTTAAGATGATTTTTGGGTTTAACTGGATACTACAGAAAATTCATAAGAGGATATGGGGAACTGAGTAAGTCCTTAACCAATATGTTGAAAAATGATGGGTTTTATTGGTCTCAAGAAGCTATATCAGCTTTTGAAAAGCTAAAGGAAGTTATGTGTAATGCTCCAGTTTTGGCTTTGCCTAATTTTGAGCAGATTTTTTTTGGAAACTGATGCTAGTTCCAAAGGGATTGGAGTTGTTCTTTCTCAAGCAGGGAGACCTATAGCCTATTTGAGTAAAGCTTTGGGTCCTAAGCATGCAGATCTTTCAATCTATGAGAATGAGTATTTGGCCATTTTGATGACAGTTTCTCATTTGAGGCATTATTTGGAGAGTGGTTCTTTTGTCATTAAAACAAATCATGAGCCCTTAAAACATTTACTTGAACACAAGTTAACTAAAACTATACAGAAGAAATGACTTACAAAGTTATTGGGGCTGGATTATACTATTCAGTACAGGAAGGGTAAGTCTAACAAAGCTGCAGATGCACTCTCTAAACAACAAATGGATTCTGGTGAATTTGTTCAAATAGGAGTTATTATCATAGCACCTAGTTGGGTACAGGATATTTAAAAGAGTTATAAAGAAGATGCTATAGCCCAAGAAAAAATCCATATTCTGGTTATTAAGCCAGACCATCTACAGGATTGAAAATTACTTAAAGGAGTTTTGTATTTCAAAAATAGGATTTATGTGGGCAGCAAAGGGGACCTTAGGCAGAATATAATTGTGGCTTTGCATGATTTACCACAAGGAGGTCACTCAGGTATTCAAGCTACTTATCAGAAAATTAAGTCTTATTTTTTTGGCAAGAATGAAAGTTTTAATTTAGGAGCATATACAACAGTGTGATGTGTGTCATAGGACTAAAACAGAACATATTTCTAAGCCAGACTTGTTACAGCCTATTCCAGTCCCCAACAATGCTTGGAAAGTGATTACAATGGACTTCATTGAAGGTTTGCCATATTTAACAAATTATAACTGCATTTTGGTGGTGATTGATAAATTCACAAAGTATGCTCATTTTATGCCACTATCTCATCCCTATACAGTAGTGGAAGTTGCTAGGGTTTATCTTGATCAAGTTTATAAGTTACATGGTCCTCCAAGTGGCTATTTCTGACAGGGACAAGTCTTTCACTAGTCTGTTTTGGCAGGAATTAATGAAGCAATTGGGTTCAACTACATTATTTGGTGCTGCCTATCATCCTGAGACAGATGGCCAGACAGAGAGATTGAATCAATGTTTAGAACAATATTTGAGGTATATGTGTTTCTTGAAACCTAAGACTTGGTCAAAATGGTTAGCTCAGGCTGAGTGGTGGTACAATACTAACTATCACTCTGCTCTACAGATGACACCATTTGAATCTTTATATGGGTATAAAGCTCCTAATGTGACATGGACAACAGACTCCAGGGTGGAGGCAGTGCAGGATGTCATGCAACACAGGGAACAATTGAATTCATTATTAAGAGAGCAACTACTTAAAGATACCAATAGAATAAAGTAGATGAGTGACAAACATATAACAGACAGGGAATTTCAAATCGGAGATAAAGTTTACTTGAAGCTCCAGCCATACAAACAAACATCGCTGGCCCTGCGAAGAAATTTGAAGCTTGCTGCCCGATATTTTGGACCCTACAAAATTCAAAACAGAATTGGTCAGGTTGCTTATAAATTAGATTTTCCTGCAAATTCGAAAATACATCCAGTCTTCCACATGAGTTTACTTAAGAAGAAAGTAGGGAAAAAGGGACTTATCTCGATCGATCCTCCAGAGGTAGCGTCGGATGGACAACTGAAGATTTACCCACCCCTTGTTTTGGATCAACAAGTGATTACAAGACAAAATCGAGCATTCATTCAATTGCTCATTCAGTGGACGAATATGGGACCAACAGAAGCAACTTGGGAGGATTATATAGTCTTGAGACAACAATTTCCTTAATTCGATCCTTGGGGACAAGAATCTTCTAGAGGAGGGGGTATTGTTATGATGGAAGGGAAGTTAGGGTTTGATCGTAGTGATTTGGAGGAAATTTCGAAGAGAAAATTGGGAGGCAACAACAGAATTTGGGTGGAGAATCGAATGAAATTAGGGATTGAAAATGGGGCTAGGGATTGACATTCTATCTGAAGAATTGAGAATCGAAGTGAAGAGTAAGGGATACGGCTGAGGGTATATGCAGGGTGTGTTAGTGGGTTTATTATGACAACCTAATTTAAATTACTGGTGGGCTTATATGTTGGGCTTGAGTCTGTTAGAACAATATTAGGAGAGAAGTTTGGATGGTGAGTCAGCATTAGGCAGTTATTTTGTTAGATATGTTGTTTTGACAGCTGGTACTTGTATATATATAATTTGTACCAATACTTTAAGGATTGTGAATTAAAGCACATTTTTTGTACCTAAGTGTCTCTATTTCTGAAATCCCTAAATTTATTCTACATTCTCATCCTAAATCATAACACATGGGTTCAATAATTTCCTTAGTTCTTTACTGGCAAAGCGGGATGATGTAAATGTAGTTGGTAGAGATGACGATGAAATTCTTTAGGGTGTACTTACCCTGGCCCCATAAAAAAGTCATTTAGGCCAGCTCCACTTATCGGAGACAAAAGAATAAAGAAGACACTGGCTTCTAAATAATCAAAATTAGCTCAAAGAGTGAAGGAGACTTTATCCAATTCCGGTATGTTGCTTCTTAAAGTTAAAATCGTCTCAACTTTGAGTAAATTGTTTGGAACCATTGAATGAGATATTGAAAACTATGTAATATCCTTCAGATGAGAATTCGAAATCTGCCTACTGTGATAGCAATGCTTTCAAGCGATTAAGATCTGAAAAGAACTACCCTATCAAAAAACGCAAGTTCTTACACTATAGCTCAGTATCAAATTCAGATGGAGGAATCAGCAGTGAGGGCATTTCCAATTCACCTGAAGAGAGATTCAATGGAAATGTTTCAGGTGTATATCCAAAGACGCGAGGAGGTGATTTCCGTACTTATTTTCCGTTATATTATTTTCTTGGTACTTGAAGCAAACAGCAGTTACTTTGCTAACTGATTCTGAACCTATGTCAGTCACTGGAGAATCACCTTCATTAGCAGACCAACGCAAATCATTCCACTCTCGGGATTCTCACTGTATGAGACCCTTTGCTGGAGTTCAACATTCAAAGAGGTTCTTACATCACAATATCTTTCCTTTTACTCAGTGAAGTTTAGGATCAAATCTTTCAAGGTGCCAGAATTGTTTATTGAAATTCCAGAATCTGCAACTGTTGGTTCATTGAAGGTAATGATTACTGACCCATGTCATTATGGTAAAACTGTCTGGTCATTTTGTGTTGGCCAATGGAGGTATCTTTGGATTTCTTTTGCTGCATGTTGCTACATTTAGACCTCGAAGAATTAGTTGTGAAGGTTTATTTTGTCTCTTCAGGCACATCATCTTGCTCCAAATCATGATGGATATCGATTGCATCTGTCGTAAATTGTTATTCTAGTGGCTGGTCTAATTGCTGCTTGCTCATTAGACTTCTTTCTAGTGATAATGACATGAAACTGTTTTAATGTAGAGGACTGTTATGGAGGCAGTGACAGCAGTACTTGGAGTTGGACTGTGCATTGGTATACTTTTTCGAGGAAAGAAGGTTAGAGATGACAATAAAACTCTTCTGCAAACGGGAATTTCTCGTGATAACCAGATAGATGCACTGGGTTTTAGCCTGGAGCCTACACTTCACAAACTTTTCCATTGCTATGTACTGGAGGTTCTCCAATGACGCTTCCATGTGACACACCTCTACCTCTTGCTAGGTAACAAAATAATTTTACAAGGTTAGTAGATATCTACACATGGATGATGGTTCAAAATCTGGTCTCATTTTGTTGTTTCTATTTCTAAACACAAAAAAGAACAATAATTTATTATTAGAGGCTGAGTTTTTGTCTGGTAACAGCATTTCCCCCCCAAGTCTGCATGGATACATGCATGAAACTTCTTGTTAGTCATTTGAAGTTGTTGCGTGATAATGTCCCATGGTTCACGTCGTTAAATACCAATGATGTAATACTGTTTGTTGCCAGGTATCCAGCAACTCCTGGTTTAGTTAATTGTGTTACTCATGATCCCTTGCCCGACCATCACATGCCTAATTTGGGCAACTTCGTCGAAAGCGATCATGATTAATCTGCATCCTCGCCTACTGACATGTCATTTGACAAAAGCACAACTGATTCTAAAGCCCTGGTTGCAGTACCAGCAATGAGCGTGGGGGCAGTAGATGTGGCTCCACCTCACAGGAAATCAAAACGATCTGAAGTTGTGCAACGTAGAATTCGTCGACCTTTCTCTGTTGCTGAAGTTGAAGCCCTGGTCCAGGCTGTTGAAAAACTTGGAACTGGAAGGTATGTTTTGGCCCACTGAAGAAACTATGAGGAACTGTTGAGGTGCTTAGAACAGTTGGCATAATCTTATGGTAATAATACCAGATATCTCCCTTGTGCTGGGAAGGACTTCACCCTGTGGTGTGGTTCAACCCATGGGCCCCTGGCAGAGTCGCCCTCCCCCCTTGTTCAGTGCACCCAGCATGGTATTGGTTTTAATGGCTCTATTAATCTGCAGGTGGCGCGATGTTAAATTAAGAGCTTTTGATAATGCGAAGCACCGGACTTCCGTGGATTTGAAGGTAAGTAAAAGCTCTACACCTGCCGATAAGTCCACTTCTGTCTTATCTTTAATACATTCGCATGGGATGATTCTGCTGCTTTTGGTATTTTGTGAAAGCATTACGACATGATGGTGATGGTGTTTATCTAGGAATCGTGCACGATAAATGGAAAACACTAGTTCATATGTTAGACAGCAAGGACTTGCAGCAAAGAAAGGAAATAAACTTGGAGAAGAAATGCATATTGTTTTCACCTCAATTAGCACCTTGCTTACACTTACATTTATAGCTCTCTAATTAACAAACTCAAACACCCTAACAACCCTGAAACTAATTCCTATCAGACTTCACGTGATGGTTAACTGACGCCAGACAGAATAGTGATTATCCTGTAGGCTAGCTCCGACAGACTGTTCACAAGAGAAAATTCGCCCAAAAACCAGAGAAAAAAAGTCTCTAAGGTTTAATAAAATATTATAAAATCAAAAACAATCCCCCAAAAAGCAGTCCACAAGCCGAACTGTTATAGCAAAAAAATCGTCTTTATTCGAATTTTGCCAAAAATAGCAAAATCCCGAAAATCACTCTAAATTGAAATTCGAAATAAAATAAGCAATCTCCCAAAAATCCGGCCTAAATCGGATTTAAATTGACTTCCTAATTAACAATCGAAATATTACCATAAATAGTAAAAAATAACTAAATCTAGTAATTCGGAGGGGAAAACGACAGAATTTGAGGTTGAAAAAAAGGCCACATGGAGCGTTCCGGATTGGGGTCTTATGCGCGATTCTGACACCTGTAGCCAAAGTTATGGCCAAAAGACTGAGACATACTCAAAACGACCCCAATGAGGAACATGTCACAATCAATTCCCGCCTTTGCGCTGATCTGCCAACTCATGGTATCTCAGCGCCATCAACGTGCAATCTGACAGCTCAGCATCATCTGTCTCGGATCCCCCTGCATCAGTCACCCCGGGTTGGAAAGAACTCATCCTCGAGTTCAGAGTAGTGTCATCAGGATCCACAAAACAATGACTCAGGTGCTTCACATTAAAGACATCAGAAGTCTTCAAGTGACTGGGAAGTCGCAACCTGTAAGCATTATCATTGATCTTCTGCACGACCTCACAAGGTCCAATCTTCCGATCCTTAAGCTTATTATACTCACCAACAGGAAAACGATCACGAGTTAATACAGCCCAAACAAAATCACCAACATCAAAAAGTACCTGACGACGATGATTGTCGACCCGAGTCTTGTACTTGGTATTGCTCTCATTAATGGTCTGTTTCACCTGCTCATGGATACCCCGAAGATACTTTGCCATCTCATCTGCTTTAGGACTGAAACGTCCTATACGTGGAATAGGGGCTAAGTCCAACACCCCGGATGGGTTCTGACCATAGACAATCTCAAATGGGCTTAAACCTGTGGTTCTGTTTTTTGATCTGTTGTAGGCAAATTCTGCCTGAGGCAATGCCAAATCCCACTGCTTCGGCTTCATTCCTGCCAAACACCTTAAAAGGTTTCCCAAACTTCGGTTCACCACCTCAGTCTGGCCATCCGTCTGGTGGTGGTAGGCGCTACTGAAATTCAACTGCGTTCCCAGTTTCCCCCACAGGCTCTTCCAGAAATGACTGATGAACTTAGTATCACGATCTGAAGTGATGGATCGAGGAACACCATGTAAACGCACAATCTCCTTGAAATAGAGATGGGCAATCCGGTCAGCATCTATAGTCTTTCTGCAAGCTACAAAATGAGCCATCTTGGAAAACCTGTCAACCACAACAAAGATAGAATCAGAGGCCCTTTGGGTGCGGGGTAAGCCTAGTACAAAATCCATGCTGACATCGAACCAAGGAGCTTCAGGAACAGGTAAGGGAGTGTACAATCCCGCATTGGTGAGAACTCCCTTAGACCGCTGGCACACATAACAACGGTCCACATAATGGGCCACATCACTAGTCAACTTGTGCCAATAAAATTCAGAAGAGATAAGGGCCAATGTCTTATCTCGGCCAAAGTGTCCCTCATTATGGAGTTCACTTATAATTTGCTACCTCAATGAACAATCTGGAATGCACAATTGTAATCCACGAAACAGATACCCATTATGCAAAACAAAATCATGACGGTGACCCTCAGTTACCTCCTGAAATATCCTTCCAAAAGAAGGATCAGCTGCATACATATCTCTGAACGTCTCAAATCCTGCAACTTTAGTACTCATGGTGGTGAGAAGTAAGGTACGACGGCTCAGGGCATCTGCGACGCGGTTCAAACTCCCTGCTTGGTGCCTCAGCGTAAAAGTGAATTCTTAAAAGTATGCTACCCACTTGGCATGACGTCTACTCAGCTTGTGTTGGCCATTGATGTACTTCAAGGCCTCATGATCGGTAAACAGAATAAACTCCTTCTGTACTAGGTAGTGACGCCAATACTTCAGGGACTGAACTATGGCATAGAACTCCAGATCATAAGTGGAATAATTTTTCTTTGATCCCGATAGCTTCTCACTGAAAAAAACAACCGGACGACCTGCCTGACTCAGAACACCACCAATGCCAACGCCAGATGCATCACAATTTACCTTAAACACTTTGTCAAAATCTGGAAGTGCCAAAACTGGAGCCTCGGTCATCTTCTGCTTGACCAGTTGAAAACTGGCCTCTGCCTCCTCAGACCACTGGAAATCACGCCCCTTGAGGCACTCTGTGATAGGGGCGAAGTACTGAAATTTCTAATGAATCGACGGTAAAAAGACGCCAAGCCATGGAAACTTCGGATGTCATGTAAGGTTCTTGGTCTGGGCCACTCCAAGACTGCATCTATCTTTGACTGATCTGCATGAACACCATCAGTAGACACAACAAAACCAAGAAAAGTCACAGAAGTAGTGAAGAAAGAACACTTCTTTTGATTGAAAAACAAGCACTCCGTTTTCAGCATCTCAAAAACAGCACGGAGGTGATCGAAGTGTGAAGTCCATGTCGGACTATAAACGAGGATATCATCGAAGTAAACTACAACAAATTTCCCCATAAAAGGCCGCAAGACCTGATGCATAAATCTCATGAATGTACTGGGCGCATTAGATAACCCAAAAGGCATGACCATCCACTCATACAACCCTTGTGGCGTTTTAAACGCCGTCTTTCACTCATCTCCAGGCCTTATTCTGATTTGGTGGTAACCGCTCTTAAGGTCAATTTTTGAGAAGATCTTAGAACCAGATAGCTGATCCAACATATCATCTAGACGGGGAATTGGAAACCGGTACTTCACTGTAATTCTGTTGATCGCTCGGCTGTCAACACACATACGCCAAGAACCATCTTTCTTTGGCACTAACAGAGCAGGGACTGCACATGGGCTTATACTCTCTCGGATATAGCCCCTCTCCAACAAATCTTCCACCTGTCGCTGCAACTCTTCGGCCTCCTTGGGACTGAGGCGATATGCTGGTCGATTTGGCAAACTTGACCCAGGAACAAGGTCAATTTGATGCTGAATATCCCTCATAGGTGGTAGTCCAGGAGGAAGATCCTCTGGCATCAAGTTAGAGAATTCTGCTAGCAGCCGCTGCACCTCTACTAATAAATCTGTATCCACGTCTACTGCATTGTTCTCGCAAGGTAGCAAGGCATAGACCATGCCGCCATGCTCAATCTCATCTAAAAACCTGGACATAGAAAGCAGATTAGTATTATGGGTTACTGGGGTAGGAGTAAGTCCTTCCCGCCGGGGTGCCAACACAATCTTTTTTCCCTTGATGCTAAGGGAATATGTATTCTTCCGTCCATCATGAATGACACTGCGATCATACTGCCAAGGTCGACCCAACAATATATGACACGCATCCATAGACACAATATCACACCAGGCATTATCAAAATATTTTCTACCAATTGAAAAAGACACGAGGCATCGCCTATCAACTGTTACCTCACTGTCTTTATTTAGCCATGACAACTTGTATGGCTTAGGATGACGGTCCGTCTTCAACTGCAATTTCTGGACAACCTCCTTGGACACTACATTCTCACAACTGCCGCTGTCAATGATCATTTTGCAGACTTTATCTGCAACTGTGCAAGTCGTGTGGAAAATATTGGTTCTCAACCAATCGTCCCCTGAATCGCTCTTGGGGGTAAGTAGACTCTTGCGAACGACCAAAGTCTCATGACCATCTCCATACAGCACATCATCAGTCTCATCATCGTCATACACGGGTTCGCCAATCTCCTCAGTCTCGTCTTCCACGTTTTCCTCAATCAACAAATTTTTGCCCTTTTGACTAGCAGGCTTCCTGCAATCAATCGCCCTATGCCCTTGTTCACCACAACGAAAACATCTAATAGTAGGGTTAGAATTACCCTGCGGTGGCTGCTGAGCAGGACGGGACTCTTGAGGGCGAACTGGTCGACTGTTGTGATCGCTCTTGATCACTGGTCTCCTGTTTTGCTGTTTTTCAACAACAAGTGCACGCTGGTATGCTTCCGAAACACTCCACGATGAATGAAGGCTGAGGACATCTTGCAAGGGCTGGCGTAAACCCCCCAAATATCACGCCACCATCTGCTCCTCCGTCTCAGATAAATCGTTCCGGGCGACCAATTGGTAAAACTCCTCCGTGTAATCATCGACTGATCGCGCGCTCTGCCTCAACGCATGAAGTCGCTGAAATAAGGTTTGCGTGTAGCCGAAGGGAAGGAAGTGGCCCTTCATCTTCTTTTTCATCTTCTCCCAATCAGTGATCTTGGCTTTGCCCTGTCTTTCTCGTGAACGTCGTAACTGTTCCCACCACGCAGATGCTCTGCCCTTGAGTTTGATGGCGATCAGTTTCACTTTCACGCGATCGGGGACTTCTTTATATTCAAAAATACGCTCCACTTCATTAATCCAATCCACGAATCCCTCGGCCTGTAACGTACCAGAAAACTCAGGGAGATCGACCCGAAAATCGAGGTCTCCATGACGCTCTTCCCGACCACGGTGCTCCCGGAATCCTGCGCCCCGGAATCCTGCGCGATTGTGATATGGGTTTTCGAAAGTGGAATTGGTATCGTGATCAGAGGCCTCACGATCCTCGAAATCCTGCGCCGCCAGGCGCTGGGTTAATTTTGCGACTTGCCTCTGCAAATCCGCAATCATCACATCCTGAACGCTGCGATCACGGCGTTGGGCTTCCTCATTCGGAACCTGCTCACGACGACCACGACCACGACCTCCAGCCATTGAAAGTGGTGAAATTTCCCAAGAAGATGTTGAAGCTCTGATACCAACTGACGCCAGACAGAATAGTGATTATCCTGTAGGCTAGCTCCGAAAGACGATTCACAAGAGAAAATTCACCCAAAAACCAGAGAAAAAAAGTCTCTAGGGTTTAATAAAATATTATAAAATCAAAAACAATCCCCTAAAAAGCAGTCCACAAGTCGGACTGTTATAGCAAAAAAATCGTCTTTATTCGAATTTTGCCAAAAATAGCAAAATCTCGAAAATCACTCTAAATTGAAATTCGAAATAAAATAAGCAATCTCCCAAAAATCCGGCCTAAATCGGATTTAAATTGACTTCCTAATTAACAATCGAAATATTACCATAAATAGTAAAAAATAACTAAATCTAGTGATTCAGAGGGGAAAACGGCAGAATTTGAGGTTGAAAAAAAGGCCACATGGAGCGTTCCGGATTGGGGTCTTATGCGCGATTCTGACACCTGTAGCCAAAGTTATGGCCAAAAGACTTAGACATACTCAAAACGACCCCAATGAGGAACATGTCACAATCAATTCCCGCCTTTGCGCTGATCTGCCAACTCATGGTATCTCAGCGCCATCAACGTGCAATCTGACAGCTCAGCATCATCTGTCTCGGATCCCCCTGCTCAGTGGCACCAGTATAGAGATTGGATCCTGTTCAACATCTTCCCTCGCAGCTTCATACCAAGTGCCCTCTCGAGTTTATCAATTATCTGCTGGTTAGGAATAGCTTTTCTAGATTCATACTCTTGTATGGTTTGAGGCTTCTCATTGATCATCTGGGCAAGTTGAGCCTGGGTGAGTTTCTTATCCATTCGGGCTTGCATGATGGCTTTCTTCAGTTCTGTTGGCACTCATTCATGAGCAAAATTTTCAGTTTCTTCATCAAGCTTCATTGTATTCAAAGTAGTACCACTAGATGCTGCCTTGTTCGTCCCAGCATTCGATTTCTTGACGGATTCGATCTCGGCGCCAGCTCGATGGGCGACGTTGACGACTTTCTCATCCTTCTTGGATCCGGCGCCTGAGGCTTTTTTTCAAATCACGACAGGCTCCCAGTCTTGAGTCAAAGGTCCGATTCCGGCCATTTTAGCAATCTCTTGAATTTCTTTGATCGGATTAAAGGGAATGGAAAGTAAGGAATTGAAAAGAGATATTTTCTTCTTGACAACCCTCACGACCACCGCCACCTCCTTATGGATGTTCTCTTCCACGAGGAAATCGAAAACCTTCTCCAAGAACCCAACAAAATTTGCTGGATCCAAGCTGGTAGTAAACGACGCCGGTTTAGCAGCTGTTGCCGCTGTCGAAGATACCGATGGCATTTGCTCCTCCTCTTCCATGCAGCGAAAGAAAAAATATAGTCAGGACTGTTTGGCGATTGATATCATGTTAGGAAACTAGGTTGAGCTTTAAGATTCAACAAACATTGAATTCTTTCTTATTGATTCCAGTAACCAGATACATTGCTTTTATAGTAGGTAACAAAAGCTTAGCACAAGTCTAGAAGCTTTGTAACTACCTTAACTGACTGCTAACAACTCTAACTCTCTTAACTAACTTTAGCTACTTAGTTAATATAATATTCCCTCTACTTTCTCCTCCTCCTTGTAGCACGCACATCATAACCCTGAACAATTGAAAAGATGAACAATTGAATCGAAAGTGCATATGCTTTCTTCCGTTCACTTGAATCAAAAGTGTCGATGCTTCCTTTCGTTCTTTTTGAATCGAAAGTACCGATGCTTCCTTCCATTCACTTTGAATCGAAAGTGATGATGCTTCCTTTCGTTCTTCTTATTCACCTTCATTTCTTTCTTGTTCACCCTCTTTTACAAGGATCCTAGACATATTTTTTTATGGACTCTTGACTGTGAAGCTTTTAAGTCCCATGACACTTTGAGATAAAAGCAACAAAATGAATACAAAATTAAACTTTTGTTACTCACAAAAAAGAATTATACTACTATTTAGAAATAGCGGTGATAGCCTTGTTAGTGGCAAGTATAGAGATTGGATCCTGTTCAACATCTTCCCTCGCAGCTTCGTACCAAGTGCCCTCTCGAGTTTACCAATTATCTGCTGGTTAGGAATAGCTTTTCCAGATTCATACTCTTGTATGGTTTTAGGCTTCTCATTGATCATCTGGGCAAGTTGAGCCTGGGTGAGTTTCTTATCCATTCGGGCCTGCATGATGGCTTTCTTCAGTTCTGTTGGCACTCGTTCATGAGCAAAATTTTCATTTTCTTCATCAAGCTTCCTTGTATTCAAAGTAGTACCACTAGATGCTGCCTTGTTCATCCTAGTATTCGATTTCTTGGCGGATTCGATCTCGGCGCCAGCTCGACGGGCGACGTTGATGACTTTCTCATCATTCTTGGATGCGACGCCTGGGGCTTTTTTTCGAATCACGACAGGCTCCCAGTCTTGATTCAAAGGTCCGATTCCTGCCATTTTAGCAATCTCTTGAATTTCTTTGATCAGATTAAAGGGAAGGGAAAGTAAGGAATCGAAAAGAGAAATTTTCTTCTTGACAACCCTCTTGACTACCGCCACCTCCTTATGGATGTTATCTTCCACGAGGAAATTGAAAACCTTCTCCAAGAACCCAACGGAATTTGCTGGAACCAAGCTGGTGGTAAACGACGCCGGTTTAGTAGCTGTTGCCGCTGTCGAAGATGCCGATGGCATTTGCTCCTCCTCTTCCATGCAGCGAAAGAACAAATAAAGTCAGGACCGTTTGGCGATTGATATCATGTTAGGAAACAAGGTTGAGCTTTAAGATTCAACAAACATTGAATTCTTTCTTATTGATTCCAGTAACCAGATACATTGCTTTTATAGTAGGTAACAGAAGCTTAGCACAAGTCTAGAAGCTTTGTAACTACCTTAACTGACTGCTAACAACTCTAACTTTCTTAACTAACTTTAGCTACTTAGTTAATCTAATATTCCCTCTACTTTCTCCTCCTCCTTGTAGCACGCACATCATAACCCTAAATAATTGAAAAGATGAACAATTAAATCGAAAGTGCAGATGCGTTCTTCCGTTCACTTGAATCAAAAGTGTCGATGCTTCCTTTCGTTCTTTTTGAATCGAAAGTGCCGATGCTTCCCTCCGTTCACTTTGAATCGAAAGTGATGATGCTTCCTTTCGTTCTTCTTATTCACCTTCATTTCTTTCTTCTTCACCCTCTTTTACAAGGATCCTAGACATATTTTTTTATGGACTCTTGACTGTGAAGCTTTTAAGTCCCATGACACTTTGAGATAAAAGCAACAAAATGAATACAAAATTAAACTTTTGTTACTCACAAAAAAGAATTATACAACTATTCAGAAATAGCGGTAATAGCCTTGTCAGTGGCACCAGTATAGAGATTGGATCCTGTTCAACATCTTCCCTCGCAACTTCGTACCAAGTGCCCTCTCGAGTTTACCAATTATCTGCTGGTTAGGAATAGCTTTTCCAGATTCATACTCTTGTATGGTTTGAGGCTTCTCATTGATCATCTGGGCAAGTTGAGCCTGGGTGAGTTTCTTATCCATTCGGGCCTGCATGATGGCTTTCTTCAGTTCTGTTGGCACTCGTTCATGAGCAAAATTTTCAGTTTCTTCATCAAGCTTCCTTGTATTCAAAGTAGTACCACTAGATGCTGCCTTGTTCATCCCAGCATTCGATTTCTTGACGGATTCGATCTCGGCGCCAGCTCGACGGGTGACGTTGACGACTTTCTCATCCTTCTTGGATGCGGCTCCTGGGGCTTTTTTTCGAATCACGACAGGCTCCCAGTCTTGAGTCAAAGGTCCGATTCCGGCCATTTTAGCAATCTCTTGAATTTCTTTGATCGAATTAAAGGGGAGGGAAAGTAAGGAATCAAAAAGAGAAATTTTCTTCTTGACAACTCGCACGACCACCGCCACCTCCTTATGGATGTTCTCTTCCACGAGGAAATCGAAAACCTTCTCCAAGAACCCAACGAAATTTTCTGGATCCAAGCTGGTAGTAAACGACGCCGGTTTAACAGCTGTTGCCGCTGTCGAAGATGCTGATGGCATTTGCTCCTTCTCTTCCATGTAGCGAAAGAACAAATAAAGTCTGGACCGTTTGGCGATTGATACCATGTTAGGAAACTAGGTTGAGCTTTAAGATTCAACAAACATTGAATTCTTTCTTATTTATTCCAGTAACCAGATACATTGCTTTTATAGTAGGTAACAGAAGCTTAGCACAAGTCTAGAAGCTTTGTAACTACCTTAACTGAATGCTAACAACTCTAACTCTCTTAACTAACTTTAGCTACTTAGTTAATCTAATAGCATACATGCATAACACACACGAGTATACTGCATGACATACAGGCATATCTCAACATCATACAACAAGGATATCGCCGCAGCAAAGGCGGGGAGAGCTGGTGCCCCAGGAGCTCTTGGACAGGGTCTTAACCGCGTACGCCTATTGGTCCCAGCAGCAAGCCAAGCAACAACTGAAGGTGCAGCAGCCGGAGAGCTGTCTTCTCCTTTATAACTCTTAACAATGAGATCTAGTAGCAGATGTGATGGTGACGAAAAAATCTTGGGTTGATCATTGATGGTTGGGTTTTGGGGAAAGATTGTGTACTGGTTATTGTTTTTCACGTTCTTGTAATTTGTTGTGATTATTTTAAAAGGAAGAAATATGAAATATTTTAGCTGCTCTACTACTGATTATTCTCCTACAAGGCATGACCTTTCTATAAAATCCTTTTCATTTAGATTTAATTATATCTAAAAGGGATTTGTGTGGATCAAGCCAAATGTCTTATTAATGACTCTCTAGAAACTCCCAAGCCTCTTGTTTTCCTTACTTATACCGATTTTGTACGACAAATATTTAATTAAAAAAGGGTAAAGTATAGTAATAGTCATTAAACTTTTCTAAAGCTTTCATTAGGTCCCTTAACTTTTAAAACTTACAATAAAATCCCCCAACATTTAGTCTGTTTGCAATATGGTCCCTCAACAGTTACGTTGAGGACCATATTGCAAACAGATTAAATGTTAGGGGACCATATTGCAAACATACTAAATGTTGGGGGATTGTATTGCATTTTTTAAAAGTTAGGGTCCAAAATGAAAGCTTTAGAAAAGTTCAGTGACCATTACTATACTTTACCCTTAATTTATTTAAAATTTTATTTGTAATTTTACATTTCTTCAATTTTGTCCTTAAATTTATATTTTTTTACAAAATTGATCAATGATTTTTTTTTGTAATTTACTCGAAATCATATACAATTACAACTTGAAATTCAACAATCACGAAAGATGACAAAATAATTAATCCAAAATTAAAAACGACCCAACCTGAACTCAATCCGTATCTGGTAAACATTCGACCTGAATTTTATCTATCAATGATGTGACCCGATCTGAACGAGATCTGATTGAAGTCCACCTGAACCTGAATTAACCTGATCTTTATCTGCTTCGGACCTGAACTGTTTTGACCTGAACTAACATCGATCAGAACTGAAAATGACACGACTTGAACCCAATATGGATCTGGTGTTAATCAACCTGAAAATAACCCGAATTGATTTGACTTGTACCCGACCTGATCCGAGTCAAACCATCAAATTAACCTGACTTGACCTATACCCGATTTTACCCGGCCTGCCAGGATCCGACTGAAACCTGACCGATTACCTGATTTTACATCCTTAACTGACACCTTCTTGAGTAGACACTCCACCACGCCGGGCTATTGAGGTCGCCCTCTAAGAACGAGGGTAAAGATGTTGTTTGGGTAAAATTATTGAATTCTTACTTAATAAAGTTAATCACCAAGAAATTTTTAATCATTCGAATTATAATAGAATTGAATTTAATTATTAATTAAAATTTAAATAATCTAACAATAAATTATATAATACTCTAATTATATTTATAACATAAAATATAAGATTAATTAATACTTGAATATGATATATTATAAAATAAAATATAAAATAAATAATATTTGAATTAAATTATCACTAAAGTTAATTAATTGGGTAAAGTATAGTAATGGTCACTAAACTTTTTTGAAGCTTTCATTTAGGTCTCCCAACTTTTAAAACTTGCAATACAGTCCCTCAATATTTAGTCCATTTGCAATATGATTCATAACGTAATTGATGGGGCCATTTGCAAAAGAACTAAATGTTAGGAGACTGTATTGCAAGTTTTAAAAGTTGAAGGACCTAAATGAAAGCTTTAGAAAAGTTCAGTGACCATTACTATACTTTACCCTTAAAAAATTGTTTTTAGAAAATGATTTTATTTTGATAAAACATATAAGTAGTATGCCTAATATAATATTTTAAATAAGAGAACTAAAAGACACGTCTAGAGAGTAATATATACACACGTAAACATAATACATGGGCTAAAGGAAAGCTGAACACGTGTGGTTATGACCTCATGGCAGGTAAGTTGCAGCCTGTTGTCCATTCAGTCAAATGAGATAAATATCACGTGCGCAGTTTTAATATACACTTAAAAAATATTACTGATTTTATTATTATTATTTAATATTTTTTAAAAAATTATTAAAAATATTATTATTTCTATTGATTTTGTTATTTTTAGATATTTTATCAGTTTTATTAATATATTCAGTAAAACATTATTTAAAATATTATTTTTATCGATTTTATTATTATTGAACACTTTACTGAAAATATTAAAAAAAATTAATATTTTAGGAAAAAATAATAATATTATTAATAATTTTTTATAAAAAATATTTTAAAAAATAATAACAAAACTAGTAATATATTTTTTTAATAAAATATTAAGAGTAACGTACGGAACAACTTCCTAATCAAATAAGATACGCATTAAAAAATAATTCGTATAGCTAAACCGCCACACATTCTTCAGTCAACTTGTGCAAATAAATCCAAAGGCCTTTTTCATCGCAATGAATACTGAAATTTTGTTGCAATAATTTGATATTATCTATTTAATATCTTATAAAGCAAATTGTTGCAGCAATTGCTTGGGTTTAGGGATATAAACGAGATGAATAATGTTCAGTTTAAAAAATGTATTTATACGTTTAAAATTATTAAATTTTACTTGAGTTTTAAATAAAAAATTACAGCTTGAATTAAGTTCGAAAAAATTGAACTTAAAATATTTTCATATTTAACTTGATTTCAACTTAAATTCTAAAAATTCTCATATTTAATTCGATCAAACCTAAATTTAAATTTAAAATACATAAAATTCTTTTACTACCATTATTTTTAAAAGCAACATACAAATAGAATTCATTTAAGATATTTATTAACTATATTTTAATTAAATTAAACTCAAATAATTTAGAATATATGGCAATCCTGCATGAATTATCTGAAAATGGTACACATTACATGAACCCAGAAAAGATAAGATGGATACAGTTGAGATAATATGTTGACTAACCAATAGCCGCATAATAACAGGGTCCTTCAATCTCTTCCAGGAAAGTTCCTCTCTTTTTTTTTGGTTGCTTTGGCCTCACGGGTCAAAACTCTCTTCTTCTATTTATTATTCAACACCGCCTCTTTATCTTTCTCCCCACGTCTTCGCCTCCCTCTTCTTCCTTTAGGGTTGAGAGTCTGTCTCCATCTTCAAGGTACGTTAACTGTTTTTTCTCCTTGCTTCTTATCCACTTTGTTGAACTGGTTCTTTCTCTTCATGCACATGCTTCCCTTTTATTTGATTCATTGGTTTCTCTGTATGACTTGTAAATGGTCATTTTTGTTTAATTCTCTGCAAGTTTTAATCTTCAAAGGGTCTTGTTTAGATATACCCGTAAAGCTTTCTCCTTTGATTTTATCGAACTCCAAGCCTTTTTCGGCTCTGTAGTATGTTTTCTTAGTTGAATCCATTGGTTTTTAAAGCGTTTGACTTTCTAAAATTTCCTTTTGGGTTGTAGAATTTGGGATTTTTAGATGACCATGGATCCGAATTCCACTGAAACCTTTGATTACATCAACGGTTTCAAAGCTGAAGACTATGCATTCCACAATGGATTTCAATTCGATATCCCATCTCCAGATCTTAACTTTATGAACATGTATGTTCATCCTATTATACCTCCTGAACCCGACCCTAGTATCTTTGTTCCATCCGTTACAAGTTCAGATGGTAGCTCTTTTTCAGCTTCCTCGGGCTGGAGTCCGGTTGGGGAGTCTGATTCACCTCCTACTGACAGCGACTCAACCGATCCAGTCCTCAAATACATTAGCCAGATGCTTATGGAAGAAAACATGGAAGACAAGCCTCATATGTTCAATGATTATTTGGCTCTGGAAGACACCGAAAAATCCTTATATGAAGTCATCGGTGAGCAATATCATTCGAATACTCAAATGGAGAGTCCTAACAGTAATCTTTCTGGTAGTAATGGCCATTCGAATACTAGTGTTGGCACTGGTAGTGAGTCTAGTTATTATGTCGATCATCACGGTGTTGGTGAAATTGGAGGGCCTTCTCTTTCCTTGTCACAAGCTCCTTACTCTTTGCAGCCCACTTTGGAACAGTCTGGTTCACATTTTTCTGTGAGCTCTGCTAATAGCTTGAGTAACATTGGTCATGGGATGATGGAATCTTCGGTTAGTGAGCTTCTCGTTAAGAACATGTTTAATGATAAGGAATCTATTTTGCAGTTCCAGAGAGGGTTTGAGGAAGCCAGTAAGTTAATCCCTACTAATGAGCAACTAGTTATTGACCTAGAGAGCAACGCATTTCCCATTCGGAAAAGGGGGGATGTAAGGAAAGTTGTAGTCAAGGTGGAGAAGGATGAGAGGGAGAGTTCTTCTGATGGGTTGGCGGGTAGGAAGAATCATGATCGGGACGATTGGGAATTGGAAGATGAGAGGAGCACCAAGCAATCTGCAACTTGTATAGAAGAGAGTGATCTGTCTGAAGTATTTGATAGGGTGTTACTTTGTACTGAAGGAAACACTATGTGTGGCACCAATGGAACTGTGAAGCATGGAGAAACCAATACGTTGCAGCAGAAAGATCTGTCAAATGGATCTAGTGTTGGAAAAACTCGGTCTAAGAAAACGGGGAACAAGAAAGAAATGGTGGATTTGAGGACTCTTCTGATTCTCTGTGCACAGGCTGTTTCTGCTGATGATCGTAGGACAGCGGGTGAACTGCTAAAGCAGATTAAAGAGCACTCTTCCCCTCATGGTGATGGAAATCAGAGGTTGGCCTATTTCTTTGCAGATGGCCTCGAAGCACGGTTGGATGGGAGTGGAGCTCTAGTTCACAATTGTGTTGCTTCTCTAGCTTCCAAGAAGACAACAGCTGCTGATATCTTGAAAGCTTATAAAGCTTACCTTTGCGCTTGTCCGTTTACGAAGCTAGCAATCGTCTTTTCAAACAAAACGATTTACCGTGTGTCTCAGAAAGCAAGTGTCCTTCATATTGTAGATTTTGGTATTCTGTATGGTTTCCAATGGCCCATTCTTATCCAGCATCTCTCAAATAGACCTGGAGGGCCTCCTAAGCTACGCGTTACCGGAATCGAGATTCCCCAACGTGGTTTCCGCCCAGCAGAAAGAATTGAAGAGACAGGTCGTCGCTTGGCAAAGTATTGTGAGCGTTTTGGCGTTCCATTTGAGTACAACCCGATAGCAGTTGAACACTGGGAAACCATCCGGATTGAGGACATGAAGATCAATCGCAATGAGTTTCTTGCCGTGAATTCTCTTTTCCGGTTTCAGAATCTACTTGATGAGACCGCCGAGGTGGACTGTCCGAGGAATGCCGTGTTGAAATTGATCAGGAAAATAAACCCAGATATTTTTGTTCACAATATAGTGAATGGAGCTTACAATGCTCCCTTCTTTGTTACAAGGTTCAGGGAGGCTCTATTCCATATCTCTGCAATATTTGACGTATTCGAGAACACATTACCTCGTGTGGATCCAGCTAGGTTGATGTTCGAGAGGGAGTTTTATGGGCGGGAAGCAATGAATGTTATAGCATGTGAGGGGTCGGCAAGGGTTCAGAGGCCAGAAACATACAAGCAATGGCAGATTCGTACGATCAGAGCAGGATTCAAGCCGCTTCCGTTGGAGCGAGAACTGATGAAGTTAGTCGGGCATAAGTTGGAGGCTTGCTACCACAAAGATTTCGTAATCGATGAAGACAACAACTGGATGCTGCAGGGATGGAAGGGCAGGATTCTTTACGGTTCGTCGTGTTGGGTACCTGCATAGGAGGCTGGACCGGAATATCGGCTACAATCAAGATCGTGACGGAGACATTCCCTTGGAAAGGATAGTTTCAAACTATGGGGGAAGCTAACAATCCAGCTCACACACACATTATTTGTATACATGCATGCTTTGCTGACTTTCATATTGAGATGTGTAATCAGTTAGTAATTCCTTTCCTGCTTGTTTTCCCTGTTACTGGGGTGATATCCATCACCCATGGGGAACATCTCATCTTTTTGTACTTGTACTGCATTAGTTAAAAATATTAGTCCATGAAAGTGAAATTTTGTAGAAAACCTTTTTCTTGCTACATTATCTACGTCAGATATTTAAATTACAAAAGCGTTGTTTTCTGCTTCATTGAGCCTGTTGCAGGTCAAAACAGTGCACAATGAATCTGTTAGTTGATGATTCAACGGGAGAAAGAAATTATATCAAAACTTGTTGCTATATATGATTCAACGGGTTTTCTTTCCTGAGTATCGGATTTGACAGCTTGGACTCTGAGCTATTAATTTTCTTTGCTCGTAGGCTATACACAATTTCTCACTTTTATCAGAATGCATTATTATAAGTGGGAAAACTTCAATAAAAGTGAATCAGATCCACTCAATTGGATTTTCTTTTCCTTTTCAACTTTTGTTTCCAGAAATCATTAGCTTTCTATTTCTTTTTTTGGATTATGATAGGCCTCCTGTTGTTAAAGTATGATAGGCCCAATTTATATGTTCATGTCTATCTCGTCTTAATATAATTGTATAAATTAATTAAATTAAATCTTTTAGAAACTATAGGTCCGTTTGTTTCACTGAAAACAATTTTCGGAAAATGAATTACATTTCTGAAAAATATTTTTCAGAAAATATTTTACATTGTTTGGATGCTGCATTGTAAAATGTGTTACACTGTTTGGTTAGTTTTTCTGAAAACAATTTACGAAATCTGTTTTTTATAAAAATTTATATATCTATATATTTTTCTTGTTATTTTCCTTTTAAATTTTTTTAAGCTATTTTTATAAAATTGTATTTTATAAAATTTTGAAATTAAATGTTTCATTCCTAAAACGAGTCATGGAATAATAGACAGCCGACACAACATCGATGCAGTATCCCGCTGCAACTGAATCATTCCATACAATACATCTACCTTAGATACTCATCAGTAAGATAAACCAATTAAAATCAAAAAGTTTATAGCTGCTAAACACTCTCTCAAGACACAATGGCATCCCACAAGAGGGCACCATCGTATTCGCCATTAATAAGCAATAGGACTTCGGCTGCCGACATCCTTAAAGCTTACGGGGTGTATGTTTTAGCTTGCCCTTTCAAGAAAATGGTGGATTTTTACGCGAATAAGAAGATAATGGAAGTTGCAGAAACTGCAACCACGCTCTACATCGTTGATTTTGGCATTTGTTATGGTTTTCAATGGCCTTGAAGCGTCTCTCAGCAAGAGCCGGTGGACCTCCCAAACTTCGTATTACTGGCATTGAGTTCCCACAACCAGGATTCCGACCGGATGAAAGGGTTGAAGAGACAGGTCGTCGCTTGAAAAGGTATTGCGAGAGATTCAATGTCCCGTTTGAGTACAACGTGATAGCAAAGAAATGGGAAACCATCCAACTGGAAGAACTAAAGATCAACAAAGACGAAGTCGTCGTTGTAAACTGCTTGTATCGGCTAAAGAACCTCCCCGACGACACACTGTCGTCGAGCAGCGCAAGGGACACTGTCCTAAAACTGATCAGAAGCATCAACCCAGAGTTTTTCATCCATGGGGTTGCAAACGGAACGTATAACGCCCTTCTTTGTCACAAGGTTCAAGGAAGCACTGTTCCATTTCTCAGCTCAGTTCGATATATTCGAAGCTAATGTGTCTCGGGAAGATCCGCAAAGGATGATGTTCGGGAGGGAAATACTGGGGAGGGACATAATGAATGTTGTTGCGTGCGAGGGAATCGAGAGGGTGGAAAGGCCAAAGACGTATAAGCAATGGCAGGCGAGGACGCTGAGGGCAGGGTTCAAACCGATTCCGCTGGATGAGGTGCTTGTGAAGAAAGTGAAGAATCTGGTCCAATCTAATTATAACAGGGACTTCATTTTGGATGTCGATGGGCGGTGGATGCTGCAGGGATGGAAGGGGAGAGCTCTTATTGCCCTTTCATGTTGGAAACCTGCTAGGAATTAAAATGCAATGGAGAGCAATAGGGCAGTAAATTGCAGATTAGTTTACATTTGAAGCTATAATATTAAGGTGACATACGAATATAAAATGATTAAGTATATGTATGTAGTTAAGTCTGAGTCGTATATGTGTAAATACTTGATTGCTAAATTTTATAAATCATGGAATTAGAAATTAGTGTTAATGTACAAAGTTATATAGAGTTATGATCTTCGAATGAGTTTCATAATTTTAACATTTGAGTTGGAAGGCAGTCTCTGTCTCTGTAATATTAGTTTGAATTAGTTAATTAATTAATCAAATATAGATGATTTTATAAATTTAAATACACTCCTGCATTTAATTTATTTTTTAATGATTTAATAAATAAATCTACCGTTTTCGTTTTGTTATTCATAGTGCACTTTCTCTTTCTAGTGCTTTGAAATTGATTTTTTTTAAAGTATTTCAAAATTTGAGTTTTAATCATTTTATTTAAGGATACTTATCAAGCTAGTCAATTATGAGATGAATAATATTCTGTTCGTATTCGTTAAAATTTTTTATTGTTGCACTCAATTTGTTGCTTGTTAAACTTGTTAAAATTTTGCTCGACTTGTGCTCGTTAAAAAGTTTGTTTGCTCGACTCGATTCGTTGATTGTTGAGCTCGTTGTTTGTTTTACCTTATTTTCTTAGCTATAGGTAAAATCTACTAATATTATATAGAACTTAATGTAAATATACATTAAAAAATTTAACCAAAAAATTATTAAGAGAGTGTAGAAAGCAATTTCAAAATTTAAACTCTAAAGTAATAAAGAGACATGGGAGGAGCTTTTAATGGTGATCCTAACCATGAGAAAACCATGAATACCAAAGAATTCAAATCTCGTGATCTACTTACGTGTTTGAGCCATCAATCCTTCCTACATAAAGGAACCCTTCACAGGGGAAAAAAATATAATCTTACTGCAAGAAATGGAGTTGCACAAGAAGTTTGCTTTTCTTATAGTTGCAACGGCCCTGGTTCTTCTAGCCACGGGTCCGCCGTCAGCCTTTTCAACTCGAAGCGAGGTCATCTTGACTTACGATGTCGAAACCGAACCAAATAATGAAGTTAGCAACATCAGGAACCCTTTGGCCATGGTTTTCGAGGCTTACAAGAGTCCCAAAAACTGTATCTCTAAAGGTTCGTGGTGCGGGTGGAACCCAACTGGTTGCTGTAAGCCTTGTGGATGCCTTGTAGGGTTTTGCTATGCACAGGGACCATGCAATTGAGCTCTCCAATGTTAATGTTTTTATTTCATGTATTTAAATAACGTATCTTGTGTTGTGTCCCTCTCTGCTTTAGCTTTAGCAAAATAATGTTGCTAGAGCTGGTGATTGCAAAATAATGAATAAGGATACTTTCGAAAACAAAGAATAGAATAAATGATTCTTCTTTATTGAAGGATGATTAAAGTGAAAGATACAAATCAGAAGCACAATTTGTTAGTGGGAATGTGATATTACAAAATCTGGGTATTTTTTATGCCATTGTTGTGTATATTAAGCCATAACCGATGTCTGAATTGCAAGCTTCTTCCCAGAATATGCAACACCTTCTGCTTTCTTAGTATCTGATTCCCACAGCTTCGGTAGTGCTTCCCTGATGTTGTGTATGCTCTCCAATGCATAGTCTGCTCCATTTGTTCTATGGGAAGTCCCCACCTACATTGTATATCTCCCAAAATATCAAACCCTGTTCTGTAATAATCATGATACTACAAGTGCTTTCTCTGCAATTTGTCAATTAATATCGACTTACCAACACAGTGGGAAGGCCTATTTCTTCTTGCAGATTGTATGTTGCGGATGCCATCGTCAAAGAAGAGCTGCGGTCAACAAGAAAAGAGGTTTAGCCCCTTTACTTTGTCGAAATTTAAGTTTTGATCCCTTTACTTAAGTCCAAATTGATAATTAGATAGACTTACTGTTTTTTGAGGATTGATGTCAGCTATCTTGAAGGCTTCTTGAAATGCATTTTTAAATGGTTTGCAGATAACTTGAGTGTCTGGAAATACTGATGTGTTGGCATCAAGAATTTCAGCACTAGATGTGTCTGAAGTATTGATTCCATTAGTGGGATTAATGGTGTCGAAGCTTATAACCCTTTCAAAGCAATCCTCCAAGCCTGTTAGAGTATTATTCTAGATGTGGTAGTTAGTTAGTTGTAATTGTTGGTTAATTTGTTGTAACTGATTCCTATTCAGTTGGGCCGTTCAGCTGGGCTAATTAGTTAAGCCTTGATTGTTGTATATATAGTGGACCTGTCCACTATTCTAGATCCATGAATGTAATTCTTCTCTAAGGGGTTGTTTGTTTGGCTCTGAATGGAACCATTTAGCGCTGAATGGAACCATTTAGCGCTGAATGTTGAACCGTTCAGAATTCAACGCGTTTGTTTCTCACCTCTGAATGATTCAGTGTTGACTGGTTCAGCAAAATAGTGTTGAATGATTCAGCACAAAAGTACATTCTGAATGATTCAGAGCCATTATCAAACAACATGTCACATTCAGAGCTTATTCATACAAAGCCTCTGAATCATTCAACATTTGAATCATTCAACGCTTAATCATTCTGAAGTAAACAAACAACCCCTAAGTCTTTGTATGTTCAGCTGTTATTGACTTTAGCCAAGCCTTTCGGTTATCTTCAACCTTGATTCTTTCGTTCTCACTTAGTTTACCTTTGTTAGTTTACTGTATCCTAGCTTGTTCAATTCTTGTTATGGTATCATTCGCCTAAGTTCCTGCAGCCTTTTGTCTTCCGTTCTGCTTCATCTTCACTTGACCTAATAGTGAAAATTGATGCAAATTGCCTGGTGATTTTTTTCGGCTTCTTGACAAAGTGGATTTCCGTCTGTGCTTTGTTCTCAGGTTGATTTGTCGCATCTTATCTACCCCGGTTGCTCTTTGATTCTTGATTGATTCGTCGTATTTTCTTCGCTCTTTGGTTGATCTTCTATTCCGGTGAGATCGTTTTTATTTTTTCATTGGATTGACGTTCTGCATTCTGTTCTTTCTCTATTGATTTCTGGTTGAAATCTTGTTATTAGACTTCTGTCTGTATTGTTTTCTATATGGAAAATACTATGGATGATAGTACTCTAAATGCTACTGGTAGTTCTGCTTCTACTGCCTCTAATAGACTATTTTCTACTAAGAAGATTAATGTGACATTAGATGATCACAATTGTCTAATATGCCATCAACAAGTCTTTCTTACTATTAAAACACATAGACTTCAGAAGTATATAGATTCAAACGTTTCTTGGCCTACACAGTATGTAACTTCAGATGGTGTAGTTAGTTTGAACCCTGAGTATGAGCTTTATAAGGAGCAAGATGGAGCTCTTGCTTCGTGGTTGCTCTCTACTGTTAGTGAAGAAGTTTTGCCTCATCTCATAGGACTCAATACTGCAGCTGAGATCTGGAGTATATTGCATAGGTTATACAGTGGTAAAACTACTTCTAGGTTAATGTCCTATAAGAGAATGCTTCATTCTCAGAGGAAGGGAGAGCTGAGTATGAGAGATTACTTGATGAAAATCAAATCTATTTGTGACAATCTAGCTAGCTGTGGAGAGATAATATCAGAACATGAACATATCACTGTTATACTGAATGGATTGCCATCTGAGTTTGAATCAGTTATTACTGTTATAACTGCTACTCCCACTCCTCCATATTTAAGATATGTTAGCACTATATTACTGGATTCTGACACTAGAAAATCACATTCTTTTAATCATGTCACATCTTGTGCTCATGTCACTACTCAAGTTACAAATGATCAAATGGTCTCTAATAATGTTTCACAGTCTGAATATCAAAATAAGGGTGAATTTGTTGATAATACTGGTTAAAACATCAATAATAGTAACAATAGTAATAGAGGTAGAGGCCGAGGGCGTTTTTCATCCTTTAGACCATAATGTCAATTGTGTGGCAGAATGAGACATCTTGTTGAAAGATGTTATTATAGGTTTGATATGAGTTACAAGAATGAATTATCTTGCCCTACACAAAATAGTAATAATAGAGTCTATTCCAATGTTCAAGCCAATATCAGCTCTTATAATTCAAGCAATGACAACTTCACCCCTTATAATTCCCCTTATAACTCAATGTATTATGCTCCTTCACCTTTGATAACAACCCCTGAAGTTTTTACTTTTCATCCACATGTTTTTCCTTTTAATGTTCATCATCAAGTCTACTCAAATCCTCACAATATGCCCTCATTTCCTTTTGGAAATTCATCTCAGTCCACTACTGCTACTCAACCACATGTCACATCTCAAGCTTATATAGCTACACTTAAGACAGTGGATGACAATGCATGGTATCCATATTCTGGAGCAACACATCATATAACTAAAAATTTTAGCAACTTACAGGTTAAAGACACTCACCCTGGAACATATAGTGTGATTGTTGGTAATGGTAATTCTCTACCAATACAGAGCATTAGTCAATCTTATTTTTGTGCTAATTCCAATAGGTTTCATTTAAATAAGTTATTGTATGTTCCTAATATCACTAAAAATCTGTTATATGTTTCCAAATTCACTTAGAACAATCAAGTTTTGCTTGAATTTTATCCTAATTTTTGTCAAGTTCGTGACCTGCATACCTGAAAAGTTCTATTAAAAGGGAGTGAAGCTGGAGGTCTGTACAAACTCAATATTTCCATGAATAATTATGTTAATAATGACAGTTGCTTGACTACTGGTGATGGGGTTCATGTTAATAATTCTGCTCGTAATTCTTTGTCTTCAATAAGCTGCCACATTGTAAATGCTAGAGTGTCTATAGACATGTGGCATAAAAGGCTTGGCCATCCTTTTAAAGAAGTTTTACTTTCTGCACTAAAACATTACAATTTAATTCCTTTTGATATAAATAAAGAACAAATTGTTGGGATTTTTTGGAAGCTCGATTCGATAACCGGAATGGTTTGCAAAGAGGGGTCGGAACGATTTTTGAGTTTAGTGAGTAAGGAGATTAAAAGATAGAAAATTGCACAGCGATTTAGAGTGGTTCAACTTTCTACACCAAAGTCTACGTCCACTACCTTAACTCCTCACCAAGGATTTTCCAACAAATTCACTAATTTGTTCTTTCTTTTGAGGACAAAGTGATAACCTTATAAACTCCCTAGTTTTTCCGGGCTAAACTAGAACCTTTCCTTAGCTTTTACACAGGATTAGTAAGAACCTTTCCCTTTACAAAAGGATAAAAGAAGTAAACAAATAAACCTCTCGAAGGTAGGTGTTTACAAGATTGAGCTCACAAGAACAAAATATTTACAAGAGAAAGATGAAATAAGAATGAAAAACTCTTCTCTTGTGTTTGATTGCTTGGATGGTTGTTCTCATACTTCTTCAAGTGTCCTTAGCTTGTATTTATAACTTGGAATGTGTTTGATGTCGTATATAACCATTGGGGATGTTTTGGAGCCATTTGGGGATGATTTTTCTACTCAAAAAGGCTGCCCATAACATGGTGCATCGGTGCACTATCAAGGTGCATTGATACCCCTTAATTAAATTCAAATAAACTAGTCGTTGCAGCCTTGGTGCATGGATGCAGAGCAGGATGCATCGATGCACTAATTGCATTCGAAATGGAGTGCATGGATGCACTACATGGTGCATCGATGCACTAGTGGCAGGTGCATGAATGCACTGCAGGGGTGCATGGATGCACTTTGACACCCTTTAGCATTTTTGCTCAAATCCGAATTTAATGGACTTTGAATTATTTTTTAAACCTTTTTAAAACTTTGAATAAATTCAATTCAAGTCCAAAAACATTTTACCTTTAAATTTGTTATATCGAAACATAATTCAACAATCTCCTCCTTTTTTATATAACAAAATATTCGAAAAATTGTTTTTGGCAAAACTTCCCCTTAATAAAATGTTTAATGAAAAAGATACCAAATGTTTGTTTGAAAATATATGAAAATGTTAAGCTCTCATTTTTCATTAAGAAATTGAATTTTTCAAACCAAAACTTCTCCCCCTTTTTGTTATATAAAAAATAATTCAATCTTTGAAGTTCAAAATAACTTTGGAGAGTAAGTACTAAATTTGACATTTTAAAACTCATTTGAAAAATCAAAGCTCCCCCTCAATAAATGCATTCAAAAAAAATTAGCTTTAAGAACTTGACACTTAAACAAAATTGAATTTCAACAAAGAATAACAAACATGTTAGTAGTACATGAAATTCAATATATCCAAGTCTAAAATACTTTATGCAATATTAATTATTGAAATTAAGTGCATATGCATAAAATTTTCCAAAAATGTTATGCATTTGAAAATTTTGATATCAATTGTTAGAGAGATATCATTTTCATTTAAATCACAAGAATAAACATTTAAATTTAGGTCAAAATTTTAAAATTTGTAAAATCAAATTTTTTAAAAAATTGATATCAATTGTTAGAGAGATATCATTTGCATTAAAACCAATTTTGACCAAAATTTTATTATGATGAACAAAAAAAATCATTAAAAATTTAAAATGTTCATTATAACCATTTTTTTTAAACATACATGAGATTAAAAACAATGCATAATCATTTAAAATTAAAACTCATGCATGCATAAATCCTATGAGCAACCAAATACCTAAAATTAAAAACATTAAGCTTAGAGGTTACCCATTCATTTTCATGTGTGGCTAGAGCATCTTGAATATCATCATTTTCATCACCATTGCTCCCACACACCTACAAGAGACATTTAAGTAGATTTTGGTATCCAAATTGCTTTAGATCCTTGAACGTTAGTTTCAATGCCCCTTGTTCCTTTCAGAACCCATACTTGTCTAATTTTAAAACGTTTTCCTTTCTTCAAAGGACAAGTATGTTCTTTATGATCATGATAATGACAATGTGAACATATTGTCATTATTGAACTAGATGAATTATTTAAAATGATCTCTTTTTCTTTTGTTAAACATTCAAACTTAACTTTCAAATCGAAATTTTCTTTTTCAATACTTTCAAAATTCATTTTTGAAAGCTCTAAATTCTTCTTCAAGATTTCATTTTGATTTTCAAAATCCATTTTCGTTTCAAGAAGAAGTTTGTTTAATTTGAAAATTTCTTTTTCAAAGTTTTCAGATTTTATTTTTGAAAGCTCTAACTCATTTCTCAACATTTCATTTTGATTTTCCAAGTCTATTTTAGTTTTCAAAAGAAGATCATTTTTAGCAATAAATTTAGAAATCAAATTTTTATATTTGGAGTTCATGGTCTCAAACTTCGAAAATAATTCATCATAGGAATATTGTAACTCATTAAAAGAACGTAAATTTAACTTATTTGAGTTTGAAGATACCTTTGGCTCTGTTAGAGCTAATAGAGACATCACCAGAATTTTCTCTTCTTTCTCGTCTCTATAGATTTCCTCGAGCTTATTCCAAATCTCCTTAGCACTTGAACATGAAGAAACTTCTTCATAGACTTCAGGACCAAATGCACACAATACCATGTGCATGGTCTTCGCATTAAGTTGAGCTTTCTTCAATTCTTTGTCACTCCACTTTTTTTCCTTCTTCTTTGGAGAAGAGTAGCCACTCTCGATAATCTCCCATGCATTAAGATCATTGGATTGGATGAATACCTTCATTGTTTTCTTCCAATGATGATAGTTAACTCCATTGAAGTATGGAGGCATATCCGTTGGTAGGGAGTCTTCCATGTGGAACGAGCCGGAGGTGGAAGCCATCTTCTCGGTTGTGTTAGGAATTGGTAGAGCTTCTTCGAGGATCGCCTCAAGGTGGTTAAACCTTCTTAACGAGTTAGGCTCTGATGCAAATTGTTGGGATTTTCGGAAGCTCGATTCGAAAATTGGAACGGTTTGCAAAGAGGGGTCGAAACGGTTTTTGAGTTTAGGGAGTAAAGAGATTGAAAGATAGAAAATTGCACAGTGATTTAGAGTGGTTCGACTTTCTAAACCAAAGTCTACGTCCACTACCTTAGCTCCTCACTAAGGATTTTCCAACAAATTCACTAATTTGTTCTTTCTTTTGAGGAAAAAGAGATAACCTTACAAACTCACTAGTTTTCTGGGCTAAACTAGAACCTTTCCCTAGCTTTTACACGGGATTAGCTAGAACCTTTCCCCTTTACAAAAGGATAAAAGAAGTAAACAAATAAACCTCTCAAAGTTAGGTGTTTACAAGATTGAGCTCACAAGAACAAAATATTTATAAGAGAAAGATGAAATAAGAATGAAAAACTCTTCTCTTGTGTTTGATTGCTTGGATAGTTGTTCTCATACTTATTCAAGTGTCCTTAGCTTGTATTTATAACTTGGAATGTGTTTGATGTCGTATATAATCGTTGGGGATGATTTTTCTACTCAAAAAGGCTGCCCATAACATGGTGCATCGGTGCACTATCAAGGTGCATCGATACCCCTTCATTAAATTTAAATAAACTAGTCGTTGCAGCCTTGGTGTATGGATGCACAGGAGGATGCATCGATGCACTAATTGCATTCGAAATGGAGTGCATGGATGCACTGCAGGGGTGCATGGATGCACTTTGACACCCTTTAGCATTTTTTCTCAAATCCGAATTTAATGGACTTTGAATTATTTTTGAAACCTTTTTAAAACTTTGAATAAATTCAATTCAAGTCCAAAAACATTTAGCCTTTAAATTTGTTATATCGAAACATAATTCAACACAAATGTTATGCAAAGCATGTCAACTTGCCAAATCACATAAGCTACCATTTTATGACTCACACACTGTTTATACACAACCTTTAGAGCTTGTAGTGTCTGATATATGGGGCTCTACTTCTGTATATTCTAATGGGTTTAGGTTCTATGTTGCTTACACTGATGCTCATAATAGGTATACTTGAATTTACTCTTTAAAACACAAATCTGAGGTCAATTATGTTTTTCTTCAATTTCATAGACAGGTAGAAAGATAGTTTGGTGTCAAGCTCAAGGTGTTTCAGTCAGATGGAGGGGGTGAGTTTGGTGCTCTTCAAGCCTACATTAAAGAGCAAGGCATTGTACACAGATTTTCATGTCCTCACACTTCAGAACAAAATGGCTTGGTAAAAAGAAAGCATCGAAAAATAATTGAGGTAGGTCTTTCTATGCTAGCTCAAGCTTCAATGCTTTTAATTTTTTGGAATGATGCATTTTCTAGTGCAATGTTTCTTATTAATCGGTTGCCTACATAGGCATTGGCTGGCATTTCACCATATGAAAAGATTTTTCATAAAACACCATATTATAGTTTTTTTTAGAGTTTTTGGTTGTGTGTTACCCATTTTTAAGACCTTATAATCAACATAAATTTCAGTTTTGGTCATCTGCCTGTGTTTTCTTGGGTTATTATCATGCTCATAAGGGATATAAATGCTTAGATTCTAATGGTCGTGTTTATGTGTTGAGACATGTCTGTTTTAAAGAAAATGATTTTCCTTATCAAAAACTTCAAAACTTTCCTAGTACCTCTACTCTGCCAATGGTAAACAATCCTACTAGAACTGGTCAAAAGCACTCAAGTGTCAAAAACATTTGCTTTCAAAACAGTTTGTTTCATCCTTCTTCTTTTTCTTCCACTAACACACACAATCACAAGTCAATTTTACCATCTTCCACATTTCCTCAACAAGTGTCAGAATTCCATCTCCAATATCATTATCTCATCCTTCAAATCTATCATCCTTCACACCATCAACATCATCACATTCACATGGTTCATTTTCATCACATCCATCCACTTCATCACCACATGATGTATCTTTATCACAACAACAATTCATCTAATCTTTATCTCATCCATTCACAACTACTACATCACTACCATTATCTCCATCATCATTATCTCCGTTACTATTACCACCACCACCGCCATCTCCACCACTACCGTCACTGCTAGTTCAGAATACTCATTCCATGGTTACTCGTGGAAAAACTGGCATTTTTAAACCAAAAGTGTTGCTTGCTGAGACAAGTCCTCAAGAGCCAACTAATGTCTATGAAGCATTGTAGCATCCTGACTGGTGTGAAGCTGTTCACAGTGAGTATGTTGCTCTTATGAAGAATGGTACATGGGAGTTAAAGTCTTTGCCACCAATACACAAAGCTATAGGTTGTAAGTGGCTTTTTAAAATGAAGAAAAAACATGATTGGTCAGTTGATAGGTTTAAGTCTCGTCTAGTTGCCAAGGGTTATTCACAAATTATAAGAAGATACTTCTCTGAGACATTTAGTCCAATAGTTCGAGCAAGTACAATAAGGACTGTACTGGATGTTGTTGTCATGAATGATTGGTCGCTTAGACAGATTGGCATCAACAATGCATTCCTCAATGGAAAGTTAACTGAGGAAATATAAATGAGTCAACCTCCATGATTTGAGCAGAAAAGTGAAGATGTGAAGGAGTTAGTGTGTTGTTTAAAGAAGGCACGTTATGGGCTTAGACAAGCTCCTAGAGCATGGTTTGAGACCTTGAGAAAATTTATAGTTGAAAGCCTGGGTTTATTGTTTCAAAAGCTTATTCTTCTTTGTTTATCAGAAATTCAGCATGCTCTCAAGTGCTCTTAAAGGTGTATGTTGATGATATAGTCATCACAAGAAGTCAGGAGATAGAAGTGGATGCCATAGTGCAAACAATCAATGAGAAGTTCTCATTTAAAGATTTGAGTCAGTTAGAGCTTTTTCTTGGTTTTAAATCAGAAAAAGTATATTTCTGAGTTGTTGAAAATATCAATCTTAGATGAGTCAACACCCACACTTACTCATATGGTCCTTACTCCTAAACTTAAGGAAAATGATGGACAATTGTTTGGTGATGTTCATCTCTATCGTAGCATTGTGGGAGGTTTGCAATATCTATGTTTAACAAGATCTGACATAGCCTATGTTGTTAACAAGGTTAGCAATACATGAATAGTCCATGTGATACTCACTGGAGGGCAGTGAAATGCATATTGAGATATCTCAGTTGTACACTTGAGTATGGTTTGTTTTTCACTCAAACTGGAAATTTCAGTCTAGTTTGCTACACTGATGCAGACTGGGCAGCATTGGTGGAAGATAGACGATCCACAACAGATTATTGCATATATCTTGGAGGCAACCCGATTGCATGGTGTTCCAAGAAATAAAGTGTTGTCTCTAAGTCCACATCAGAAGCAGAATACAGAAGTCTTGCTAATTTTGTTTTTGAATTAATTTGGGTTGAGCAACTACTTGATATAATTGGGATTGTTGTAACTAGAACACCTCTACAATTTCTATGGCTGCAAATCCAACACATCATGCTTGTATAAAGCATGTAAAGATCGATATTCATTTTGTAAGGGAAAAAGTTCTGGCAGAACAACTTAGTGTGAATTTTGTTCCTTCTGCATAACAAGTGGCTAACATACTTACCAAGCCATTGTCACCTACAGTATTTAGTGATATGCACTCTCGTTTTGGTGTAAAGTCTTGGGCAGAAATCAACAGTACCATCTATGAGAAGCAAATCTGAAGAAACCAAGAAAATGTTGAAGTGACAATTCAGATCATAAAGAAAACCATGAGAATGTTAGAATATTATTCTAGATGTGATAGTTAGTTAGTTGTAACTGTTGGTTAGTTTGTTGTAACTGATTCCTATTCAGTTGGGCCGTTCAGCTGGACTAATTAGTTAAGCCTTGATTATTGTATATATAGTGGGCTTGTCCACTATTCCAGATCCATGAATGTAATTCTTCTCTAAGTGTTTGTATGTTCAGTTGTTATTGACTTTAGTCAAGCCTTTCGATTATCTTCAACCTTGATTCTTTCGTTCTCACTTAGTTTACCTTTGTTAGTTTACTGTATCCTAGCTTGTTCAATTCTTGTTAAAGCCTAGCTCCTTAAAACTTTAGCCACATGGACCTTGTCCCCATTTGAGAATATCTGTTTCAATGGTAATATGAATGAATCAAAAGAAATTTCCCAGATAAAATGAGCATGCTAATCACAGACAGACAAAGAAATACTTACAACTTTGCGAATCGGCAAGCTAAGCAAAAGATTCCTCAAAACATGATCATGTTTCAGATTCTCATAAGGCAATCTCCCATGAACAAAGCTGTGGTATTCATCGTAGTCAAAGTTGTAGCCAATAGCCTGCAAATGCCATTAAAAAACACAATAAGATCCACAATCCAATAATTTGGGAACCCGAACCACAATAATCAACCAAAAAGAAAGGATCATAGAATTTACCCTGAGGCCAGCTATTGATGTCCCATAGTTTCTGTATAGCACACGATTAACCTCCGAGACTTTGTCTCCTTCAACTCCAAGCTTTTGAACCATAAATTCTGCATAAATAACCTAAGTATTATATTTCCACAAAGATAACCCAATTTTGCCAACATTTACATCAAATATGCGGTAGTATATACCTTCAATGTTTCTGGTGCTTGCTTTTGATAAACCAGAACTCAGAGGATAAAGGGTATCATCGACATCAAAGAGAAGACAGTCATATTTTGCTTCTGCAACATGCTGATACTGGTTTTCATACTCCATTATTTATATCAGCAATAACAACTAAGCCTTCCCTGAACGTATGTAACGAAAAACAAATAAGGCAACCGAGAAGGGTAAAGCTAGAAGAATAAGATATATGGAAATGGTGAAGATGGCAGTTTATATAAGGGAAGAAGCCATGGAAATAGAAGCATCGATTGTTAAGGAAAATGATGTGAAAGGTAGGGTCCTAACGTATGAAAAACAAATGTGAGACCGGTGACTGGAAACATCAATTTGACCAACAAGCCTGCCACGTCCAAACTTTAAGGAGTTGAAAGACCCTGTTAAGTTTCTTCAATCGTCTCTACTTTCTTTAAAGCGGTAGGTTTGGTGCAACCATTTCCATGCTCGCACATTATCATGGTCTAATTTTATTTTTACTCCCCCACTTTTATAATGTTATTAATAGGATTAAATTGAGTTAAACATGGATGCCTATTATTAGTTAAATATTGTTTACTAGTGTTTTACGTGACCAACCTTTGAAACTGAATGAACATAATGACGAAAGAAATATTTTTAATATTTGATTGAATAACTATTTTGGTTCTTATTATTTTTTTAGAGTTTTTTGGAGTAATTGTTAGTCAACAAACAATTAATAGTTTAAAATAGGAATCTTTTTATCTTAAAATTAAATATTGATGGTCAAAATGCTTTAAAAAAACTAATGTAATTAGTATTAAACTTTGAGTTTTTTATACTAAAATAAAACATTAGGACAAAATACACCAAACAAATAAAAATTAAAAGGATTATTTAAATATGAAAAATATTTTTTTATCGTTATATAATGAATAATAGTAAAAAGGAAACAAATTCGTGTCACCACATTAACAATAACTAACTTGTTAATTAATTAACAGTGTACAAATAAAAAATATTATAAAAGCAAAAGATTAAATAATGTGAAATTAAAGTATAAGGTTAAATGTTTGGTTTCAGCACAATAGAGGGATCAAAACCATAATTAGGCCTGAAATATGTGATTTTGTTTGAAGAATCTCGAATAAAAGATGTTATCCAAGCATGTTGAGGCTGTTGGTTTTTGGCAAAAGTCCCACATTGGTTGTGTATAAGGAGGAGGGGAAATTCTTTTGTTATAAATAAAGCCCTCCTCCTCCTTAGTTAATCATCCCACAAATATAAGCCTTCTTCTATTTTAAAGGCTATTTGTATTCTTTCTCTCTTTGTAATATTTCCTCTATTAGTGAAATATTTTGGTGTTCTCTTTTATGTCTATTTAATAGCTATTGTCGGGTATAGTTGTTGTCAATTATTGTCCTATTAAAATTACTTGTCTTGGTAGTTCTGTCTAAGGAAAGTGGGTTTTAAGAGGGACCATTGTGACCCCTCCTCTTTCCTGGGAATCTACCTTGGGGTGATTTTTAGTACAATCGTTTTCACACTAGTCACCTAGATAATAGTTTTCACGGTGAATCTGTTATTGGTGGAAATTAACCCGAATTTCACAACAATTGGTATCAGAGCTCTTGGTTTATTTTAGTATGCTCTGTGGTTGCGGCTTAGGCTGATCTTCCACATCAGAAAAATTTCCTTGGGATAATTGACATTCTGCATTGGCAGCTATTAAATAGAATTTGTAGCAGAAATGGCAGACGCTTCTTCATCTTCAATTTTGGCAAGAAATGCTGTGACAAATGTTAGATTTGCAGTGGAGATTTTTGATGGCACCGGTCATTTCGGCATGTGGCAAAGCGAGGTTCTAGATGCCCTATTTCAGCAGGGTCTAGACATTGCTATTGAAGGAGAGAAACCAGATGATGTTGAGGAGAAAGAATGGAAGAGGATCAATAGAATGGCATGTGGTACTATTCGATCGTGTCTTTCTAGAGAGCAGAAGTATGCATTTTCTAAGGAAACTTCTGCAAGTAAATTGTGGAAGGCACTGGAGGAGAAATTTTTGAAGAAAAGCGGTCAGAACAAACTCTACATGAAAAAGAGACTGTTCCGCTTCAACTATGTACCAGGTACCACTATGAATGATCACATTACTAGCTTTAATCAGCTGGTGACTGATCTGATGAATATGGACGTGACTTTTGAAGACGAAGATCTGGCTCTGATGTTGATGGATCACTTCCTGATGAGTTTGAGTATCTTGAAACTACTCTACTTCATGGGAAGGTTGATGTGTCTCTCAGTGAAGTAACTGCTGCCTTGTATAGTTATGAATTGAGAAAGAAAGACAAACAAGAAAACACAAGTGTCGAAGCAGAAGCTCTTGTTGTTAGAGGCCGTTCCAAGAGTCAGAATAAAGGAAGCAGAGGGAGATCGAAGTCAAAGTCCAGATTGAGCAAAGATGAATGTGCTTTTTGTCGAGAAAAAGGGCACTGGAAGAAAGAATGTCCCAAGCTAAAGAATAAAGGCAAACCTGAAAGGGGGAAGGCTGTCTCAGAATCAAATGTGGTCGAGTATGATGATGGAGATTCAGATTTCGCATTCGCTGCTACGCCATCAACCAGCTGTTCCAGTTCATGGCTGTTAGATTCAGCTTGTAGCCACCATATGACCCCCAATAGAGAATGGTTCTTTGATTTTAAAGAACTAAAAGGTGGAATTGTCTACACAGCAAATAATTCCCCTCTTGACACACTTGGGATTGGTTCAATTCGCTTGAGGAATCAGGATGGATCAATCAGAACCTTAACAGGTGTCCATTATGTACCAGATTTAATGAGAAATCTCATCTCTGTGGGAACCTTAGAGTCAAAAGGTTTAGAAGTGAGGGCAAAAGATGGGATTATGAGGATTATCTCTGGTGCACTGGTGATAATGAAGGGAATCCGAAAAAGAAACAATGTGTATTACTTTCTGGGTAGTACAATTGTTGGGACAGCAGCAGTGGCAGCTTCTACTGATGAACAGGAGTCAGAAGCAACCAGGTTATGGCATATGCGCTTGGGGCATGTTGGTGAAAAATCCTTGAAATTACTGATAGATCAAGGATTATTGAAGGGTGCTCGGGCTTGCAAATTAGCTTTTTGTGAGCATTGCATCAAAGGGAAGAAGACGAGGGTGAAATTTGGAACAGCAATCCATGATACTAAAGGTATTTTGGATTATGTTCATTCAGATGTATGGGGGCCTTCCAAGACAACTTCATTGGGAGGAACACACTATTATGTCACCTTTGTTGATGATTTTTCCCGGAGAGTTTGGGTGTATCCAATGAAGACAAAGGATGAGGTGCTAGGATTTTTCCTTAAATGGAAAAAGATGATGGAGACTCAAACAGGCAGAAAAATCAAACGTCTCCGTACAGACAATGGTGGAGAGTACAAAAATGATCCATTTCTGAAAGTCTGTGAAGAGGAAGGTATTGTTAGGCACTTCACTGTCAGAGGTACACCACAACAGAATGGAGTGGCAGAGCGTATGAACCGGACATTAGTGGAGAAGGTTCGGTGTATGTTGTCTAATGCTGGGTTAGGCAAAGAATTTTGGGCTGAGGCTTTGGTCTATGCTTGTCACCTTGTCAACCGCTTACCATCGACTGCTATTGGTGGTAAAACACCATTAGAGAAATGGTTTGGAGTACCTGCTACAGATTATGATTCCTTACATGTGTTTGGTTCCACTGCATACTACCATGTTAAGGAGTCAAAGCTGGATCCAAGAGCAAAGAAGGCGATTTTTATGGGGATCACCTCTGGTGTGAAAGGCTATCGTCTTTGGTGTCCAGAAACAAAGAAAATAATCTTCAGCAGGGATGTTACCTTTGATGAATCTACCATGTTGAGAAAGGTGACTTCAGAAAAATTGGAGCAGACAGATGGAACTCCCAAAAAGGTGGAGTTTGAAGGAAGCAAATTTGTCCCAACCAGTAAAGAAAATGATGTTGACTCTCCTATGGTAGAAGAAGAGTCAGATGAAGAAGAGGTTCAGACCCAAGAACCTCCACAGCAACATGAATCAATTGCACTCAGAAAGGGAAAGAGGACCATTAGACAACCTGCTCGTTATGCTGATATGGTCTCTTTTGCATCACCAATTGCAATTGATGACGTTCCTGCCACTTTTAATGAAGCAGTTCAAAGTTCAGAACATAAAAAGTGGAGGATTGCCATGAATGAAGAAATGCAATCCCTTCAAAAGAATCAGACGTGGAAACTAGCTAGTCTTCCGAAGGGAAAGAAGGCAATTGGGTGCAAGTGGGTATATGCAAAGAAAGATGGATTTCCTGACAAGAATAACATCCGCTACAAAGCAAGATTGGTGGCTAAAGGCTACGCTCAAACGGAGGGAGTTGATTATAATGAAGTATTTTCTCCAGTTGTAAAACATTCCTCCATCAGAATTTTGTTGGCTTTGGTAGCGCAGTTGGATTTGGAACTAGTTCAGATGGATGTAAAAACTGCATTTTTACATGGAGACTTGGATGAGGAAATCTACATGACTCAGCCAGATGGATTCAAAGTTGCTGAAAAAGAAGAGATGGTGTGCAAATTAGAAAAATCGTTGTACGGATTGAAGCAATCTCCAAGGCAGTGGTACAAGCGATTTGACAAGTTTATGATAGGGCAGAAGTACACAAGAAGCAAATATGATCATTGTGTGTATTTACGTGAGCTAGAAGACGGATCCTATATATATCTTCTTCTTTATGTTGATGATATGCTGATAGCTTCCAGGAGTCAGACAGAAATTGCGAAACTAAAGACTCAATTGAACAGGGAGTTTGAGATGAAGGATCTTGGTGAAGCGAAGAAGATTCTAGGCATGGAGATATCAAGGGATAAGAAATTGGGGAGGCTTTGTTTGTCTCAGAAAGAATATCTGAGGAAGGTACTAAAACGTTTTGGCATAAATGAGATGTCAAAACCAGTTAGTACACCTCTTGCTCCTCATTTCAAGCTCGGTGCATCCATGTCACCTAAGGATGATGCAGAACGGGAATACATGTCAAAGGTTCCGTATGCAAGTGCTGTTGGTAGCTTGATGTATGCAATGGTGTGTACGAGACCCGATATTTCACAGGCAATTGGGGTTGTGAGCAGGTATATGCATGATCCTGGAAAGGAGCATTGGCAAGCTGTGAAATGGATTCTGCGGTATATTCTAAACACCGTAGATGTTGGTTTGGTCTTTCAGCAGGACAAACAAGATGGTCAGTGTGTAGTTGGGTATTGTGATTCAGACTATGCAGGTGATTTGGACAAGCGTCGATCAACTACTGGTTATGTGTTTACATTTGCAAAGGCACCAGTCAGTTGGAAGTCCACCTTACAGTCAACAGTGGCTTTGTCTACTACAGAGGCAGAGTATATGGCAGTTACAGAGGCTGTGAAGGAGGCAATTTGGCTTCAAGGGTTGCTTGGTGAATTGGGAATAGAACAAAAGCACATCAAAGTGCACTGTGACAGTCAGAGTGCTATTCATTTAGCAAAGAACCAGGTTTACCATGCAAGGACGAAGCATATTGATGTTCGATATCACTTTGTACGAGAGATTCTAGAAGAAGGTGGAGTCATAATCCAGAAGATTCGGACCACTGAGAATCCTGCTGATATGTTGACAAAAGTGGTAACTGCGGTCAAGTTTAAACATTGTTTAGATTTGGTCAATATTGTTACAAATTAAAAGATTGTTTTTTAGAGATGTGTGTGGAATTTGCCAAGGTGGAGATTTGTTGGTTTTTGGCAAAAGTCCCACATTGGTTGTGTATAAGGAGGAGGGGAAATTCTTTTGTTATAAATAAAGCCCTCCTCCTCCTTAGTTAATCATCCCACAAATATAAGCCTTCTTCTATTTTAAAGGCTATTTGTATTCTTTCTCTCTTTGTAATATTTCCTCTATTAGTGAAATATTTTGGTGTTCTCTTTTATGTCTATTTAATAGCTATTGTCGGGTATAGTTGTTGTCAATTATTGTCCTATTAAAATTACTTGTCTTGGTAGTTCTGTCTAAGGAAAGTGGGTTTTAAGAGGGACCATTGTGACCCCTCCTCTTTCCTGGGAATCTACCTTGGGGTGATTTTTAGTACAATCGTTTTCACACTAGTCACCTAGATAATAGTTTTCACGGTGAATCTGTTATTGGTGGAAATTAACCCGAATTTCACAACAGAGGCTCCATCAGTTTACTTATATAATTGAGGCATAAAATGCTAACTTTTTTATTTAGGACACCGCGTGAAAATGAACAAATTATTCTGAATATTATTAATACAACCTGCACGTAACTGAAATCCTAACAAAGCTGATAAAAACCGGCTATTTATACAAAGCTGGTGTAACTGCACGTAACTGCATGCATAACGGAAATCCTAACAAGCTCTCAACTGCATGCATACCAGTATTGACACAATACAACACTAACATTCACCCAACGTCTAAAGCCTCTTACACGCTCTCCACTCACATTCCCCTTGCTGCTTCACCCTTTGAAAACTCCTTTGACGTTCGAAGTTGAGTAACCAAGAGCTTCTGCCTATGTTTAAGAAATAAAGGAGAAGACAACGACTTTGTTAAAACAGCAGCCACCTGTTCATAGGTCGGGACTTCATGAGCCTGCAACTTACCAATTGCAACCATCTCTCGAACAAAGAACAAGTCAATCTCAACATGCTTAAATTTGAAATGAAGAACTGGATTGGCACAAACAATCACTGCACTTGAATTGTCACACCACAATGTTGTACGCCCATGAAAAGCCACATGCAACTACTTGAGCAAGGACTCAACCCACACCATGTTAGCAGCAGTTGAGGCCACACTCAGATACTCAGCCTCGGTAGTCGACCGAGCAATAACTTGTGCTTACAGGAACTCTAAGAAACAAGGTTATCCCCAAAATAGACACAATAACCAGAGGTAGAAGGCTTGTCATCAATATTTGATCCCTAATTTGCATAAGCAAATTCAGTCAAAGACAATCTTGACCCTGCTGTGAATCATAAACCATAATCAGTTGTGCCCTGAAGGTAACGCAAAATCCGTTTAACAACTCAAAAGTGCTCATCAAGCGGTGCCTGCATAAGTTGACATACTCGATTGAATGAGAATGCAATATCTAGTCGAGTAACAACAACATATTGTAAAGCTCCAACTATGCTTCTATACTGCTGAACATTGTTGATAGGAGCACCAGTTGTTGATAACTTGCGGTTGGTCACTATCAGAGTAGGAAGCTCTTTGGCATCATCAAACCCATTCTTCTACAGCAGCTCGTGAATGTATTTCTGTGAACTCAACACAAGGCCATCAGAATCATAGCAAACCTCGATTCCTAAGAAAGAACTAAGGATACCAAGGTCCTTTAAAGAAAACTGTTCATTCAACTTCTCAATCATATTTTGAACCTTACTTTCATCACTCCCAGTAATAATTATGGCATCAATGTATACCAACATGTACACCACGCTACTCTCAATCTTCCTAACAAAGAGAGAAGAGTCTGACTTTGTTAGAATAAAACCCTCAGAGATTAGATATGCCCTAGGACTCTCAAACCAAGCCTGACGAGTCTGCTTCAACCCATAGATTACTATATTAAGCTTGTATACCAAGCTGCCATCACCTTGCTCGTACCCCGCACGCTGAGTCATGTAAACTTCTTCAGTCAAAGTGCCATTAAAAAATGCATTATTAATTTCTACTTGCCTAAGCTGCCATCCTTTTGCCAAAGCAAGTGAAATTATGACTCCAATAGTAGTCGATTTAACCACCGGACTAAAAACCTCATGGAAATCAATACCATATTGTTGAGAAAACCCTTTTGCAACGAGTCGAGCCTTGTATCTAGCTATTATCCCATATGAATTCCTCTTCACCTTAAAAATCCACTTGCAGTAGACAGCATGCCTATATTTAGGAAGAGGAATAAGAGTCCAGGTTCCATTAACCATCACTTTCAAAGCATGTGACTTGAAGAACCTGAGGCTTACGGATCATATTCTTTCCTCTCGACACCATAGGACTCAAACAAGATATTTTAATTAAAATTAGGACTCAAACTTAGGACTTCCCTCTAAGAAAAAATAGTGTACAAATCATTAAGCTAGTGTATAAAATTAATTATATAATATTAATTTTATATTTAATTTATATAATTGTATAATCAAAGACTAAATTATTTAAAAATATAAAATATATGTTTTAGTATAAACTATATAAAATATTAAATAATTAAAATAAACACTATTTTTGAACTTCATAAATCTTCTATTAGTTTAATATTAATTAAATAAATATAAAATTTTAAATTATTTATGATAAAATTAATTTTTAATATTTATTTAATTTAAATTTATATTATATGATCATAAATAAGTATTTTTTAAATTTAATTTTTAAAACAGTTTACTATTATTTTTTAAAAATATATATTTAATTATTTTTTATACTAAAATAAAATTAAAATAATTTAATTTTTAATTAAGCAATTTGGTTTATAATGAAAAATGTTTTATATTTTTAAAATAATTTAATAATTTAGTATTTAATTAGAATTTCTTGTTTTATGGTGGTAATGAAAAAACAATTAAATATAAGTTGTGGAGGTTTATTAACTGTTAACTTGCTTAGCCTAGTGACTAACCTTTTATTGTCTTACCCGGAGGGCACGGGTTCAATTCTCTAGCTATGCAGAAATTTTGTTGGTTTTATTTCATGATGTCACGTTTCATCACCTATTGGCTAAGTAAAATTAATAAAAACATATTATTTGATTGTTGATGTGATAATTTTAAAACAAAAAAACTATCACCCTATTGGCCGAGTAAAATTAATAAAAATATATTATTTGATTGTTGATGTGATAACTTAAAAAATAATAAAAGACTATCATGTTATGCCACGTCAGCTATGCTATTAAGTTTTTAACGATGTGTATCAAAATGAAAGAAAAATTAAACATTAGGTATGATTTTGTAAAAATTAAAAGTTCAGGTATCAAAATGTATCAAAAGTAAAACTTTTGGTACTAAATGAGTAGTTTACCCTAAATAATTTATGTTTAGATTTTTAACTATTTTTTAAATTATAACTTAGGTTGAGTAATTTATAATTTTAAAATTTTATAAATTAAATTAATGTTATAAATTAAATTAATGGTACTCATCGTTGCTCGTTGAGCATGAAAAAATCATCCTTATAAATAAACTCATTATAAATTTTAATTATACATTTTTAATTTTTTTTCATATTTATTACTCATGTCAAATAAATTTTAAATAATATACGATGATTAAAGAGATTATTTAATTCATTTATATTATTCATAATGTTAAATTTTTGTTCTATAATTGGTGGATGTGTTATTTATTTTTGAAATTTTAGTATATAGGTTTATAATAAATTAATTTATTATAGAGAGGGTAGAGTTTAATATTAGTCGATTTATTTTGACATTTAATAATATTTTATCTAACCTGAATTTCAAGATTAAAATTTATCATATTCTGATGTGAAATAAATACATAAATATTTTTATTTGAAAAATAGGTGTTAATAAGAAAAAGATATATAGTGAGATATTTATAGGAATTATTATTATTATTATTATTATTATTATTATTATTATATAGTCCCAACAGTTGCATTGAAGCTCTGGGTTTGTACAAATACAAAAGCAGCCCCGCCATTTTTGTTGGTGAAAGGACTCACAAGACAGGCAGATTAAACGAAGCAAATGAAACATTTTTCAATGCCAACGTTGGTTTATGCAAAACAACACACAGAAAAATCCATTATATAAGTTTGCCAAAAAAAAAAACTCTCCCAACAAAATGATTCAAAAGGGAACCAAAAAAGGGGGGAAATTAAGGGTAATTATGTATGCATGTATGAAGGTCAAGCTTCGTGGTTCAAATCCAAAATCAACACTTGGGAAGATCAGACGGTGGAGGAGGCAGCTTCTGGTTTGGTAGCTTCCCATCCAAGACAATCCATGCCATTCTTAATCCCCAGCTAAAATGAACATCAAAGTGACAGTGCATCAACCAAACTCCTGCACCATTTTATGTTATACATATCACTAAATGCGTATATTTATCATGTTTTGAAGATGAAAGTTTATGATATATTGTTACCAGGATTGTCTGCCATAAAACGGATTGCAACCCAACCACCAGAGGGAACACCAACAGTGTTCCTTTCAACAGGATCAACCAGGTTGAACTTTGGAGGGTCATTTGAAGGGTCAAAGTTGCCAAAACCCTGCCCTACAACATAGAAATTATAGCCATGGAGATGGAGAGGGTGGCTCTCAGCACCAATGATACTCGTATCCTGCAACACTACTTCCACGCTCGTATCGAATGGTATCCTCACGAGTTTAGTGCCATTGCTCACAAGTGTATTGTTAGGTGGTGTTCCTGTGTAATTGAATGGATGTAGAGGGAAAGCTGGGAAATCAGTGGTGTAAACCCCGTTAGGTTGCGAGAAAAAGTAAGATTGGAGAAGTGCAGTTGTGGGGAGCGCAAACGAGATGTTGTTCATGGCAGCTGCGAATTTCGTGCCGTTCGGTCCTTGGCAGGTTTGGTTCTTGGGGCAGGGGTTGGTTCCAAGACCAACTGTGAAAAAGAATTTTCTGTCAACTTTTTGTGGGACATTGGCAGGGAACTTGGTAGTGGCTAAGCTTCTGAATTTGCTTGCAAAATTGGCTACAAAATTTGTTGCATTGATGGCAGGCAAAACTGGTTTAAGAAGTGGACGGTTTTTTAAACCGGTGAGAGATGATGTTTCGTATTCAAGAATACCAGCCACAGTGGTGTTATCAAAGGTGCCCATGCCAGTGGCATATGGCCTGGCTAACATAAAAAAAGTCGCATTCGGAGCTTTTGATTTGGTTTTCAGAAGAACATTCGTGGTCTGTCCGGGTGTTATCATTAATATATTGGTTTCGAATGGCTTTACATAGACCGCATCGGCTTCCACCACAGTGAAACTGTGGTTTGCAACGCTGAAGAATAGCTCATCATTAAGTGCAGCATTGATCCATTGCAGAAGATATGTTTTCCCAGGCTTTACCTTCAGCTTATACGTATCTGTAAAAAAAATTGAGTATAAGAATATACGTATATGTGTAATGAATATGTATATGTATATGTATACCTTTGACAGAACAATTGTACAATGGACCTGGGAGGCCATTAAAGGTGTAGGCATCTGAAACATTAGGGCCAGCCCCTGTTTGAAGAGACTGATTGATGACTGCTTCTGGATCAGCATTAAACCACTCACATGCAGTTAAACTTTGAGTTAAATTGTCATCGAAGAACAACATAAATTGCAGCGATGCACGATACTGGTGATTCACAGAACATTACCGAACAAGATCCGGACTTGTTTGTAGGGTTTGACAAAAGGGTAAGATTCATTGCGCCTTGGGAGGATGATAAGTGGTCCATAAACAGTTGCTCTAAGCCATGAGAAGTGGGCATGCCAGAAGAGAGTGCCTCGTTGGCCAGTAATGGTGAAGTTGTACACATAAGTCTGTCCGGTTTGAATGGGGCATTGCGTGATGTACGATGGCCCATCCGCCCATCCGCTCCGAAGCTGTCTAATTCCATGCCTGCATACAGACATTAATTTAGCCATAGAAATGTAAACAACTTATATCAGTTAAGAAATTGAATGGCTTCATGTACCAGTGAATGCTGATATTGTATGGAACATGGTTAACTACTTTAACAACCAAGCGATCACCTTCTCTGCCAACAACACGAGGTCCAGGGAACTTCCCGTTAACCGTGACAATGCTCTTAGTATGACACAAGCGAGTGATGTTTTTCAGCTTTATCTACAAAAGGAAATTGAATGAGCTCTTGAGGACTACATCAAACGACTTTCATCTCAAGTTACCTAAATTAAACAATGCAACAATACATACGTTGAACGTATAGTGCCTGGTAATGCTGGCTTGTTTTGCAGTGACAACATCACGATAGGCCATGAAACAGCCAACAGCAACAAAAAATGTCATGAAAATTGATGATAAAACAGCTGAAGTACCCATGTCTCAGTTAAGACAAAATATTGATGATGTAATTGAAATTCAGCTTATAAAAAAACCTGTAGAGATATGCATGTTTATATAGAGACAAGATTGAACTACCATTGAGTCCATGTTTGGTTGATTAGGTAATAAGATGTTACAGGTTTGAGAAAGCAGAGAATTACCACCAACCAATGGCCCCAATGTTCACTGTGGAGTGCCATTAAAGTCAATTAATCTAAGCTTTGTCCTTGTTATGTCCCTCCACCTTATCTTTGTACACAAAATTTCACCATTTCTAAGCTTAAGATCAGTGGAACCTTTGAAAGATGCATTCTATGATAACCATGCTGCTTCAGATGTCTATACCTTTGAAGTAAACACTGAAGATAATCATCCCCACACTGTGCACTTGAATCTTGTGTACTCCCAATATATCCGATAATAATAGGTATAATGTTTTAATTTTATCCTTAGTTTTTGATAAAATAGTCAATTTGGTCTTTTTCTTTTTCTTTTAAGCACTTTAGCCCCATGTTTCATTTTAAAACAAAATATCCTCTAGTTGGATGGAAATATTAGTTGACCAACGGTCAATACACGTTACTAATACAAGACTATCATGTGTCGAAAGTAATGATATGACACATATCACGGGTCAAAAATGATAATGTAACACATATCACGTGTTGAAAGTAATAATGTGACACAAAATGGTGGATGTAAATCATTTCCAGGTTGGACAAGTGTCTACCTTGAAATCTAAATTTTCTTAGATTAATTAGTTGTTATATTGATTATGTCCACCTGAAGTTTTATTTGTACCCACACTTACAAAATTTTTGTATTATTAATATGTGTCTATTCTAAAACAATATTTTTGGATTCGCTACTAGCATGTCACAAATTGTAATTGATGACATGTATCAAATGTCGAAAATGATGACGTGACAGTCTCACATTAGTGACAATCGTTAATTGTTAGTCAACTAATGATTTTTATTCATCATAGGTCATTTTATCTCGAAACGAAACGAGTTAAAGTAATAAAAATATGATCGTAATAATGATTCAGACAAACATTAGGAACGTTTTTTTTTATATTATAGGTGGCACTAGACATCCTAAAATAAGCTCATATTCTAACCGAGTCGCTAGAATATTGCATTACACATTTTGGTTGGTGATTACAGCAAACCATACATGATAAGAAAAAAGGCCCCAGCTCGGCAATGAACCAATTAAATTGAAGGTGGTGATTATTGGCATGAAAGGCTCCTCACAGGGGCATGCACATTTGGGGTAGGTGAGAACAGCTCTGTCCAAACAAATAGAAGCCATGGATGAGTGGCAAAGCCAAGGGAAGACGACTTTTGACCCACCTTCCTTTTAAGCAACTGTACAAATGATTCGGGTATTTTCATTCCAGCTACTTCTTAGTTCTTACTTACCGCTGTTAATCATCAAGGATAAACCAGACTCAGCTACACTCTAATATCAAATAGGCTTTTCAGTTGCACCTACTACAAGCATGGATGATAGATTCTGTGTTTTAAACATGAATATTTCATATGATGTGCAAAAAATGACCAGATTTAACTTGCCCAGGAGCATCTGCATATGCATGAGTTGATGAACATGGTAGACTGAAACGTATTACTTGTTTTTTTTTTTTGAATTAATCATTGCAGTAGATGATGTAGTGTCGGCTAAAGCTATCTAAACGTTATTTTCTGTGGAATGCTAATGTCTTGGAGTACAATTATTTCCAAATTTAGCTTTTGTGGTTTGAAGCCTTTAGAATATGAGATGGCTGATGGCAACCTAAATAAAAATCCCACTGACTTTGCGTAAATACAGTTTGGCTTATAATGGGAAAAGAAAATTTGATTCAATTTAGAAATTAATTTAACTATCCTAATTTTATATTTTTATTTGACTCCAACAAATTTTAAATAAATTTTGAATTTTAAAAGAAATTAAAGAAAATATAACAAGATTTCAAAATTTCAAATTTCATTCGATTCAATCAAATATTAATTATTTTTTAATAACAAATTCGCTTTTCCATTTTTTAATAATAAATTCACTCTTTCGGACATTTAATCCCTTAAGTATATATTTTATTTAATTTACTTTTTTAAAAATATTTTTACGATTTCATTTTTCTTATTAATTTTTAGTTTTTTTCACACTCATCCATGTTTTATCAACAAAATATTTTATAAGATAAAATTACAAATGCATATTATAATTTTAAATAATATTTAATTTATTAAATATCATTATAATATAAAAATATGGGAAATATATTTTATATGATTAAAAAATTAATTTTACAATTTAATTTGAATAATATCATCAAATTATAAATATTTATAATTAAATTTAAATAAATTCAAAATTTCAACTTAATTTGACTCAAATTTTCTAAATTAGACTAGAGAAAAATAAAGTTTAGTCTTAAAAAAACTCACCAACTTAACAAATTCAAATTTTTACTTGACTTAATTCGTTGAAGTATTCATCCCCCATTTTCGTCCAATTCCTAATTCGAGCTTTTCTATTAATTTTATTTAACTTTTAAATATTTAATATTTATATATTACTATAATAAATTAAGTTACTAATTAGTTTAATTAACTACATACGAACAAATATATAAGAATATTATATATTAATACTATTTATATTTATTTTTGTTGGCCCATTACAAATTGAATCAATACAACATACCCAAGTCTAAGATCCAAAACATGCCCAAGTACAAACAAACCCTAATGGCCTATTATGTTAACATCTTGGTTAACCCTAGCTTGGCGTTAACCATCAGTAGTCGCAGCTAGAGCATTCCACGCACACCTCGGCTTCCCACCGCTGCCGCCAGCTCCGATTATTGCTATTGTTGTCATCAATTAGTCACCAAGGGTTGATTTGCTGTTGTAGGGTTCTTGAAAAAAAATCTTGGTTGAATTAGGGTATCACCGTAATTATTTATCGAGATGGTGTAAATGCTACAGTAACTAGAGAGTCGTCAGGAACACAGTGCGACTTTGACGTGTGACGCGAGGACCATCATGCGACCTTGAATAAATTGGCGGGGGAGAGACACACTTAAATTGAAATGTAGAGGGGTTGCAAATGTAGACTTTGAATAAATTGGGGGCAGGGGAGACGCACTAACTGCAGTGCGACTTTTCAAAGTTGTATTGTGTTCTCGACTACTTTCGACGAGTATTGTAGCATTCACACTAGACCAGAAAATAATTCTGATGAGATCTTATTTCAACCAATAATTTTTTTCACAACATTATAGGAGTAATTCAACCATCACCGAACCACCACTATTCAGCTACTTCACCTAACCAAAAATTAAATCAAGTCAAATATATATATATATCTTAACCCTGGAACCCATATTTTCCTCACCAACCGAGCAACACCCTATTGCCATGTCCATATTCCTCTGTCATCTTTGGCCTTATCTACAGTAAGAAACTCACCATATAACATTCAACCAAATCAAAGAACCAGAAAAAGAATATTTCAAAAAAGAAAAAGAGAAGAAAAAGGCCATTCAAGCAACCATAAACCAATAACAGAAAAAAAGCATCATCAAACTAAAAACCAGAGCAACAAAAAAAGCCATTCACAACAACAAAAAAATGAAAGAAGACCCATAATTTGAACACAAAAAAGGAAACTAGTGGGAAAAAAAAGAAAAATAGATGTTTTGTATCTAGGGTTTAGATATGCTTATTTAGGGTTCAAAGATGAGTTTTTAAGGAGAGAGAGAAAGGCCTCTGATTTTACTTGTTTTATTTCTAAGAGAGCGAAAAAGGAAACTATTTGTGTGAAGCGGCCATGAGTAGTCTCCATCTTGTGTGTTGCATGTTGCATGTTGCATGTTGCATGCTAAAGAATGAAAGAAAGAAGAGAATGGGGAGGGAGGGAGGGAGGGAAAAGGCAGTAAAGATATTTGGGGATTAGTTAGGGTTTTGATTTTAACTCAAGTACAGTTTTATTAAAAAACTTTTAAATGATGTGGTTTTGCTAAGGTTTAGGGTTAGGGCCATGGTTTTGTAGCAGTTAGATTATTCGTAAGTTAAGTCCTTCTTTATTTGTATTATTTTTATTTTAGACTTTGAATGGAGTTTTAGTTTTTCTTGTTTCAAGCCTTTAATTTCTCAGGGATTTTATTTTAGTCCTACATGTATAGCGTTTCATTGCACTTCCATACCTACATTTTATGTCATTATGAATTTTAGCTTATGTTCTGTAGTTCTTTCTTAGTTTCAGTTTGTATGAATTTGATAATCTATGTCTTGGTGTTTTCTAACTTTAGTACTTTTATATTTTAGTCCTCATACTATTATAATTGTATTATAATAATGCATATTATTGCTTAGAGTAGTAAAATACCCTTAAATTTTGATAATAATCATCGCTAAGCTTATTTCGTACTCGTATGAATTTTCAAGAACGTTTATTATAGAATGGGCGTGAAAAGTGCAACTTGTTAGAAGTAGCACGATTTAATATGACATTCAAACGAAAAGTGAACATGAAAATAATCGAGTATGCTTTGATAAAAATGAAAATAGCGAAAACAATATTTTTTTAATAATGACAATGTGCTTTTTTAGTATGTTGTTTAATTTATTTTTAATTTATATTCGATTCATGTTTAATTTGAGGTTCTAAATAAATAATGAGAATATTATCATATAGGGAAAAGATAAATGGGATAGCCTTCCTATTGGAGGACGTACGAATCCCGTGATTTCTTCTCAAAATATGGAATTTCCTTAATAAATAAATAAATCAAAAAAATTAATCAATGTTCAATAAAAAGGGTCATACTTTAAATTTTGACTCAAATATACAAATTCCATCACTATGACAATGTATAAGCGATCATGTACTAATTTTGGACAATGTGGGGGTCCCTTAAAAATGAATCTTTGGTTAACGCAGACTAATTTTTTATCTTTAAAATGATTTTTCTTAAAATTGTTTTAAAAGATTCTTTTAGGTATTTGATCTACCTAACCCAAAGGCCGATAGTGAATCCAAATTTCAAATTAAACAAAAATCTAAATTTTCCAAATTAAAATCATAATTTTTTTAAACTCAATAATTTCGTTTTAAAAAAAAGTGTTATGACAGCTTAACTACTCCATTGAGGATCTAACCCAGAATCCCTAATTAAAAAGTCAGGTCGTTAATCGCTTATACGTTGCCGTAGTGGTGAAAATTATGAACCACAGTCCATAATTAACTTATGATTATTTTTATTAAAAATTGATTAATTTATTATGCATTGTAAATAGTTGTACTAATGTATAAACTCATGTTTTCAGCTTCATTGAAACTTTCTCGTCGAAAATGATTCTATCTTTGTTTTGTTTTTGTCGAAGGTTTGTATGTTCCTCCTCACATATGTCATGTGCACTGGTATGACATAAGCTCTATACCCGAGCTCTTTCCTAACTAAGTAAGGGTGAACACTTTGCTTTCATGGTTAATTTATTCCCCGTATAAGCTTTAGCTATTAACCTCTGGGATACACTCTTTATGCCTTCGTGGGAATTTATTCCTCGTATAGGTATAGCAAAGTGGATCCCCTCAAATTGAACTCGTTCCGTTTAAGATTGTAATGGTTGAGTAATGAGGGTTTGACAGCCTAATGGGGCACTAACAACAAGGACAATTCGAGTACCCTTTTTTATAGAGCTGAAACTATGCATATAGTGAACCATAAATTGGTCACCCTAGGTAGAGTCATACCGATACTTCGTCCGTCAGTAGGCACCAAAATAAGTGTACACAAAGGAGGAACGACTCTAAAACCTTTACACTTTTCTTTAAATTCATAGAATAAAGTTCTTTTCGAATGAAAACATGTGAACTAGATAACATGTGGTTAGGACTTACTTCTCAAAATAAAATATATCGGGTAGAAAGCATGTTTGGGTAGGATTGTTATTTAATAATAGCATGTTTGGGTAGATATAATGATGAGGCAGGTGTTATATTCATTTTTGAAATAATACAATGATTATGATCTGCAATTGAATATATAAATGAAAATTTTCATAAGTAGAGAAAAATTTTCAATCAAGTAGTCGCATACACGGACATGCATTTGTGGCTAATGAAAGATTGAAAAATGAGGATGAAGTTTACTTGAAGTTAATACATCAAAATTGACTGATAGAATGACATCTGAGACTTGAAAGGTGATCCCTTGATCCGAGAAATAATGTAGTAGTAGAATTTTACCTATAACCATTCTATCTTGGGGGGCTTGAGTGGTATCAACTGGGATAGATCATAGAGCGCTTAAGGGGCATAATTTTTAAGGACGAAGCTCCGATACGAAGCATCGACCCACTTCAGACCCAATGTCCAACCAAAAACATGTTTGTAAAATGGAATATCTTGTAGTTGTGAAGAATTTTATCTCTGATGAAAATTATTCTATGATATTCATCGTTGGGATCAATATCTTTTACATTTGAATTTGCATTTTTTATTGAATTTATTTAAGCTTTTTTGCATGCATCATTTATGAAAGAATGGAACTAATTTGTGAAGGATTCCATGACAGTAGTCTTAATCATGTGACAACATTAAGAATGAAAGAAATATTTGGGTAATTGAAAAAAGAACTGCAAAAGAATCTACGAAAAATAAAAACAGATTGGGAAGCCAAATTAGAGCAATCATAAAAGACCACTATAGATTGCATCTTGCGAAACCAAACCAACATGGTCAACCAAATTGTGGAAAAATTAGCTGGCCTTAATCAGGTAAAAGGCAAAGCGCATGCTTCCTCATCCGTGAAGATCCCTGAACACGTAATGGCATAAGATACTCCATATCTAATTATTTCACCTAAAAAACTTCTCGACTATCAGAAATGTAAAATGAGATCTCTAAGGTCCTAAAAGATTAGTGCAAAGACTACTTCAAAGGAATAAAAAGATGTAGTGAATGCATGTGAGTTAGCCTTGGTTCCCGACCTAGTGCTATCGCCCAAATTCAAAATGCATGATTTTGAAAAATACAATAGAAGCAGTTGCCCTACTGCTCATCTCATGATGTTTATTTGAAGGATGATTGGATACACCAACAATGATCAAATAATAATTCATTGTTTTCAATACAGTAAATCATGCTTAGATTTGCTCTTGGAAAGATGTAGCCCATGCATTTTTAGGTCAATACAAATACATGTCAGATATGACCCCTGATCAAACAACGTTACAAAACATTGAGATGAAGACCCCTGGTCCCATGATTAGTTGAATAAGATACCACCATATTCATTCATACACTAAGATCTCCATATATCAACCATATGATAGGGGTTGCCACCAAGAAATTCTCCTACATTGTTATGTATGGAGAGATAATTGAAATAGTCATCAAGAGGCAAGCTAAGGAGCACAAGTACTATAGACACTGAGAAAGCGGCTGAAATCAATATGGTGAGATCCTATTCAGCTAGTTATGGGACCAAGCCTCATAAGTTGAACCGAAAAAAGACTATTATTGGTCCAATTCCAATGACCTATGAGGAATTTCTTCCGACACTTGTTGAGAACAACCTTGTGACTCTAGTCAAATCTGAGCCAAAAGAGTCTCCATATCCCAAAGGCTATGATGTCAACGCCATATGCAACTACTACATAGGAATCTCGGGGCACTGTGGGGCTATAAAGCGTAAGGTCTAAAATTTGATCGATTTAGGGGAATGGGCATTCGATGAATAATAGGGCATCCTGATAAGTATTGAGAATAATTTATTTTATCTACCATGAAGCTTTGTTGCACTTGCATGAAAAAGCATTTCATCTTTTGAGGTTATGAGCAATGAAACAAATTTTAAATCTTGTAGTTCGTTAGATATCAACTGAATTAAAAATTATTTAAAGAATTGGGGTTATAAATCGTTGACAAGTGGCAAGATTGAACCATTGTAAAATAAAGACCCTTGATCCTACTCCAGAAGATACACCCGAATATTATACCCTTCTCTTGTATGGATCAAGATATCATTATCCTCTCATGAAGAGACAATCAAAGGGTTTGGCATTCAGATATATATATATATATATACGAGCAAAAAATATGGCATATCTTGTGTATAATGTTGCAAAGCTGATTGAATTATGTTTCTATTGAGGACGTTCGATGATGATCATAATCTTTACAGATAGAATAGCAAAATAGATGAATTTAGTTTAAGTTAGTTGCTTGTGAATTGAACTCTTAAAAATAAGATTTTTTTACCATCAATGACACGCCGACTATAATAGACTCTTCTCAATAAGCTTAAGAAATCTTGAGTTGAATACTAAAAAGGTTATTAAGCGAGTGTAATAAACATGGCTAGTATGCTGAAAGCAATAAGTGATAAGTTGGAAATAATTTCAAGCAGCTATTAAAGTAAGTCTAAGCTTCATGAAGTGGTACGAGATGAATTCCCCGAGGTAAGGGAAAGAAGCGAGAAAAAAAGAAAGAAAAAGTAACAAAAGAAGAAAGAGAAAAGAAATAAACAATGATGGGTTTATGTAGTTCAAAGGCATTAATGCCTAAGGCTTAAATTAGAAGTGAGTTTAAGTGGAAGATGGACTAAGGGAATTGAAACCACATGTTATAGTCAACTTTACACAAGTACTCATGAATTTTATTTTTAGACCGATATTTGCACCACATCTTCTAAAGGAGTCTATGAAGCTTGAAGAAATTGAAGATTCAGAGAACAAAAATATAAATATTCTAAAAGGTTTAGTAATTGAGTATGCTAGTTGCATCATTTTATACGCATCCGATCAAAATGCCAAGCTGAGAATTAGAGGGTGCCATAATGTTCACATGATAGAGAAGAGAATGACAACTCGATGATAGAAACCATAGAAAACTTAGGAAGCCAACCTAAAATCAACCAGCTTAATCTTGACGCTTGTCAAAGAGCTATAGTTGTGAAATATCAAAAGAGCAGTTGATTCTTTATATACAATGAACTCTTTTTTTTAATTTGTCTCAGTAAGTGAACCCAAAGTAAATAGGTATAATTTTCAAACTTCTTCATCAAACATTTTCACCCTTGAAAAAAATTGAAAAAAGGAAGAAAATCATTTTCAAACAAGACAATATCTTTAGGAGTAGATCTTGGAAATTCACAAAGGTCTCTCAGACATAGAAGCTCTTGATTAGAATTGGGGTAAAAAACCCTAAATTGTTTAGGCCAAGATTGTTAGAACAATAAAAATATACTCAAGTAAAGAATTGTAAAGGTAAACCCTGGTATTAAATTAAAACAAAGATGGTTGAAATCAAGAAAAGAATAAAAACTGCTTGTGTAACCATTCTTGACTGATGATCGAGAAAACATGTAGACATACATGTTACATGAATTCACATCATCGCATCAAACATTCATATTCACATAACATAATAAACTTTGATTTCCCTCTCACGATGATGCTTTTAAAATTTATCTTGAAATTTTATCTTATGTAATATTATTTTGTCCTCTCATGAGAACAAGTATGTAAGTTCCTTAAAAAAATTAGTATGAATTGCATCCTGGCATTCGTGAAAAAAATTCAAGATAGTTGCATTCATACATGCACAATTCTTTTACAAAACTTTCATAAAAGAAGAATTTGTGACAACTAGATCTCCTCAACATGAAGTAGAAATGTCGTCTTCGACTAGCAAGTTACCTAAAGACGACGAGACTTCCTCAATATGAAGGGGCAATGTATCTTCAAATTTTTACTTCCATAAGTGAAGAAACAAGTTACCAAACACGATTAGACGTCCTCAATACAAAGGAACAATGTCGTCTACTGAATAGATCTCCTTAACGCAAGGGAGTAATGTAATCATCATATTTAACATCAAGCAAATCACCCAAAAGATACAAGATATCTTCAAAACGAAGGAGCAATGTTATTTCCAAAATCAAATTAAAACAATCAAACTTAATCAACGCGAAGAAACAATGTTGTCTTCAGAATACGACTAGTCATCCTCAACACGAAGGAACAATTTTGTCTTTAGAATATGACTAGTCATCGAAAGAACAATGTTGTATTCAGAATATGACTAGTCATCCTTAACAAGAAGGAACAACATCATCAACAAACCGGCGTCCTGAAACAAAGGGTCGAATCATAAAAACGATTGGATTTCCTCAACACAAAGGAACAAATTGTGTGTCTCCTTTAAGATTGTTTTCTTGAAACAAAATTTCATCTTGCTCAATAGAGTTTATGATGGGATTTTCGATGAAGCTCAAAATAATCATCCAATATTACCAAGAGGGTGTGAATTGGCTTTTTGAGTTTAGGATTAAGGAGTAAAAAGAGATAGACAATTTGCTCAAGTATTTATAGTGGTTCGACTTCTCAACCAAAATCTACATCCACTACCTTAGCTCCTCATTAAGGATTTTCTAACAAATTCACTAACTTGTTCTTTCTTTTTACAGGATAAAGAGATAACCTTTACAACTCCCTAGCTTTTCAATGGCTAAGCTAGAACCAATCCTCTTTACAAAAACGAATAAGATGTAAAAAGAAAACCTCATAAGGTATGTTCTTACGAAGGTTTAAGCTCACAAGAATAAATCCTAAAGATATACAATTAAGCTCAAAAACACTATGTACAAGATAAAAAGAAATAAAAGTGAAAAGCTTTTCTCTTGACGATGAATGCTTAGATAGGTGTTGGTAACCTTCTTCAAGTGTCCTCAACTTGTTTTTATATGTTGGAATGAGTTTGTGGTCATTTCTAGCCGTTGGGGATGTTTTGGAGCCGTTAGGAATTAATTTTCTGCAAAATAAACTGCTCAGAACAGGGAGTATCGATACTCCTTTAATGAGTATCGGTACTACCTTTGTAATTTTTTAAAAAAAACTAGTCGTTAAAGACTGTTGGGCTTGACCAATATCGATATTATGATCATGGTATCGATACTACTATGTAAAGTAGTATCGATACCTATTTTGTATTCTGGAATTTGAGCTATTTGGAAAACACATGGTAGTATCGATATACCTAGAGAGTATCGATACTTCTCTTACCTTTGGTATCGATACCATATGAACAATATTTGTATTGTTCATATATTATCGATACTGTAAGAACAATATCAATACATGTACTCAAAAAACTGTTTTGTACTCAAATTCTAGTTTAATGGATTTTGAATTATTTTGAAAACTTTGAACAAATTCAATCAAGTCCAAAAATATTTTGCCTTAATTTGTTATATCAAAATATTATAAAACATGGTTCAACAATCCCCCTTTTTGATATAACAAAACATTTGAAAATTTGTTTTTGGCAAAACTCGCCCTTAATAAAACATTCATGAAAAGGAGAAATATTTGGAAAATATTAAACCTCCCTTTTTCATTCTTGAAATTGAAATTTTCAAACTCACACTTCTCCCCATTTTGTTATATAAAAATAATTAACTTTAAAGTTCAAAATAACAATGAGAGTAAGTGGTAAATTTTAGCATAAAATCATTGAAAAATTAAAGCTCTCCCTCAATAAAAGCATTAAAACAAAAAAAAATTGACTTTAAAGACATGACACTTAAAAGACATTGAATTTCAACAAAGATGAACAAACATGTTAATAGCACATGAAATTCAATATATCAAAGTTTAATAGACTTTATACAATACCAATTGTTAAATTTAAGTGCATGTGCATAAAGTTATCCAAAATGTTATGCATTTGAAAAATTGATATCAATTGTTAGAGAGATGTCATTTGCAATAAATCACATGAATAAACATTTAAATTAATTTCAAAAATTCAAATTTGTAAAAACAAAGCATTAAAACCAATTTTGACCAGAATTCATTATGATGAACAATCATTTATGAAAAATCATTAAATCTTTTAGAAAATGTTCATCACAACAGTTTTTAACATACATGAGATAAATAAATCCACACAAAAACATTTAAGTTCAAAACTCATGCATGCATACAACAAATAGGCAACCAATTAATCAAAACAAAAACATTGAGCTTAGAGGTTACTCATTCCTTTGACGTGTGGCTAAAGTATTTAAATATCTTCACTTTCATCAACATTGCTCCCACACACCTACAAGAGACATTTATTTGGATTTTGGTATCCAATTTCTTTGGATCCTTGAACATTAGTTTGAAATCCCCTTGTTCCCTTAGAAATCCATACTTGTTTAATTTTAAAACGTTTTTCTTTTTTTAAAGGACAAGTATGTTCCTTGTGACCATGATAATGACAATGTGAGCATTTTGTCATTATGAAATTAGATGATTTATTTAAAATGATTTCCTTTTCTTTTGTTAAGCATTCAAGCTTAACCTTTTAAATAAAAACTTTCTTTTTCAAATTTTTCAAATTTAATTTTTGAAAGCTCTAAATCATTTTTCAAAATTTCATTTTGTTTTTCAAAATCAACTTTTGCTTTCAAAAGAAAATTGTTTTCAACTTTAAGTTTTGAAATCATTTTCTTGTATTTGGAGTTCATGGTCTCAAACTCCAAAAATAATTGATCATATGCATCTTGTAACTCATTAAAAGAATATTAATTAGATTCACTAGAGTTAGAAAATATCTCGAGCTCTTCAGAGCCATTAAGCACACAATTTTTGTTGATTCTTCTTTCTTGTTTCCATGGATCTCTTCGAGCTTATTCCAAAGATCCTTGGCATTTGAAAAAGAAGAAACTCCTTCATAAACATCAAGATCAAATGCACAAAACAACATGTGCATGGCCTTAGTATTTTGTTAAGTTTTCTTTCGTTCTTCGGCACTCCACTCCTTCGTCTTCTTCTTTGGAGAATAGTAGTTATTCTCGATCATCTCTCATGAATCAAAATCATTGGATTGTATGAATATATTAATTAATTTCTTCCAATGATGTTAGTTGGTTCTATTAAAGTATGGAGGCTTGTCGATCGGTTGTGAGTCTTCCATGTGGAACGAGCCAGAGGTGGAAGCCATCTTCTTGGTTGCTTCAAAATGGATAGAGATTTTTCAAGGATTGTCTCAAGGTTGTTAAACCTTCTAATGAGTCAAGCTCTAATACCAATTGATGGGATTTTCTATGAAGCTCAAAATGATAAACTGAATATTGCCAAGAGGGGGTGAATTGGCTTTTTGAGTTTAGGGAGTAAGGAGTAAAAAGAGAGAGAATTTGCTCAAGGATTTATAGTGGTTCGACTTATCAACCAAGTCTACATCCATTACCTTAGCTCCTCACTAAGGATTTTATCAAAAAATCACTAATTTGTTCTTTCTTTTTATAGGATAAAGAGATAACATTTATAACTCCCTAGTTTTTCAAAGGCTAAACTAGAACCAATCTCCTTTACAAAATGGAATAAGATGTAAACAAGAAAACCTCACAAGGTAAGTGTTTACAAAGGTTTAAGATCACAAGAATAAATCCTAAAGATATACAATTAAGCTCAAACACACTATGTACAAGAGAAAAACAAATAAAAGAGTGAAAAACTTTTCTCTTGATGATGAATGTTTGGATAGGTGTTGCTAACCTTCTTCAAGTGTCCTCAACTTGTTTTATATGTTGGAATGAGTTGTGGTCATTTTTAGTTGTCAGGGATATTTTAGAGCCGTTGGGGATTAATTTTCTGCAAAATAAAATTGCCCACGACAGGGAGTATTTGTACTCAATTAATGAGTATCAATACTACCATTGCAATTTTCAAATAAACTAGTCGTTAAAGACTGTTGGCCTTGACCAGTATCGATACTATGATCATGGTATCGCTACTACTGTATAAAATAGTATAGGTACCCCTTGGGTATCAGTACCTATTTTACATTCTATAATTTAAGTTATTTGAAAAACACCGAGTAATATCGATACTACCTAGAGAGTAGCGATACTTCTCTTACCTTTGGTATCGGTACGACATGAACAATATCGGTATTTTTCATATAGTATCGATATTGTAAGAACAATATCGATACTACGTACTCAGAAAACTGGTTTTGCTGAAATTCTAGTTTAATGGACTTTGAATTTTTTTGAAAACTTTGAACAAATTCAATCAAGTCCAAAAACATTTTGCCTTAATTTGTTATATCAAAATATTATAAAACATGGTTCAACCATTTCCCTCAAAACGAGAACCAAATTTTTTTCCCTCTTGAAACCCTTTTTTAATCTCACTCGAGATAGTTTCCCTTGAAACTCAAAAAAAAAATTGCCTCACACGAGACAGTTTTTTTCCTCAAAAGTAAAAATTCTATCTCACATGAGATAATTTTTGTTGAAACTATTTTTGTCTCATTTGGGACAACTTTCTTTGGAGGCTAAAGCATTGGCATCGTTTCTCTTGAAACAAATTGTCTTGCTTAAAATTCATTTCTCTTGAAAGTACAACTTCTGATATTATTATCTTTAAAGGAATAAAATCCAACTCTTTTGAGAATTGTCTCTTGAAAAAAAATTTTGAAAAAAAATCTCCATTGAGATAAAGATCATTGAAAGTCTCTCTTGAGGAAACAACGAATTTCAAAGCAAAAGATGGAACCGAACGAAAATTGCTTGTCATTTTGTCTTAGCCATATTTAGTGTTTCCATACCAATAGACTAAGAGGGGAAACTATATACATTTTTTTCGTCCGACTCATAATTCGAGATTTTTTATTTAAATTTTAAATATTTAATATTAATATATATTATTATAATAAATTAAGTTACTAATTAGCTTAATTAACTAAATATGTATAAATATATAAAACTATTATTTATAAATGTCTACCTTCTACCATCTTAACTAACAGAACTGTTAGGTTCTAATGACGTGGCCACCAGTTGTTTCCACGTGGGATATCTTTGTTGATGTATAAACCGGTTGATATGGCCAAAAAAAACAAAGTAAATATTTGCATGACTATAAAGCTAACCCTAAAACTAATCCCCCTCCATCATGATAATATTATTTCCTTCATCTCCCTTTCTTCATCGTCATCTGCAGGCAGGTAAATGTCCTTGAATGTTTTTTTTTATTATTCTTTTTTATTTTGTTTTTTATTTCGAAAACCCTTTAATTACTCAATATTTTTTGTCTGATTTGAAAATGTATATTTTTAAATCAAAAACCCTAAATTGCATTCATTCACCATTATTTTCATTTTTAACAATGATATTATTGTTGTTTGTTGAAGAGGTTGTGCTCGTCATCATACATATATATGGCATCATCATCGTGTTCATCGTGTGGAGGTTGTCAGAGTAACTTGTCGTCTGGAGGTCGTAAGAGTAAAGTGTGTTTGTTTAACAAATTGGGGGAATGATCGTGAAGATATCTTGTGTCAGTGTGGTTTAAAATGCTCAATGTGGACTACTTGGAAGAATAATCAGAATATAGGAAAAAGATTTTTGAGATGCCCAAATTTTAGGACAAATGATTGTGGGTTTTTTTATGGTGTGATGAACCACTCTCAGAAAGTGATAGGCTTGTCATTTATGAGCTGAAGAAAAAGAATGATGCATTGAAGAGGTTGTTGAATGGAAAAGATGATTTGGTTGAAACAAGTTTAACCGAAACAAAAGAAATGCAAAAACAAATTGAGATGATGAAAATATATATGTACTTCAAAGGGATGATAGTACCTTGGATAATATGTGTGATATTAGTAATTTATATTATGTTTCACTGAAATTTAATAAAAATTGTATTTTCTACATGTTTTTTGTCGTTGAATATTGTTCGCGTGTTGTGAGTACTATAAAATTATACGCAAATAATGTGAAAGTATACATAATCGCTCAAGTAATAAAGTGATGAGTGAGTATCGTATCCACAGGGATTGGTTGAAATTACAAAAGTCTAACCAAAGCAAAGCACTACTCTATCTATGTATAGTTAGTATTGATATATACAATGCCATGGTAATAGAAATGTGTATACTAGTGGATATGAATTGATGGTCTGATGGTGTAGCAAATGGAAATGCAGTGGTAAGAGTATATGTTTAATATTGAAGATGATGAAATGTCGAGGCAATGAAAAATAGTAAAAATAATAAATAAATAGCAAATAAATGATAAGTAGATAATCCTCACACGACAAGCTTCTATTGGAATGACTGGTAGGGATTGATTTAAGGATGCTAAACTTATCTCTAAGGCAGATTTAAGCTATCTAATCTTTACTTACTCAACAGGGTTTCCCAAAAGTGTTCCTGCTATCTCTAGTCAAAGGAACCTAACAGAATAGGATGCCATGGCATCTGCTCTCACTCTACGATGATGACAACCCACACTATTGATAAAAACACCCTTTTTAGTCATTGAAATCATATCATAGCCTTTCTCAAGTACTAAGGGATTAGGATATAGTATTCTTAGGCCGATTTAAAGCCTCTTGAAAACACTATAGCCCATTACTTATGAGGATCTTGTCTTGCGTTTCTCTTGAATACTACAATTATTTTTAGGTTAGGTTTCTCTCAAACACCTAACCTTCATCTAAGAAATGAAAACTCTCATGCCTCTTACAAGCCTAGATGGTGAAGTATTCATAAGCAAAGTAAGAAAATACCTAAGCTAAACATAAATCTACCATTAAAATAAAGTTTAACAACCATTAAAATAACCACCAACAAATAAGTTAATTTATGGTGGGGTTCGAAATATCCATAGAACAAGCCATAAAAATATTTGTTCCAACAACCCAAAAATAACATAAAAATAACAGCAAAGGGAAGTGAGAAGAAGCCTTCGACGCGCGACACTGGAGGTCTCTTCGGCCACCACAAACCACCTTAGCTTGCTAGCTCCTCTCGGATGCCTAGATCGCCACTCCTTGGAGCTTTATCAATGGAGGAACACCCAAGGAAGAAGAAAGGGAAAAAGAAAATAAAAATTGGATTTTTCTGCTCTGCCCGTATGCCTCTCTCTTTCTCTCCCTTGTGAGGTGTCATATATAATAAAAATATCTAGGGATAATGATGAGGTTGTTGGGTGGTGTTGGGTGCAAAATACCACTCATAACCCTTGAATCACACCATATGCGTGAACCTTATCCTCCAGGTGGCAGTGGTCCTCTGGCAGGCGGTTACATCCATCATTTCACTTGCAGAGCCAGCTGTCCTCGTACAACTGTATCTTCTTGTCATTTTCTGCGCTAGAAATCTCAATTGTAACAACCCAAAATAGGGGCTAAATTTTAGGATTTATAAAGTATTAAATTTAAAGTGGTATTTTAGAAGAAATTAGGGATTAAAGTGTAAAATCACAAAGTTAGAATACCATTTTATAAAGTGCTAGAAATTCAGTGACTAAACTCATAATTTAACTAATTTTCTTTAGGAGAGAATTATAAACTCTCTCCCCTGTTAGTTTTCTAGGGAATTTTTCTAGTTTCCCTCCCCCCTTTTACCCTCCTTTGAGCTCCGATCTACTCACCGTCCGGCCACCATTCGACGAACTGAAACTACTATTGTGTTCGTTGTCGACTGATGAACAAAACCCCTCAAACATTTCGTCATGAATCGTCGTCGTTCATCGTAAATCTCAATCGGAAGTATCGTCAGTTTTAATTCAATCTCCGTTGGTTTTCCGTCAATTTGCCACCCGTTTTTGACACCTCCCACACCATCGTGTTCCTTGCATCCTTCTGACTCCACCGGTGACCTTCGTGTCTCTGTCGTTATCAGGCATGGAAGGGTGAGGGAATGAAAGTTTCTGATGTTTCGAAATTGAGATCTCCGCCGTTCAAAATTGTGAACAAAGCTTAGTAAGTGTCTCAAAATGCTTTAAAAAATTAAAAAAAAATTAGTAGGATTTTTCGGGGATCCCAAGCCACCGCACGCGCCCCAGGCGCCGCCCCTACGCGTGTGGCCAAGTTAAAAAACCGGTTTGACCGGTATGACCCTACCCGGTCCGACCTGACCCGTTGATCGACCGTTGACTGCCATTGACCGGAACTTTGACTTGCATTGACCAGGGGTTGTCTGACCGTTGACTTTTTTTCGAGTATACCTATTCTAACATTTTTTGACGTCTTGAGTTCGTTTTTGGGGTTTGTTTCACCAAATTCGAACCTGGTAAGTTATTTTTCACTGATTTATCACCCGATTCGATCCGTTTTTCGAAATTAAGTCATGGTTTTTATGAAATTTCTATTGTTATGTATTTGAGGAATTATTAGAAGTTGAATTAAAGATTGAGGGCGTTCGAATGGAATTTAATGGTCGTTCAATATTGCACGGAAATTGAGGTAATATATTACTACCTCTTTATGCTTTATGGAACATGTTGATATTGGTAAATGCATGAATAAGATAATGTCTGGTCTCATTTGTGTAGTTAATTAAGTTCTACACTCGATCTAAATATGGTAAAAATTCAGTAACTAAATATGGCTCGGAATACTAAGATATGAAATGGGAGGACAATTGTAATTAAATTATAAGTTATGAGATTAAGTGATAAAGGAATCAATACCAGATATGTAATTTATAATTTATCTCATTAAGGGTTAAATGCCAAAGGTATTTGAATGATAAATTATGAAAATACTTCGATTAGGTAAAATTATAAAATTACCCTTATATTGGAAAATGACAAGAATTGTCCCTGGAAGTTGATTAATAACTCTGAAAAGGCTTATTGATCTGATAAAACTACATATGCTCATAATAAATGCTAGTTTTGCTTAGAAAATTTGGATAATTGGTTTTTAACCCCAAGAGGGTTTATGCAAGATACTAGAAGTTTGTTAAGGAATCATTTCAAGATCAGAGAATGTTCGAGAAAGCAATTAACCATAGGATATCTAAATTATAATTATTATCCTTGTTAAGAGTTTAACATTAAATTTATCTGGTTACAAAATTACAAAAATGCCCTTGAGTTGTAAATAATAGTTCGAGTTGACTCTGAATGAGAAAGTAACCTGAGAATTTATTTTTAATTCGATAAATTACTGATTTAATTGTTGAGATCCTATTTTTGTAAGGAAAATTCCTGATAATTCGTTAATAACATCTGAGAAGGCATTTAACCTGGAAATCTCCGAGTTATAAGTAAATACTTGAAGAATAATTTATCGAATATGCTTTTCTATCAGAATTGTTCGAAGGGACTGGAATATATGATAAGTCTGAATTAAATAATAAGATCGGACGAAAGGAAATAATTGGAATACATTGGATCTATAAAATGATCAAAATACCCCTAGAATGGAAATGACCCAAAATATAACCAAGCCCATGAATGAATGGATGTCCTCAAGTTATGAAATGACTGAAATAACATTGAGCACCAAAATGACCAAAATACCATTATGTATTAGCCTAAGTAAATATCTTTGATTAATTAAGGATCCAAATAAGCATGGGTGTTGTACTACTCTTACAAGTTATGGAACTTAGCTTGAGTGAGTTAACCAACGTTAATGCTATGTCAGTACCTGAATAGCATAGATACCACTTGAATCCTTGTTTGTCTCCTCAAGTTTGGATCGATGATAATTCTTGAAGTACGCATATCAACTCAACAGTAGAGCGCATTCGGTAATAAGAAATGGATATTCGTTAGACAAATCAGCCATGTATACCAAATTAAATTGAACGGAAGTGCAATATGTATTCAAAATTTAAAAACATCTAAATTACTCCGAAAACCCCCGAAATAGATGAAATAGACTTGACTGATTAATGAACTATGTAACCTCAATGACTGAGGATTAAGTAAGTGTTTTGGATAAGTCTAGAAACTCTGATGAGTTTACATAGTGTATTATTCCTATGGGTTATGAACCATAAGTCAAGCACGTTAGCATTTCTTACTATCGTTGAAACGTGGAAATGAAATAACGACCATGGGAATATCTGTTCGTTTCCTTAAGATCGATTCAGTGATGATTTTGAAGGGGATCTATGGACAATAAATTTTTGGTATTAAAGAGTGAATACCCTGAAAAGGTAACAAAATGATGGGTTGACATGCATTAGTTCTGATAGTTGTTTTGTTTGAAATGTTCAATAAACCGATCGATCAACATGGATTGTAAATGTCTTGAATCTTCATTTCTCATTTGTCAACTCAAATCACTCTGGGAATTCTTGAACATTTTCCTGATGCACATGAAAATATAGTGGGATTCTAAAGTATCAACCTTAAATGTCTGGTTAGATCGGTTAGTAATCGATTCTCCTCAATAGAACCTTGTTTCTGGAAGCCGATCAAATTGCTCAAATTTCATGTTATCCTTATTGATAACTATAAAATGCCTCTGAAAAATACGTGGATACTCTAGTGTGTTCCATATGTACTACATGACAGTTTTATATATTTTGAAATAAGTTTTAACACATGTATTGTTTTATTGGTTTATGAACCATGGCAACATGGTATATGATTACGATTATGGTTTTTATCAAGAAATATGAATTGTTTCTGATTTATGAAATCACGGAAACTACTGGTTTATGAACTATGGCTTTATGTTTCACTAGTTATACTCGAACTGTTTTACTGGGATATATTATATGAGAAGACTGGAGGTACAACTCTGATCAAGCTGGAAATTTCTTACGGACTTAAGGTGATCCTTGGGTAGGCTCTCAGGTCCCAATGCACTCCCTTGGGTTAATCATTTGACTACTTATGGTGTACAGGTGGAAATTGGTTATAAGGTTTATTTCATTATCTCGATTATAATATATTACTGGATCACGATCCATGTATTATGATCTACGGATAAAACTGATTTCTATTGGATTTTTATATGGGTAGGATTCTGGAGAATAGAGGTACAGCCTTGATCCAGCTGTAAGTCCTTATGGACCTAAGGATACCTTGGTAGGCCCATAGGCCCAAGGTATATCCTTAGGTTGGTTCCCTTTGTTGTGTGCACAGGGTAACCCTACGGACCTAAGGGTACCCTTGGGTAGGCCCCAAGGCATATCCTTAGGTTGGTTTCTTTTTTTGTGTGCTTAAGGTAACTCTACGGATCTAAGGATATCCTTGGGTAGGCCATAGGCCCAAGGTGTATCCTTAGATTGGCTCCGTTTTTGCTATGTACTGAGGGCAAGCCCTACGTATGCAGTTCTGGGGAACTGTATAATAGAGTTTGGTTGGAGGGTTCCACTATGGTTTTAAAAGATTTATATCTTTTCACTAGTTTTGATTGGAACATACTAGACATCCTATTCGACCTCATAAAAAATGTGATACTATGAATACTTCCTATGAACTGTGATCTTCATGGCTTGAACAAATATGGCTCATCCCAAAAATAGTGCCTTGCACCATGCTTGAACTTCTTTTTAGCCTCGCTATCTAAATCAAAAGGAAAGATTCCACTAACAAGAAAATTAACAAGGTCAGCGTACCACAGGATTGTCGTAGCATATAAAATTTTCTCATCAAGAAATTTCTCTTGAATATCTACAGTGTCATGGCATTCAATATTATTCTCTAGCCTAGATAAGTGATCAGCAACTTGATTTTCAGTTCCTTTTCAATCTACCACCTCTAAGTCGAATTCTTGCAAAAGTAATATCCACTTAATAAGTCAAGGCTTGGCATCCTTTTTGTTCACTAAGTATTTTATAGCCGAATGATCAGTGTGAACAATAACTTTAGTGCCTATTAGGTATGGTCTAAATTTATCAAAAACAAATACCAAGCAAGTAATTCTTTCTCAGTTGTAGTGTAGTTCAATTATGTTTCATTTAAAGTGTGGCTAGAATAATAAATAACATAAAAGAGTTTACCTCGGTGTTGCCCTAAAACAACTCCTACGACATAATCGCTTGCATTACACATCAGCTCAAATGGTGATGTCCAATCGGGAGGAACTACAATAGGTGCCGAGATCAATCGTTGCTTCAGCTCAGTGAATGCACCGAGGCATAACTCGTCAAACACAAATGGTTGGTTTTGTTGAAGCAATGTGCACAAGGGCTTAGAAATCTTGGAGAAGTCTTTGATAAATCTTCTATAGAATGCAGTATGTCCAAGAAAACTTCTTATGCCCTTGACCGAAGTTGGTGGTGGCAACTTTTCAATCACTTTAATCTTCACCTTGTCTACCTCGATACCCTTGTGAGAAATTTTGTGGCCTAACACAATGCCTTCAGTCACCATGAAGTGACATTTTCCCCAATTTAAGACCAAATTAGCTTCCTCGCATCTCTTGAGAACTTTTGCTAAATTGTTGAGGTATCATTCAAAATTGTCTCCAGAAACAGAAAAATCATCCATTAAAATCTCCAGAAAATCCTAAACCATGTCTGAAAATATAGCTTGCATACAACGCTGAAATATTGTCGGGGCATTACATAGTCTAAAAGGCATCATCCTAAAGGCAAAATTGCCATAGGGACAAGTAAATGTAGTCTTTTCCTGGTCCTCTGGTGTAATGGAAATTTGATTGTACCCCGAGTACCCATCTAAAAAGCAATAGAATGTTTTGCCAACCAATCGATCCAATATTTGGTCGATGAAAGGTAGAGGAAAATGGTCATTCTTTGTAGCATTGTTAAATTTTTGATAGTCCATGCATATCCTCCATCCGGTAATAGTGTGAGTGAGTATTAGCTCATTATCCTCATTAGTAACCATTGGCGTGCCTCTTTTTTTTGGAACACATTAAACAGGGCTCACCCATGAGCTATTTGAGATAGGGTAAATTACTCCAGCATCAAGCCATTTTAGAATTTCTTTCATCACCACTTTTTTCATAACAGGTTTGAATCTTCGTTGTGGTTCTATTGAATTGTTGTGGCAATCTTCAAGAAAAATCTTGTGCATGCAGATCGTAGGACTAATTCCTTTCAAATCGGCCATAATCCAACTAATTACTTTCTTATACTGCATCTAAACACTTAACAAACTTTGCTCTTGATTAGCAGTAAAGTTAGCGGAAATAATCACCAGTAAAGTTCTATCGCTACCTAAATAGACATATTTAAGATACCCTGGCAAAGTCTTAAGCTCTAGAGTAGGTGCATATAATAATGAAGGCTTAGGGGAATGAATTCATCAAAATTCATAGGTTCAAAATTCATATCTGATCTAACTTGTAGTAAGCTAGATTGCTCCTCTGAAATTGGAAAGTTGTCGGACTCCACTGAACTTTCAGCATCCACCCAATATTCATTTTCTGCTGACTGGATGAAATTGTTCTGGCAAAGATGTTCAGTTTCTTCTTCAATCACTGAGTTTAATTCAAAAATACCTTGGCATTCCTCAGTGTCATCTACATACTTGGGAGTTCGAAGCACATTGACGGTTACACACTGATCAGCCACTCTCATGGTGAGTTCACCTTTTTTACAATATATCAAGATACGTCCAATGGCTAGGAAAGGTCTTCCCAGAATAATAGGTGCCTTGGCATCAACTTTGCAGTCCAGAATTAAGAAGTCGACTGGAAACACAAACTTATCTACCCTTACTATGACATCCTCGACTCTCCCTTCAGGTTTCACATGGGATATGTCAGCAAGTTGTAAAATAACCGAGGTGGGTCTTGCATATCCTATGCCAAGCTTCAAGAATATCAATTTCAGCTTTAAGTTGACACTTGAACTAAGATCACATAGCGTATTTCTAATAAAATTAGCTCTAATAGAACAAGGAATAATGAAGTTGCCCGGATCATTTCGCTTTGGCGGTAACTTACTCAATGAAAAACAAAATTCTGTTGTTGTGGCAACAGTATCTACTTTTCTTTTCTTGGTACAGATTTCCTACATAAATTTGGCATACATCGATATCTGTTCAATAGCTTCCAAAAGGGGTACGTTGATATGGGGTTGATCAAGAATGTCCACAAACTTCTTGAACTGAACTTCATCATTATGCTTCTTCAATCTTTACGAAAAAGGTGGTGGGGGTCTGGTTTCCTTAACTGCAGTAGTAGGAATTACTTTTGCCTTAGCATCAAAATCTAGTGCCTTAGTAGAACCCTCATCCTTGTCCTTCTCAAAAATACTATCATCATGTAATTCAGCTTCACCATTGTCAGTAGTGGGAGTAGAATTATCATGTTGTGCCCCACTAGCCTTGACTTGTTGATTGATTTTGTTCCACTCCTAAGAGTTAACACATTGCAATGCTCTTTCTCATGCACTTTAGTGATTTCAGTATCACTTGGCAAATGTCCTTGCTGACTCTCTTGCAATACCGTAGCAATCTGACCAACTTGACCTTCCAAAGCTCTCATAGACAAGCTATGGATTTGAAGTAAGGCGCCTTGATTATGAAGTAAAGCTCTTTGATTCTTAATTGAAGTAGAATGGTCTTGCAACATTGTCTTCGTAGTATATATGAACTCTTGAATTATAACTTCTAATGAACTCATGCTTGCTGAAGATGAAGCTCCTTTGTTGGTATTATGCCATGGTATAGTATTCTGGTAACTTTGAGGCTCATTGTGATTCTGCTACCGAGTAGGTTAACTAGCATTATTTGCTCATTGATTTCCCCATGAAAAATTGGGGTGCTGACGCCATCCAGCATTATAAGTGTTAGAGTAAAGATTGTTATTACCTCAATTGAAATTACCTACAAAGTTGATGGACTCATGGGCCTTGGCATAACAGACATGCCAAGCTAGTTACTTTCACTTCCTTCACCTCAGTGGAACGTTGTAAATGTTTCAGCATATTGGTGATAGCTGAGAGTTGAGCGGACACCGAGTCCTTGGTATCTAACTTAAATGCTCCAGGTGCTTTCCTCCCACTCCCAAGCCTTGAGGAAGGAAATTGATAATAATTATTAGCAATTTTGTCCAAGATAGAAAACGCCTACGTATGTGATTTATCCAGCAATGTCTCATTTGCCGAGGCATCCAGTAACATCCTCGTGGGTGCATTGACTCTATTATAGAACATAACTACTTGAGTCCAATAGTGAAAACCATGATTTGAACACTTTTGAAGCAAACTCTTGTAACGATCCCAACATTCATACATGGATTCGTAATCTCCCTATTGAAAGGATGTTATATCATTTCTTAGCTGAGTATTCATGTTTGGTGGGTTGTACCGCAATAAGAAACTCTTGCAAAGATCAGCCCAAGATTCCATCGATCCAGATAGTATACCACTTAACCAAGCCCTTGTTCAGTCACGCAATGAATACGGAAACAACATTAATTTCAGAAAATCCTCATTCACTCCTTCTTGGCAGAAAGAATCACAAACTTCCAAAAAATTTCGAATGTGTTGCCTGGCATCTTCATTTTGCATACCCCCAAACTGCCCAATGAAATTTAACATGTTGAACATGACTGGATTAATCTCGAAATGTACAGCTTGAATTTCGGGTGCCACAATCCCAGGATTCAGATCATCTATCATCGGATTTAAGTGATCACGAATAACACGGCCTACCAGCATGTTCAGCATTGTCTAATGTTGATGCATTCAGAATTCCGTCATCTTGACCAATGCCTTGGTTTCCAATCTGATACATATTTTCTCAAGCACGTTGAGTACATCTCCTTTGTCTAAAGAGTCTTTCAATCTCAAGTTCAATCGGTTCCAATGGCTCTTCAGAATGTCTTCTAGGCATACACTAAATAAACCTGAAAAAATAATAAAACAAAAATATAAAGTAAACTATACACAAATAAAAATGTTATGGCAAAACTAATTAACTTCAGGCTACCAATCCCCGGCAACGGCGCCAAAAAATTGTTCGTATGTTATGAGTACTATAAATTATACGCAAATAATGTGCAAGTATACACAATTGCTCAAGTAATAAAGTGATGAGTGAGTATCATATCCACAGGAATTGGTTGAAATTACAAAAGTCTAACCAAAGCAAAGCACTACTCTATCTATGTATAGTTAGTATTGATATATACAATGCCACGGTAATGGAAATATGTATGCTAGTGGATATGGAATGATGGTCTGATGGTGTAGCAAATGGAAATGTAGTGGCAAGAGAAGATGTTTAATGTTGAAGATGAAGAAATGTCAAGGTAATGAAAAATGGTAAAAACAGTAAATAAATAGCAAATAAATGATAAGTAGATAATCCTTACACGACAAGCTTACACTGGAATGAATGGTAGGGATTGATTTAAGGATACTAAACTTATCTCTAAGGCAGATTTAAGTTATCTAATCTTTACTTACTCGATAGGGTTTTCCGAAAGTGTTCCCGCTATCTCTAGTTAAAGGAACCTAACAGAATAGGATGCCATGGCATCTACTCTCACTCAATGATGATGAAAACCCACACTATTAATAAAAACACCCTTTTTAGTCGTTGAAATCCTATCTTAGTCGCTCTCAAGTACTAAAGGATTAGGATATAGTATTCCTAGGCCGGTTCAAAGCCTCTTGAAAACACGATAGCCCATTGCTTATGAGGATATTGTCTTGCATTTCTCTCGAATACTATAAGTATTTTTAGCTTAGTTTTCTCTCGAACACCTAACCTTCATCTAAGAAATGGACACTCTCATGCCTCTTACAAGCCTAGATGGTGAATTACTCATAAGCAAAGCAAGCAAATACCCAAGATAAACATAAATCTACCATTAAAATAAAGTTTAACAACCATTAAAACAACCACCACCAAATAAGTTAGTTCATGGTGGGGTTCGAAATATCCATAAAACAAGCCATGAAAATATTCGTTCCAACAACTCATAAATAATATAAAAATAACATCAAAGGGAAGTGAGAATAAGCCTTTGACGCGCGCCACCGGAGGTCTACTCGGCCACCACGAAGCATCTTAGCTTTCTAGCTCCTCTCGTATGCCTAACTCACCACTCTTTGGAGCTTTATCAATGGAGGAACACCCAAGGAAGAAGAAAGAGAAAAAGAAAATAAAAATGGGATTTTTCTCCTCGTCCCGTATGCCTATCTCTTTCTCTCCATTGTCAAGTGTCATATATAATAAAAATATCTAGGGGTAATGATGAGGTTGCTGGGTGATATTGGGTACAAAATACCTCTTATACCCCTAGAATCACACCATATGCATTAACATTATCCTCCAGGTGGAAGTGGTCCTCTGGCAGGCTGTTACAACCATCATTTCACGAGCAAAGCTAGCTGTCCTCGTACAACTATATCTTTTTGTCATTTTCTGTGCCAGAAATGCCAAGGCATTTCAATATTCTTCAACAACGTGTGATGCCACGGCATTACTCCCCAAAGAATCCTTTTGCTTGCTATTCCCTGCACACCACATACAACTGCACCTTTCTCTCATACAACACCTTTAAGAGATAAAACAGTAATACCACCACAAATGCAACTATATGCAACTACATGATCCTAAAATGACTAAAATGGGCTTTTAAACAAACAATAACTTAAGTAAAAAGTCCTTAAAAGTAGTATTTTTAGGAAGTTAACAAATATTATTTGAACAAAGAACGCAATGTATATACAATAATTAGATAAAGCTTAAAAACACTAAAAAAATATTACATCTATTGATTGAAATGTCAACTGTAAACAATTTTTTCCATTTTTGACCAATAATTAATATTAGTGTTTGGAAGTAACAAAATATTAGTATGCCAGTAAAAAATATAAAGTTTGGTCAATAAGTTCAAAACAAAATAATCAACTTCGGGTCAAATACATGTTGAAGCTTCATCTCAAATGTAGTTTTGTTGTTTCCATTTACCTTTATTTCTTTTGCCTAAGTTCATCATGTTTTTGTTGCTTTAGTTGTCTTGTAGTCACTGCTTGCTTCCCCTTCCATTTCAAGCCAGGCCTTTTCCAAGCATGTCGGTATTGAGAAGTTGATGACCCAATCTTTCTTAAAGAGCTAGGTGTAAGCACTCTTTCATTTGGTAAACTAGGCTATAAAAATAATTGTTAACCATCATATGTAGTTTATTATATATAAATATGAAACATGGCGAATGAAGTAACTTACATTTAAAATTTCTTCTCCAGTTCTAAGGTTGTATATATGTCCATACCAACCACTTTGCTTCTTTTGTTGTATACAACAGTGTGTTTATCTTTGTCTATCAGATTTCTTTTCATGCTTCTAGTTGTAGGACCATTGTTGTTAACCTAATATGAAATTAAACCAATATAAGATGAGAATATTGGTACAAAAATTCAAATGTGAACTTTTTTTAAACCTGACAATTTACTGGAAGAGGTTGTGACTATGTAACTACTCTCATTCCAGTCTCAATGGTACTTAATCCATCATTGATAATGATATCCTAAAATTGATAACAAATTAGAGGATAATTTTATTGTAAGTAATTAAGAATTTAAGATTTATTTTATACCTGACAGTTTCTGGAAGAGGCTGTGAAAGTTGGCATGGTTTTATCACAGTTCCAGTGGAATTTGCTCCCTCATTGATAGTCATATCATAAATGTGAAGAAAAATATGTTAAATGTGTTAATAATTGTTTATTATAAATAAATATTGTTTACTTGTCCAACAGTTTGGTTAGAATCCTTTTTAGGACAATTAACCTTCTTATGGCCCATTTGCATACACATGCTACATGTTATTTACAATCTAACTCTACTCCACTTGCCAAATTTGCTCTTAATAGCATGTTCATCCTTACTCATTCTCTTTTGCGTTTTTAGCATTACTGGCATAGGTTTCAACTTAGGGGGTTGAATTGGGTCATCCAATCTTTTTGGCCAGAATTTTCTTCACCTAACTGGTTGTAGGATTGGACTGTAGCTTGTTGTGTATTTTTCCTTGTTGTACCATTCAGATATATAGGTGTGAGGGTCCTTCTCTTCATGGTACATTGCAAATATAGCTTGGTAGCATGAAATTCCAGACAACTCTCATTCCCTACAGATACACTATGTGTTGATTTGCACCATGAATCATCTTGAATCCCCTATCACCATTCTAAACCATACTACACTCGATGGATTTGTTCATGTCTCTTAAATTTCTCTGTAGCCTTGGGTAAAATATTTGTTGGCTACTTATCTTTCCAAATTTTCTAAACATGCATTCTTTACATAACCATTTTCCTTATTTCTTCAAACATGTTGATAATAGGATAACATCTTGCCTCAATAATCCATCCGTTAAAGGCTTCTGCCATGTTGTTATTGATCGTATCACACTTGGACATTACAGAGAAATATGTATGACTCCAATGATATATAGGAACAACCAAAATATCATTAGTTGACTGCTTACCCATTTCTTTAAGCTTTTTCAATTGGTCATCAAAATCTTCAACATGACACAGTTATAAAACTGGATCTTCCTATTAACACCTTTCTATTATTTATGTCAATTATCATAAATGTGTTTTGAACACATCCTATACTCTATGTGAGGAAAATACTTATTCAATATTGGAACCAAACCCTATAACATAAATACTATGATAATTAGTACATATTTAATCCAAATATAATAATCATTATTAAACAAGACAAATTGTTTGTTATACCTTTTTTGGTCTGACATTAATTCAAACCTTCACCATTTGGATGATTTAAGTCATATACTAGCTTGTTGAGGAACCATTTCCATGATTCCTTACATTCACCTTCCACAATTGCCCATGCTACTGGATACATTTGGTTATTACATCCCTCCCAATTGCAACTAGAAGTACACCTTGAGTCACTGATTTCAGAAAGCACCCATCAACTCCAAAGAAGGTTTTGCACCATTCTTTCTAACCTAAAAAGCATAATAAGTTAAATTAATATATATTTTAAAAATATGAACCAAATTCAATTTAACATTGTAAATGTGAACCATATATAAAACCTTTCTTCAAATCAACAAATTATATATACATCCTATGAAATATTGCCTTGTTCTCATTATCTCTATGAACTTGAATTGAGATTGTGCTTCTAGGATTGCTTCGAATCAACTCAGTAGCATACCCCACAGGTTCGCATATTCATCAATGTAAGAACCCATTTTATTTTGAAGCACCATTTTTCTAGCTCCTTGATACTGGTTATAACTAGCATATGCACCTAACTCATTCTTGCGCATCTCTCTCAAAGTATCAACTTTCATTTTTGGGTCACATAAAATTCTATCCCGAAGTCTTATCTCAATAAACTTAGAATTTATCATTTTGTTCTTATTTGTTTTAAAACACTCATGAACATGATTATATGTTTTCTCAATAAGACAGTCAAACCTACGATCAAAGCTGGCAAATAATAACCAATGACAACCTTTCCTACACACCACCCTCACTCTTTTTGCTTCACTTTTGATGAATATTAAAGAAAAACACTTCGCAATAGCATATTTTCTCACTGATTCCCTGAACCAAGTGTGATCTATAAATCTAAGTCCAACTTCCCACAAAGGAAATTTACAAGCCTCATCATATGCATTCCCCACTCTAATGTTTCCTTTGTATGCTCCACATACTCTGTCATCCTCATTATTTGTATCATCATATTCTCCTGGATCATCTGACTCTAAGTAATCACTTTCATGAACTTCCAATCTACCAGTTTTCTCTTTCATTCTATCTGCTTCTACTGCATCATTTTCAACAACTATAGCATCATAATTGTTTTCACTATCACTATCATTATATGTATTCTCATGACTTCTCGATGTTTCCTTAATTGATTCAACTTCTTGATCTATATCAGAAGCTATTTCAATACCCAAAAAAATTTATGAGGCTTCACTGATATTTCTTCCTCAGCAATACCAACTTTATACAGGTCCGCGTCATCATCATTGATAATATCTTCAATTCTAACAATGTTTACAGTTTTATTACAGACCACATTATTTACATTTTCTATTCCAGCATTTTCTTCTTCAAAACCAGTGTTAATAGCTTCATCAATTCGAGCAATTTCCTCCTCAAGACTAAGGTCATTAATGTGCACAGTGGCCACACCTTTAGTTCTACCATTACCCTCAGCAATGTCATCATTGTTTTGGCTAGAAGAATCAATACCCTCATCTATCTCTTTACTTCTTTTATGAGTTTCACTTACCACATATTTTTTTGTGTAGTCCACATAAAAGTTTACTACACCCTTTCTGTTCAGAATCCCTAAACATTGCCTAACCAATTCATCATCTACCACTATCACCAATGCATTGTTGTTTAATTTAACATCTGGTATCTTATGGTAAAACCATGAATCAGAGGCATACCCTAAATCCTTCATATTCCCAATTAAATCCCAATAACATAGTATAGCAGGATCAACTTTAAACTTTTCAACTTTTCCATCTATATACTCAATTTTAGGTAAACCTACACATTTACCTCCATGATGATATTGTAGCACAAAAATTTCTGGTTCGGTACCTATCATGTAACATAACAACCTGATGTTAATAAAAACATTAACAATTTATTAATAACATCAAGGTTTAATCATCTTAAATTAAATTATTAAAGAAAAAAACAATAAATCTTTGTATTTTTCAAATGGAAAAGCATGGGGACCATGGAAAAAATCTAAGTACATTTTGGGTCAAAAGCATGGGACCATGGCAGGAAAAAGAAAGAAGAAGAAAACAAATGACCATGAAAAACTGTGTGTGAAAGTGTATATCAACCAAAAGAAGACAAAAAAATTGTTGATGTTCGATTAAAAAATCGAACATATAAAACTATCTCAAATCAACAAAACCTAAACCCAAAACACTAAAATACTACTTAAAATCATAAAACTTACCGCTTCTTGGTTGCTTTAACACAACCCTCAAACTTTCTCTCTCGATTATTTGCAAATATGCTTCCTCTCTTTCGCTTGCTTTCAATTTTTTGGCAGATGTCTAGCTTTCAGTTGTAGATGTCTTGCTTTCTCTCTCAATTTTAGGGTGCCGATTTGATTTTAGGAGAGTATTCAATTGTGTTTTTTTGGTAAAAGATGGATTCTAGAGTTTTCATTCAATCGTGATTTTGGGAATTTGTTTTCCCTCTTCATGTTTTTAAGGATTAGGAATAAAATTATTGTTTTGTTTATTTAGCCCGTGTAAATCTATATTTTATTTTCATTTGGCCATGTCAATTGGTTTATACATTAGCAAAGATATCCCACGTGGAAATAGTTGGCGGCCAGGTCATCAGAAACTAATGGTTCTGTTAGTCAAGACGATCAAATGTAGACATTGATTAAATTAAATAATTTCAAGAGCTAAATTGATGCGAAAATACGATAGGAACAAAATTGATAATTTTAGTCTACTACATGGATATATATATCCATTAAGCCTAATATTATTTATATTTATTTTTGCAGGTCCATTACAAATTGAATCAAATACAACATACCCAAGTTTAAGATCCAAAACAAGCCCAAGTACAAACACACCCTAATGGCCCATTATGTTAATATCTTGGCTAACCTAAGATTAGGGTTAGCCACCTACCGTCGTTGCCAAAGCCTTCCACGCACTCCTCGACTTCCCACCGTCGCCGCTAGGTATAGTTATTACTGTCGTTGTCACCGAGCCACCATTATTCAGCTACAATTCACCTAACCAAAAATCACCAAAATTAAATCAAATCTATATATATATATATATATCTTAACCCATAAAATTTGGGGCATTAAAAACCCACAATTTCCTCACCAACCGAGCAACACCCTATTTTTATGGCCATACTCCTCTGTCATATTTGGCCTCATCTACAGTAAGAAACTCACCATATACATGCAACTAAATCAAAGATGCGGAAAAGGAAGCAACTTTCAAAACCAACAAAATCCACTAAGAAGATTCGAAAAACAAAAGGAGAAGAAAAAGTCAATTCCAACAACCATCCACCAAGAATAGAAAGAAGGAGAAGCATCATCAAATCAAAAACCAAAAACAATGAGAGCAACAAAAAAAGTCATTCACAACAACCAAAAACGAAAGGAGACCCATATTTCGAACACAAAAAGTGAAATCAGTGGAGAAAAAAGAAAATAGAGAATCTTAAAAAAGCATACATGTTTTTCGAGAAAAGAAAAAGCTTCCATCTTTATCGAAATCGAAGAAACCTTGGAGAATCAATGGTAAGCTTTCACCATTTTGTATATAGGGTTTAGATATACTTATTTGGGGTTCGATGCCGAAGGAGAGAGAGGCCTTTGATTTTACTTGTTTTATTTTTAAGAAAATGAAAGATGAATATGTTTGTGTAAAGCGACCTTAGACCAACTCCAACGATCGCTGGAGTGATTGCAATCTCCACTTTGGAGATGAATTTCAACTCCAGCCCATTGCCACTTTAATGTTGGATTGTGGCGACAGCTACAGTTGTACGCTACAACTAGTATTACACTGTAGCTGCGCTACATATTATATTTTTTATTTTTCTGTTTTTTGGTTTTTGTTATTATTTTTTTTACTTTCTTTTTGTTATTTTCTTTTTCTTTTCCTTTTCTTTGTTACATTATTTTCTCTTATTCTATCTTTTATGTTTTTTTATTGTAATTTCTACACAATAAAATAAAAATTAAACATAATATAATAAATTCAAGTAGATTAAATTGCAATATAGATAAAAATACATTGAAATTAGATAAATAAACATACTAATTTTTTGAAACATAAAAACTACGCAATGTTATTTATGAATGTTTTATTTATGTTTTTTATCTTGATATTTTTTTAGAAATGTATATGTTTTATTTTATATTTGCAAAATCAATATTATAATAGTTAAATATTATGAATAAAGTAGAGTTTGTGGTAATATAGAGATAGTGCTGGAGATAAATTACTGTTTCATCATTTGAATAGAGATAGAAATGTTGTAAAGTAGAGATGAGGACTGGAGATGACCTAAAGTAGTCTCCATCTTGTTTGTTGCATGTTGAAGAATGAAAGAAGAGAATGGGGAGGGGGTAGGCGACAGAGATATTTGGGGATTAGTTTAGATTTTAATTTTAAGTAAAGTTTTGTTAAAAAAACTTTTAAATGTCGTGGTTTTGCTTAGGTTTAGAGTTAGGGCCACGGTTTTTTAGCATTTGGATTATTCGCATGTTAAGTTTTCATTTATTTGTATTATTTTTATTTTAGACTTTGAATGAAGTTTTAATTTCTAGTGTTTCACACTTTTAATTTTTCAAGGATTTTATTTTAGTCTCACATATTTAGCGTTTTATTGCACTTCCAGTACCTTCATTTCATGTTATTATGAATTTTAACTTGTGTTCTCTACTCCTTTCTTAGTTTCTAACTTTAGTACTTTTATATTTTAGCCCTCATATTATTGTAAGTGTATTATAATAATGCATATTATTGCTTAGAGTGGTAAAATACCCTTAAAATTTGATAATAACCACTAAGTTTATTTTGTACTCGTATGAATTTTCAAGAACATCTTGTAGAATGGGCGTGAAACAGTATAATTTGTTAGAAGTAATACGATTCAAAATGACATTCAAACGAAAAGTGAACTTAAAAATAATCAAATATGCTTTGATAAAAATAATAATAGAGAAATCATTATTTTGTTTTAATAATGACAATGTGTTTTTTAGTATGTTTAATTTATTTTTAATTTATATTCGATTCATGTTTAATGTGAGGTTCTAAATAAATAATGAGGGAATATTCTCGTATAGGTAGGGGTGTTCACTATTTGACTTTAACCTAATTAACAGACCGAACCGAATTAATTTGGTTAATTCAGTCGGCTACCGAATTAGTTCGGTCGAAGAACAATTATTTTTTTAATATTTGGTTAACATTTAATTCGGTTTGAAATCAGTTAATTAACTGAATTAACCAAAATTATTAAATATTATATATATTATATATATTAAATTTATATTTTAAGCTAAAATCCATTAAGAATTAAAATCCAATAAATTTTTAACCACAGTTAATTCATTAAATTATCAATACTTAATTAAATTTTAATCCAAATTAAAAATATCTCAATTATAATCAAATTAATCTAGTTAAAAAATTAAAAAAGATATTTGGTTAATTCGATTAACCAAGCGGAATAATCGAACTTTGATCTATTCAATTAATATTTTTTTAAATTAGTTTGAATAACAGTTAAAGAAATAATATATTAATTCGGTTAATGATAATTAAGTTTGATCGATTGTCGAATTAATCGTTTCAGCACGCATACATATAGAGAAGAGATAGATGACATAACCTTCCCATTGTAGTACATGTGAATCGCGCGATTTCTACTCAAAATAAGGAATATCTCTTAATAAATTAATCTATGTTCAATAAAAAGAGTCATACTTTTAATTTCGACTCAAATCTACAAATTTCATCACTACACAATGTATAAGTGATCATGTACTAATTTTGGACACTATGAGGGCACTAATCTTTTCCCACATATAACTGATTTTTGAACTCATAAAAACGAATCTTCGGTTAATACAAACTAATTTGTCTTTAAAATGATTTTTCTTAAAATTATTTTAAAAAATGTTTTTATGTATTCGACCTACTTAACCTAATTTTAAAAAGATATTTTTAGATATTCAATCTACTTAACCCAAAAGCCAATAACAACTCCAAATTTCAAATTAAACAAAAATAAATAAATTTTCTAAAATAAAATCATAATTGTTTAAACTCTTGTAAACTCGATAATTTCGTTTTAAAAAAAACGTTATGACATTTTGAATAAAGATGGGATACAAAGCATATTAGATGCGATGGAATTTCTTCGACTGAAGGTACAAGGTTGAGAATGATGAACCTATACCCTCCCACATTCTATTACATGAAGCCCCAGATAGATAGCACACCAATCCTAGAGGATATTACACTCCACTTTGGGGGTGCATTTTTGTATGCAACTGCAAACATAACATGCTTCACATACTTTTAATGCAAATACAGATTCATATGACTTAGTTGGGTAGTCAAGTTTAAACCATGTCTGAATCATCTGACTCGCTCTCCTGGTTTTCCTGCTATCTCGAACCCATTTAACTTGCATACAGGGCACGTCCCTCGTTGCCGCAGCCACCGATCGATACAACTTGCATGAAACTGCAAAGATGATATTCTTATCAATATATATAATATGATGACAAAGGAAAACATGAGATTGTAAAATATAACCTGATGTAAACATGGCAAGCTCCGAACAAGATCCCCTCTGTCAACTTGATCCAGGCAAATAGTACAAGTTAGTTCATCTTCAGAAGCCTTCACACTCCCATCCACGGTCCTAGAATCTTGCTTTGGCTGCAACATATACTTATAATTCAGAATGCGGTACAGACAGACAAATTATCTTCAACACATGAATGTCCTCTATGATTATGGATACCTCAACGGGGGCAGACGAAGATTCGTTTTTATTTAGACATAATGCAATAAAATAACCTTAACGTTTGATAGTAGTGTCAAATATACCCGTATCATTATGGAAACCGTCAGTCAGCTGACGATCAACTCCTGATGTTGACCAAGCATATACACAACTGAACTCGGAGCCATCTCGAAACAGATGAGAAAATCACAAGATTAAACAAAACCCAGATCAAAATTCAGCAAAAGAATCAAAAACAAAATCTGGGTTTTCAGTTCTGAGATTTGGAAAAGACAAAGAACGCAAAAAGATGAATTTTGCCACTAAACCCCAATCTGTTTTGGAAATAATCGAGAGTGGGAAGATGAGTTTTTGGAATAATCAGGTATAAATGAGATTCTAAACGTGTTTTATTTATTTTTTTTTCATTAAATTCAAATTAAATATCTATTAAATAATATTTAGTATATTATTTAATCAAGTAATATGCTTGGTTTAGTGACAAAACTTGTGTCATTCCACAGTAATTACCTAGGTTCAATTCCCCTTCTAAGTTATTATCATTTTAAGGGTTTCTTTAAACAAACATTAATCACAGGTGACACTCTTTAATTAATCATAAATAATTAAATATAAATAATATTAATCTTAATAATTATTTGTTTTATTTTTAAAAATTTTGGTGTGGCAATGCCACATTATTATGAGCTCTGTCGACCTCCACATCAATGTGTACATGTTTTGTCAGCATCAGGCGTTCACCGTTAGTTGACTGAGTGTTTTTATCCATCGAGGATGATTTTTTACCCAAAATTAAACGTTGAGTGGATGAATGTGTCAAAAAAATGATACGGGTATATTTGATACTACTGTCAAACGTTAGGATTATTTTATTGCATTATGCCTTTTATATAATTAAAATATGGTCACTTTTATTTTTATTTAATTAAGATGTGGTCACCTCAAGTTAATTGTCGTTAACAACAGTTAAATATTTTGATATAATCACACATTTGGTCCATATTATTTACATATTGTCTCAATTTAGTCCTACTTTTACTAAATTAAAATAAATTTAATCATCCAATCGAATGATGTCACATGTCATGTCACATAGGGTGAGCGTTCGATCGTGCCAAGTCAAAAAAAATTGAGTTATTTGAGTTGGCGAGTCATATTTTACAACTTGGAGTTGACTTAGACTTTTTTTTTCGAGTCGAGTCGGGTTTATGAAAGTTAATCTTCAAACCGAATGGTGACACATGGCCTTAGGGGGTGTGCGAAATTTGACTCGACTCGAAGGACTGAATTTTTCAACTCGACTATTGAAAACTTGACTCAAATTAACTTTGAGTTGTAATTTCATAAACCCGACTCGACTAAAAAAATTCAAGTTCAAACCGTGTTGTAAAATACAACTCGAATAACTCAAAAAATTTAGTAATTAGTAGATTGATTTTCAAGTTTGAATTGAGTCTCTCGACTTTGTACCATAAATGTATATCACATATGAAAAAAATGAAGAAATACACACTATTGTATATGGTTATAAAAGATCATTTAAATTGGAATAAAATAATATTATAATATTATAAATATTTATAATTAAATTTAAACAAAAACTCAAAAAATTGACTCGACTCAAAAAAAAATCTAAGTCAACTCCGAGTTATAAAATTGGATTAAATTTACTTTAATTTATTAAAAGTATGACTAAATTGAGAGAATATATAAATAACAGAAACCAAATGTATGATTATATAAAAAAATATTTATCTGCTGTTAACGACAGTTAACTCTGAGTGACCATATTTTAATTAAATAAAAACGAAAGTGACAATATTTTATGTTTTTTAAATCAGTTATCAAAAGTAGACAAAACATAAACACAAATGATTTTTCATGTAGTTAACCCTTTATTATATTAAAGAATTGGAATAAAAAAATTGCTTTATAGCATTCTTTCTTAAAATATTTCTTATTCATAAATACGTAAATAATTTTATTTAAGAAGCTGGGAGTTTGGAATTCAAATTATGCGGATTTAATTAATCTTATATCTCATTTGTTTAATTATACTGAGTTGGGATCTGTCTTTTATATGATACTTTATTATATTTTTTATTATTTTAAAGAGATTATAAAATAATTTTAGTTCGAAATATACACTCAATCACTTTATAATAAAAGTTTAATTATTCTATTAATGATATATTCAAATATAAAATCATTAGAGATAACAATTATCATTTAATAACTAAAATCGCTTAATTCGAATTATTTTATTAAGGTTAAATAATTCACTATGAATTTTATTATAGTAATAATAAAAATTTTAAAATCATTTATCATAAAAGGGATAAACCCATTATAAATCTAACGGCCCAGAATATTCCACGATGTCCATAAAAATATTCATCCCAGCTGTTCACCAACATTCACTTCTCCTATTGGTTAGTCCGGTATAAAGAAAGAAGCCCTCAAAGCCTCTATTATCAAAAATACCCTCAAAAGTGCACCTTCTCTACTTACTAGCCGCCTCCTCTCAACCGAAATATGTCCATTTCCGTAAATAAACCCGCACCATCTACGATCCAGCGCGACCGGTTCCACCCGTACGACCCGCAAATCACTGACGTGTCGGTACATTACTGGATAAACCCTGGTTTTCAAAATTTAGGATCTTGAGATATTTAGCAGATCAAAAATATCTGGCTAACTCGTCCACGTTGGCAGACCGATCTGGAATCTGGTGTTGTACTTTTTTCTTGCTTCTCTTTTCCCCTTTATTTTCCCTCAGAAAAAAAAAGATTTTTTTCTTTCGTCCCAAACAGCCGTTGATTCTCACGCAAATATCTGAAAATCCCTTCAGATTCTAATCTTTTCTTTCCGATTCAAGCAACGAAATTTGAAGTATCGCTCAAAAAATACTAATAAGATCCCTGATTTGGAGGCAAAAACATGGGAGATGAAGTGAAGATGAATGAATTTGAAGTTAACGGCGGAGACGACGATACCACCGCAACAGCCAACACCGCCTTCGTTGACGATGAAGATGACGTTGACCAAAGAGTTCTCGAATGGGAGATTGGATTACCCGACTGCGATGATTTAACTCCGTTATCTCAATCCTTAATCCCACCGGAACTCGCCTCCGCTTTCAGTATCTCGCCAGAGCCTCGTCGGACAGCTCTCGATGTCAACCGTGCCTCTCACGATACACTCTCCTCCCTCCGATCAAGCGGAACCCACTTCTTCACTAACAATAACAATAAAACCAACAATAATAACAATCTCCATTCTTTTAATGATCCGATGGTAGTGGAACGTGACGGATCGGGGTCTGGTTCTGGATCTGAACCAAAGAATATGAGGAAGACGGATGCTGGTATTGCAGAGGAAGCGGATTCAGCGGTTAGGACAAAGGAGAATTCGGAGGATCCATCAGCGAGGGCATTGAAACGACCACGTTTAGTGTGGACGCCGCAGCTGCATAAGAGATTTGTTGATGTGGTGGCCCATTTAGGCATAAAAAACGCGGTTCCCAAAACAATCATGCAGCTAATGAACGTAGAAGGCTTGACCCGCGAGAACGTCGCCAGTCATCTACAGAAATACCGGCTTTACTTGAAAAGAATGCAAGGGTTAAGCAACGAAGGACCATCGGCTTCCGATCAGTTGTTTGCGTCAACGCCGGTGCCTCAGAGCCTTCGTGAGAGTGGAAGCGGCGGCGGCGGCGGTGGAGGAGGAGGAGGAGGAGGAAGTGGTCTTGTTGGTGGTAGTATGAATGGCAATGGGCATGTTGGGATGCCCATACCGATGCCTTATGGGGCACCTTTGGTGCCTGTAGCAATGCCGATGTACGGACACATGGTTATGCATCAAGGAGGGTACCATCATCAGCAGAATGGGCATGAAGCGAATTCGTACGGGATGCAACCGAGAGACTGGCCTTGTGGGAATAAATATGGATCAGTGATGTATCCCAATCATATCGCTCCCAATGATAAGTTAAATTAGCTGGATTTTTGTACAAAGGTTAGTTCCTTTCTTTCTTTTTTCGGTATTAGAATATGATTTTTCACCTTTATTGTCTGGTTGAGTATTAGTCCCTAACTTATAATTGTATGTATCGTGCTAATTTGTTTGGAAAATTTGGTTCTAAGTAAGCTTTGAGGTATAGTGTGATGTACAATATTGTCGGCTTTTGAACTTGCATAGGTGTTGATTGAAAAGCTATAATTAGCGTTAGATTATTTTGCTATTACCAAGAAAGGTTGTGGCAATGTGGTTTAAACAGGATCAATAGGCATTAATTTCGTATTTTGCTCTTATGTTTGGATCAATAGGAAAAAATGGAATCAGTTTTGCTCTTATGTTACTGTATTATGTTACTTGATTAGGATTGATGCCTGCTCTGCATAAAGAATTACTGTGATTTTCTAGACTTGTTGTGACTCTTTAGTTGGTAACCATAAAAAATTTTGGTATTATGGTAAGAAATTTCGATTTAATGTACAATTTGATATGTCAATTTGATTTGGTGTAACTACATACATGAAATTTTGATTTAGTTGTATGTATTTTAAAAGTCTAATAGATTCAGATATTTCATTTTAAGTAAATCTAATTTAATTGTTTGTGCATGCAATAAGTAAAGGTAACATTGTGCCACATCTATAACCAATTTTACATCACTGAACTTAACATCAATTTGCATGTATTTCACAATCCTTTAATTTCATCAATTTATATCACTGAACTTTTAGTATGAATAACTAAGATGCTAATTCCTTTAAATAATTTTTAATCAAAAACTTGTCTTAGAATGCATACATGGTTTACATTTGAAGTACAATCAACATTAGGATTTGGTGTAGAGTTATGTATGCTTTTTGAACCAATTGTTCTTATGAGAATTACTTGAAGCGGACGGAGTTATGTATGCATTTTAATTGACCTAAAATATAAACTACCCATATAATTGTATTAGTTCTTTGTAAAAGTTGAATCAAACCCAAAATCCCATGTATACAATTACATCAAATCAAGGTTCATATAATGCATTGTGTATTAAACCGAAGTTCATGTAGACTTTTTAAATTTATCTCTTTTGGGTGGTTTTAGTTTACCCTCTTACTTTATGAGTGTATTGGACAGGACGGTCAACACTATCTTTGAACTATTGCTTCATCTAGCTTTATGCAGCTCTTGCTTATGTATTTCTCATCTATTTTTATCAATATTAGTTTATACCATTATTTGTTCTTCTGAATATAATGCTGTCTGCTTCATTTACCATTGCCATTGCCATTGCTTCCATTTTCCTTATCTTTTCCCTCGTTCTTTGCTCTCACGTTATTAATTTACTGCCACTGGTTCGATAATCGTTTGTGAAGTGGTTTTGCTCCAGGTTGGTTGCTCTTTGATTACTGGTGACGAAACCATGGTTTTTCCTGTTCCCTAAAATGACTGTGTTAGAATGCATCGATTTTATGTTTCTTATGTTCACTGATCATTGGACTTTGCATTCCAAATTACTCTTTTGTAGATTACTTTTTGTGTGAACTTGGTGTTCACTGTGACACTCTGAAATGGCTGGGTTATGGTTTTTGACAGACAGAGAAAGACATGTTGGAGTGTATCTAGGTGGAGAATTGCAGGTATGAATGAGAGTTGACAAAGAGATAACCAAACCTCTCACTCTCAGGGTATTATTGCTTTCTTGAGTTAATTAGGCACTAGGGAAAGTCCAGGAACTTGTTATTCACTTGATAAATATCATTAACCTGTGTATTATTGAATATATTAACCCCCTTTTTTATTTTTTATTTTGGCCATGGAACAAAAGCAAACACTATTATGACTTTATGACCTTTTCCTTTTAGAGAAGGTTTTTTTTCCAATTGGCTTGAGCATGAAGTAAATTAGCTGCTCCAAAACTAACATATTTTCCCCATTGGGTTAACATAGAAATTGGTGTTCCTATTTGATACTTATAGAATTCAATGACAAAACATTTCGGCCATCTATATGGTTTAACTTTTTATGACATGCTGAATGATGTCATCCAATTGACAATTGCATGGAGTTATGTATACATCATACAGAAGTAGGAGTTGCAAGTTTTCCTAGAGTCTGGCTTTATAATTGTTGGCATGTTGGTTGGTCTCACTCATCTAATGGAAAGTAAGGGTCACCAATTTTACAATGCTGCTTCCTTCCAAAGGATAACAAAAAGATAGCATTTTTTTCCTCATTAAAGGAGCACATGTGGGTGCAATTAGCTTCCAAAACTCGACCTTTGGATAAGGGCAATAGTCGCTCCAATTTCCAATTTACAATATATGACGCGAGACTTACTACCCAATAATTGGGAATTAATTAACTAATTAAATTAGGGTTCTTCATTACCCTATTATTATTATTATTATTGGTTTTAGATTATTTTTTATGTGAGATCAGTTTACCTCTGTCGGAGTTTTTAATTTTTTTAAACTGTTCATTTTAACTATTAGGACTTAATTTTTAAATTTTCACTTTATTTTAATTGAACGACTTTGTTTTATTATTGGGTAAAAATTACACACTTACTCAGTAAATTTTATTCTCTTATTTCACTCATTATACTTTCAATTTTTTCAATTTAATCATTGAACTCTATACAATTAATTTTTAGTCACTCAATTGTTTTCTCATTAATGGTGTGATTATTTTCTCATTAATGGTGTGATTACGTGATTTATTTGCGACGTAGGATTTGATAAGAACCCACCTTTTACTGTTGATCTTCTCCAGTTTTAACCTCATCAACCACCATCTGATAAGAAAACTTATCATATTCAAATCAACAAAACTCACCTTAATGCTTCCTCCCGAATTGGTTTTTCTAAGTTAGAAGAATGTAAAGTTAAAGTTGAAAAAAATAGCTACTCTTTATTCTTCCTCCATGAACACAAGGATTTTTCATGATTGAAAATCCAGACTCCATCAACCCCATCAACATGGGTTGAAAGAAGCAAGAAATAAATGTAAAAGGAGCTTTAACAACTCTACAAATTACATAAAGAGCATTTAACCTCCTATCCACAAAACCTGACATCTCACATCCATTATTGTTCCCTCCCGTTCCAGCCACAATGTTCTCATCTGCTACACTATAGCTTTTCTTGATGTTTTGAAGATTTTGTCACAAAACCACTGGTATACGCCATATTTTTCTCTTCAATGTTTCCAACTATGGGTAGGAACCCAAAATGAAAGATTTGAGAGTTAGAAATGGAATTAAGTGTTATCCTCGTGTAGAAAGGTTTATTATAATGGCAAGTGGTGGAAGTGTTGGTGTTTATTGTTGAAAATGTAAACTGCAAAATGGGACATTAACAATTGACTGGACAAATAAAAATATATTAAACAACTGAAATTGTGTCGTGGTGAAAACCAATGTCTTAGAAACAAATTTGTCTCGATGTGTGTAATCGCTACTAAAGATAGATTATCCCATAGGTTAACATGGTCGTTCCAAATTTCGTACACCAAAAATCATAGTGAACTACCAGTGGTACTGCTCTTCTAATAGCAAGAGAAAGAATAACTCGAAATATATTTAGATGAGAGGATATGAGAATGTTGAGTGCAAGGGTGTAAACGAGCCGAAGCTCGACTCGAACTCAAAAACTATAAGAGTAAACTCGACTCAACTCGAAAACTCGCGAGCTAAAAATTATTAAACTCAACTCGAACTCGAAATATATTATTGAAACTCGACTCGAACTCTAAAAGGCTCGAATTCAAAAAAAATCAAGAACTCGATTAAAACGTGAGACTCAAGCTCGATTGAAGCTCGATTTTGAGCTTGATTCAAGCTCGATTTTGAGGTCAATTATGAGCTCGATTCAAGCTCAAAGGATTTTATTTTCATTTGCTGAAACCCATCCCCTTTTATACACTCCACTTTACCCCTTATTCTCCAAGAACCAACGATGTGGGATATAACTCACTGGAGAAAACATCGAAGGCGTTCCAGGTCAAAGTCTACTGAGGGTAAACATCGTTCTGTGGATAATAAGAGGGGTTAAGTTCTCTAAGCCACTCAAAATTAATCAAAAAAGCCCCTATATTATTATACAAGAATTGAAGGTGAAAACCTTCTTTGGCTTCTAGTTTTGATCCCACTCCTACTTGTGGCGGAGTGCTCCAGGATCATCTTGGCAATTGGATACTGGGTTTCTCCAAAGCTATTGGAGTATGTTCAACCATTGATGCTGAATTATGGGGTATTTTTATAGGGAATGAAGATGGCTCGGTCTTTGAATGTTCAACGTGTTTTGGTTGAAAGTGATTGTAGAGAAGCTTTATCTTGGATTCGCAAGCCTCCAACGATGGGTGGGGTTCCTCCTTGCTGCCCCATATTCGAGAATTGATGAAGCAAGATTGGAATATGCGGCTCGCTTATGCTCCACGAGAATGCAACAGAATTGCGGATGATTTAGCAAGATCAGTCGGACCAAGCGATATGCATTGTCGAGTTTTCCAGGTACCACTGATCGGTTTTGAAGCCATAATTGTAGAAGAAAACCAAAAGTCGACCAGTATTGATGTTTTGAACTAGGCATAGTGGGGGTAGCCCGTGTTTTAGAAATTGAGTATTAGTATTTTTTGGACCTATTATATTTGTAATCTTCTAATTTCGTCATTAATCAAGGTTTACGTTTTTATGATTCGGGTTGTTAATTTATTTTTATTTTATGTTTTGATCACCATTTGTTTTGACAATGAACCTATTGATTGATTTGAACAAGTGTGATTTATTAGTTTATTTACATATAAACCCTTGTTAATTTCATTAATTTTATTTTGCATAATTTGTATGTTGCCTTCATGTGCATAACTTAACCCCTATCACATAATCGGATTAAGGGTTTAGGGCTTGGGCTTAGGCTTTGGCTTTATGGTTTAAGACTTAGGGTTTAGAGTTTAGTGTTTATGATTTAAGGTTTGGGATTTAGGGTTTAAGTTTTAGGGTTTAGGTTTAGGGTTTAGAGTGTAATCTAACATGTGCTTAATTAAATGGGCTTTTATTTTTCTTTTAGTAATATACAATGTAACAATTGGACTTGGGTTGCTTAATTAAAAAAAATTTTGGGGTAGTTGAATTATAGAATTTTTAATATATTTTTAAAATTTTATAATTATCAATAATGTATTTTTAATAAATTTTTTATAATGTAATTTAAAAAATCTAAAATTATAATATAACATTTTTTCGAGCTGCTCACGAGCTTTTCGAGTCAAATATCGAGTAGCTCGTTTCGGCTCGTTGAGAACTCGAGTAGAGCTCGAGCTCTAGTCGAGTCCATTCGATTCGAGTATTTATCGAGCCTTGATCGAGACGATCTCGAGTAGCTCACGATCTGTCTCGTCTCATTTACAGCCCTAGTTGAGAGTGAGTTGAGAGTGATACGAAGCTCTCTATTTATAGGCTAAGTTTCAGGGGTAAAATTGTCCAACGTAAATAAAATATAAAATCTAATTAATTTCTGAATTAAAATTGTGTATAAAACTGTTGCAATAAATAGAAGAATTTAACCTCAATTCAGTTTAGGTTCGTGCTTTAACACTCAGTTGTTTGTAACTCCAGGTAATTAACTCTGTAAATCTTGTAATTACTCTGTAACTGGCACAATAAACATTTTATGTAGAGTTGAAAAATTGTTCAGATTTATTCAACTTTCCACATATATGAATTTAGAAACTAACAATTTAAAATTTTAATTTTCTCTAAAAAGATAATAACTACACGAAGACAAGATAGAATACAGCTACGGCAACGCACAAGATTTTCCTTTGTTCTTGATCACTCAACAAAGAAAGAATGAATGAACACTATAAATACCCAAGCTTATTGTATTTCCCACTCAATGTGGGATAATATTTTAGCATTACCAACATTTATCATAAAGGGTTGATTGGTTTCCTTTCTTAAGGTCATGTTTTCATCCAAGATTTCTACTTTTTCATTTTTTTCATGTAATTGTGAGGTATGGTTATGGGCTTATGGAAAACATGCGTGTATACAAAGTTTTAATGGAGGAATTTTTCATCTTCATTTTCGTTTTATGTTTTAGAGTGGTGGAGAATAATCCAATTGTAGTTAATACAAGGAAGATTTCACACAATTTCATTCCAATATATACGAAGAGTAGCCAAATTTAACGTCTTAGAGACAAAATATTGAGCCAGATGATATATTTCTTTCAATATTTTAGCTTGTGTTGTTCCAATTATTGTCCTAAATATCTTTCGTTTCAGTACATACGGTGGTGAGAACGACGGCCAGCGTGATGATCGACATGGTGGTTGGAATATGGGTTGTTTGTGTTCCGGTCCCTTTCTTTGGAAATTGAGTTGTGGTGTTGGTCTCTATATCTTGTGAGTAGGCATGATCTAATCCTGCTATGGTTGAAGGTTCCTTTTGATTTGTTGGTGATAGCTGCAGGGTTCTTGTTAATTTGCCTTTGTATGGGACAGTTTGCGTACTTGTTGGCCCTAGCCTTTATTTCTACTAGTTGTGAGCAGGGTCTGTGTTTTGGGGTCTTCGTCTGTCATACGTGTGGTTTGATATCTCGGTCTGTGATGTTAAAGTAGGTTTGGTATTTTGGTCTGTGATGCCATACATATGTTTCGAATTTTACATACCAAATAATAGGACTTTGCAAGTGGATCAAAATGTTAGTTTTTCACTTTGTATTTTATTAAGTCATGATTCTTCATTCCATATTTTGATTTTACATACCAAATAATAGGACTTTGCAAGTGGAAGATTTGATGTTGATGCAATATTTGCGAGGAAGTTGATGGTCGTTATGGTTATTACTACTCAGTCATATAACGTCAAAGACATGGATATGATTTCATGTTGTAATGTTCTTGTCTTTCTAACTATATGGTATTAGAAGCAAATGATGTTCCATTTCTCTTGTTATATTGAAATGATTTGCTTAGTTAGATATTGCTGAAGAATCGAAAAAGAAAACGAAAGAACACAATAATTTTAACGAGGTTCGACAATGTGCTTAAGTTTTCAGTGCCTAGGCGGCGCTAGAAGTTTTATTCAATGCCTCATAGGTTTAGGTTACATCTCTATTTATAATAAAAATTCTGGTACATAATTACATAATTAACTTGTCCTCTTTGCTGGTATATTTATGAGCCATACCTATCAGATATCAATATTTGTTAGACATTATTCGTGGAATATTGAAAAATATGTGAATGTTGAAATATATTTGTTATAGAAATCTATCTTGATTTTTATTGAATTCTATTTGAAAGGGTAAGTTAAGACTTTTATTAGTATTAACTTAATCTGATAGTCTCCAATAATTTGTGTATAAAATTTAAATTGAATCTTCATCATTGAATATTATTATAACTTATAACAATAAAATAATTAAGAATTTTTTAAATTCTTTTTATTTTTAGTATTCTATCATATTTTGGTTATATAGAAAAAGGGTTATAGCTATAAAAAAAATAAAACATTATAATATATATTCAAAATTTTATAAGATATAAATGAAATTTGATTCAATAAAAAATAAATGATAAATTTATAATGTGTTTGTTTCATTAAAAATAGAGTCTAAAAAATATTTTGAGGAAAATTTACCAAATAATGGAAAATTATTTACATAACATCATCCAAACATCGGAAAATGATTTCCAGAAATTGTAATTTATTTTCCATAATTCATTTTTTGAAAAATCAATTACAATAAAACAAACGGACCCTTAGTATCTAAACTATCAGTTTTTGTCCATTTTAGTACGTAAACTTTCAATTTTTTCAAAACAATACATAACATTTAGTTTTTGTTTATTTTAGTACCCGTTAAAAACTTACCGTTAAGTTTTGAAAAATATTGAAAATTTAGGTTCTAAAACAGATCAAAACTTATAGTTTAGGTACTAAGTGCGTTAAATTTTTAACAACGGGTACTAAAATGAAACAAAAACTAAACGTTAGGTATGATTTTGAAAAAATTAAAAGTTTAAGTACTGAAACGGATCAAAATTGATAGTTTAAATACTAAATACATAATTTACCCTAAAGTTTTTTAAATTTTAATAATAATAAAATCATTTTGATCCGTGATAAAAAGTCTTAATTTTCGAACAATTGTGTGGCAAACAAGACATCTTGTGGGGCGTTGCTAGCATAGTTTGATAAAAAATTTGTGGGTCTATCGAATGATGATGGTTCGTTTAAACCTAGAGAAAAAGTCAGGCAAAGGATATTCTGTCACTTATGAGTAGGGGTGTAAACAAACCGAGTCAAGCTCGAGTATTGCTAAACTCGACTCGAACACAAAAACTTTAAATGTAAGCTTAACTCAACTCGAAAACTCACGAGCCTGAAATTTTCAAGCTTAATTCGAACTCAAAAAATAATATTGAAGCTCGACTCGAACTCGAAAAGGCTCGAACTCAAAAAAAATTCAAGAGCTCAATTGAAGCTCAAATTTAAGCTCGAGTACTATGAAAGGTTCACACCCTCAAAAATAAATTTAATATCGTATGAGCCATTAGCCTACATATCAGATATTAAGCTAATAAACACACACTACACTTGATCTTAGCCAAAAGGCCGAGAAAGATATACTTAAGTTATTATAACAGACGTTTAGTCCACTCCTTTTATAACTGCTCTTCAACGCTCTAACTCTCTTCAGCTTCCGGTGTGGGATATAAATTCAAAAGGCTTTGGACTAACAAGGAGTCTTTATCTCTTCTTTTTATCTCTACTGAATCCACTATATTACTCAGTCTTTGATATTACTCATGTCTTCTCCATCGACCATGATCCGCTTCTTGAAATATTCGAACTCGAATATTACCCACCACCACCCGCCTGCTCGACTCATTCGTTGCTCAAAATTATCGTCATTTCTCTCGCTTTGCAGGGGATGTTGGTAATGATGATGATCTTCAACACCCAGGGTCATCGCTTGTCCCCCATTAGCTTCTTGGAGAGATCTACAAAGGTTTACAGAGACAAAACATCTCTTGTTTATGGTTCTCGTAAGTTCACATGGAGTCTGACGCATCAACGTTGTCTCAAGCTCGATTCTGCCCTGTCCCAGTTCGGGATTTCTTGGGGTGATGTGGTTCGTCTCTCTCTCTCTCTCTAATATAGCTTGCTTCTGCCACTTTGTTTTGTTTTACTTTTTCATCTTATTTTACTATTTGGCGATGGTTGATATCTTCAAGGATTACTTCTATTAGATTCTAGTATGATTTTCAGTTTATCTTCTGATTTCTTATAATCAATCAGATGAAAAATATCAAGTTTTCTTTAACAAATTTAGTTTCAGAATTTATAGAAAATCAATTTGTATGTTGATTGGACTAAATACTAGTTTAGTTGTAATAAATTTATGATTTTCACTTACACACGGTACTTTTGTGATTGATCTGCCATCAACATTCAACATGCAGAATCAAGTTGGCTTATATTCATTTTTAATTCACCCTGATATGTACCTAATGCTTATCTTTCTCGCCTTTTGCTTTCGTGCTGATGAGAATTTGTTTGCTTTTGTTGAACTTTAACCAGTATTTTATATAATACTTCATGGAGGTGTTGTTTTGAATTACATAATCAAATGAGATTCCCATTTTTTGCTCTTTGTTTAAGCAGGTTTCGACCCTGGCTCCCAATGTTCCAGCAATGTACGAGCTGCATTTTAAGAATCAATTGCATATAAGACATTGAATTGTCCGAGAACACAGTCAAATATACCGTCAAAGAAACGGTTGCGGTCTGCACAATCTGTTGTTGAGGTAAATCTGTTGTTGATGAGATGCTTCCTACATATTTAGTTATTGTGTTGTAACGTATGATATCAATTAATTGGATTCTTAATTAATGTTTCCAGGTCACATATCCTGCTCATGTTCATCAAGCTTCATGGTCAATTGATGACCTACCCAAATTTGTTGCTTGTATCATTCACCAGGGATCCAACGCGACAAGCATGTATCGTGTAAGCACACTTTAGTTTAGGTAATAATTTAGTCCCTGTTTAGGATTGTCTTCTTTAAGTAGTTGTGTATATTTATTTTGCATGATGATATGTTTATATACAAGTATGTGAATGATTTATTTAGGAGTCACATAACATCATTTTGCATAATTTGTATGTTAGCTTCATGTGCATAACCTAAACCCTAAATATTAAATACTAAACCCTAAACTATAAACCCTAAACCCTATACCATAAGCCCTAAATACTAAACCATAAACCCTATCACATAATTATAAGGGATGAGATGTCTTAGTTGTATTATAGAATTTTTAATATATTTTTAAAATTTTATAATTATCAATAATGTAATTTTAAAATATCTAAAATTATAATATAACATTTTTTCGAGCTGCTCACGAGCTTTTCGAGTCGAATATCGAGTAGCTCGTTGTCCGCTCTTTGTGAGTACTATAAATGAGTGCGGATATATGTGCAAGTATACACAATCGAACAAGTAGTAAAGTGAAAAGTAGAGTATCGTCTCTACAGGGAGTTGGAGAAGTCAAATAGGTTTGTCAAGGCACTTTACTTTGTCACCTAAGTAAAGTTAGTGATGGTATATACAAATGAGAATGTTGTGGTAATATGGTATGACTGATGTGGAAATGGATGATGACAGTGAGGTAGCAATTGATTATGTTGTGGCAAATTAAATTGTGATGCGTGCAAACAAATGGAAATGTCAAGGAAAAATGAAATACAATTACTAGATTTAATATATATATATGACTTTAGCTTTCTGACACGACAAGCTGCTATGGGAATCAGAGGTAGGAGTCACTAAGAAAATCTAAGTCTATTTCTCTGAATGGTATTTCTTCTATGCTTACCCTACCCGACAAAGTCTACTGAGGTACCCTATGCTATCTCTAGTAAGGGACTCGACAGGTTAAAGATACCCTGGAAAAACCGATTGGTGTAAACCCCTGCAGTGATCCTATTGGTTCATATAACAGGATATGTCTCGGCAATACCTTTTTACGGCAGTATTAACATCTAAACTACCGTTTTTGTACAACTCCTTTTAGTCGAATGAAATCTTAGCCTTATCTCTAAGGTGGATTAGGTCTAGTTACTATCTAGAACCCCTTGTTTATGTAGTTCCTCCCTAGCTTCTCTCGAAGACTAAAGATATTTTACTGAGACATTCTCTCGAACCCTAAGCATCTTCTAAGGAAAGGCTACTCTCGTAGCTCCTACAACCTTAAAGCATTAAGTTTCATAAACAAAACAGATTAAAGCATATAAAAGCAACCATTCTTTGAAATAAAACTTAAACATCCAAGCGAACTCCCACCAAATAGGATTAGTTCATGGTCGGGTTCGAAATAAACAAGCACAAAGCAAGTTTCATTCGTTCCTTACAACCCAATAACAAAATATGAAAGCAAAGAACTAAGGGGAGGAGAGAAAGCCTTCGACGTGAACTGCCCAGTGCTTCCCTCGACCACCAAGAGCTGCTCCCAGTGGACTGGCGGTCCTCTCGGACGCTCAGACCGCCACTCCCTCAGACTTATCAAGGAGAAATGCCACGGCAAGTGAGCTTGACAGAGAAATATGAGACCTTCTCTCTCTAACTTTTTAAGCTCAAATCTAGGTGGCACTAAAGTCTCTAACATTGTTGCTTCATCCTCTATTTATAGGGAAAAATTAACCCTTGAACTAAGAGTTGACTTTTCCAAACCATGGTTAACTCGCTTGGGAGTTGGGCAAGACAGGTGATGATACAGCCTGGGTAGCTAGCATGAGTGACTAGCATAATCCCGTTGCAGGTGCCCAAGGACAGACAGGATATGCAAGGTCAAGCGGCGTCATCAGCAGAACTGGCGGTTGCAGTGCCGGTCCCTCCAGGCGGATCTTCGAGGTGGATTTCTCGGGCAGTTGGATACAGTTGGCTTCAAAAATATCTTCTCGCACTTTCGAAATGCCAGTCGAACTTGGCATTTTTCTTTAGCTCAGTAATCTCCTTATGTCACGACATTTTCTTTCCTCTTTTCCTTACTTTCAAAACCTACACATCATCATACAAGTACCTTTCCCATAAAGCAGCACCGCTGTAAAAATAAAATGCCACAACGAACCGAAATTCACCACATGCAACTAAATGCTTCTAAATGCATCTATATGTTCCCAAATGAGCCTTTAGACATTCAATAACTTAAGTTAAAAGATCCCAAAATATGACCTTTTACGGAGTTATCACACCCCCAAACTTAAGCTATTGCTTGTCCTCAAGCAATGGATAGTAATAAGCAAAACAAAAATACCATGACAAGTTCAAAAACCAAATAATTTCATGGAATAAAATTTCAGCCCTCAGCACATATGGCTTCAACATGCTAGACTAGGTTTGAGAGTTAAAGTATGTTCCCTAGAACAAGATTATTTGTGTAAGTGTGTGCGTTTTTGTATCCAGTCCCTTCTTAACAAACTTAAAAAATTTCTACGCAAGCTTTCTTAATTTTCCATGACATTTTCTAAATCAGCTCTCATCTTGCCTTCCTTTTCTTTTATTAGTTCTGCTACGAGGGGAGTCAGCCCATCACTCTATCATCCAACACTCTAGGTGAAAGGGAACATACCTTCCACCCCCGAGCTAATCAGGTAGAGTCATCCCGTGACATCTTTCATTCACTCATATGCCTTGGCATAGCGGAGTTTCCCTCTACAGATATGCCTAGGCATTTATTCATAACTTCAAACTTTTTTTTCATTAGAGCGTATAAACGGGGCATTCAACAGTCAAAGTTTTATGCGACGACATTTTAAGAATTCTCTTATAGAAAATTTCTAAGTTTCTCAAGCATGGAAAACATACAATCGTGTAATCAAGGGTTTTAAAGAAGTAAGTCCTAGAGTTGGTTCTATCATCCTCAACCAGTCATGTACATTCTATCCTAGCCATCAAATTCATCATCATCGGGCATCTTTAACGAATTCTAGAAAATTATTCAGGCAATTACTAATGTCATGGTATTTTTAATTTACTGCTACTATCATGCGAGAACCCTACTTCCCCCAAACTTGAGAGAAGTATTATCCCCAATGCTTACTAAAACTAAGGAAAACTAAACTACATGCTATGAATGCAATGCAAATGCAAGGTACCTTGGCTTTAAGCGGGTGGTGTAGTGGTTGCACAACGAGTGCACTTTTTTAGCTTGGTGGGGCTAGAATGTTCAGAGTCGTACGCAGGTGCGGCGGGAGGAGTGCTAGGTCCTTCTGGAATGGCTGGGAGCGGGGGCTCCTGATGCTGAGATGTCTTCCTAAGGCAACGTCGGCTCCTACGCAAATGAGCTTGCCATGGCATCTCGGATTGTGACTCTTCGGTTGACTTGGTGGGATGGGATACTTCAGGGTGCTCTTTTTCTATTGGTGCAGCCGGTTGTGGTATATCAGGGTATTTTGTCGCTAAGGGTTTAACATGTTGGGGAGATTCCATACGATGAGCGAGTTGGATCGGCATCGGGTGACACAATATAGACGGATCAGGGTCATCAGGCTCTTCAGCTTCAGCAGGCTGGGACTCTCTGCATCGTGCGATTGAGGAGCATCGGTATTGGCAGGACGAGGAATTTTTACAGATGCCTCGGCATCCTCATTCGGTGGCACGAGTATGTCAGGGAAGATAAGAATGGTGAAGTTTGTGTATGGGAGGAATTCCATTAAGGCGCTGGTGAGAAATTCATCTCGTCATTTGGCATAGGCGAAATATGTCATCAGTTTTTCAGACAACTGCCCGACATGCTCTTGAGTGCGCTGGACCGCCTGTTCCAGGGCGTTTGAAGTTGCCCTGGCATGTGGAAATGATGTAACACGAAATGTAGTAGCCTCTTTTTCTTTCCCTTTGGCTTCCTTGTGACCCAACAACAAATGGATTTTCGCTTTGGTAATTCTAGCAATACCCGGTAAAATCTCATCAAATATTTCTTCAGGGACCTTCTTTTTACGACATAAGGCGGTGATGAGATTTGAAAATACCAGGACACTTGCAGGTCGCTTCAGGCACAAATGAGCCTGCTCCACGGTAATTTTCCCTACATCGATAGCTCGCCCGAATATGATTGAATGCAGCAAGAGCATCCGCTGGCAGGACACTATGGTGTTGTGGGAAGTGGGTAGAGTTTGTGTTCATGAAATGATTCCACAACTTCACTTGTGGAAGTAATATCTCCCGGTCCACGGTTTTGTGGCTCATTTGCTGACCATTCCATTACGTTCGGAAAACAAGGTCTTCTAAGATGCCTTGGTAAGTTTCGTTGTCAGCTTCTTGAGCGAAACTAGCATGGTGGTCTTCAGCAACCTGCAGTTTAAAATAGCGATTAATGGCAGAAGGAGTAAAATGAATAGAAATGTCACGAACCACCACGGCATGTTGATTTGGCTCGGATATGTTGGAGTAAAACTCCTTCACTATGGTTGCGTTGACGGTGTGGGATGCTTGGCAAATTTTTTCCACTTATGTTTGGTGACCACATCGAGCACCTCGCTCCCCAAGTCGGCATCCTACTCCTTAGAGAAGATAAACCCCAACTTGAAAAAGACTCATCGGTTCTTGATAGTTTGGAACCATTCCCGGGCGGCTACATCTACAAACCTTGGTGGCGACGGTGGTGGAGGGGGTCGTGATCGAACCATCGTGAAAACAGAATACAAAATGAGGAAGAAAGCTTGGATCGTGATCGGTTATGGAGGCTTGGTCAAACGGAAAGGAAAAGAAGAAGATAGAAAGTGAAAGTTGAAAGAGATAAGGTCAAAGGTGAAAAAGTGATACAAACAAAGTGAAGATTTTTGTGGGGACCTGTTATAAAATGTGGGGTTAAGACGGGAAAGAAACAAAGTAAAAAATATTCAATCCCTCAAGTCAAAAGTCAAAAAGGGTAAAAAAAATTCCCTCTTTTTCCATTTCGTTTGCCTCCTAAATTTTCACAAGCTTCTTCTATACAACACACGTACTCTCCATGTTGGTTAACCCTTGCAAAAATATAATAAAAATAATTAATTAAAACAAGAAATATTAAAATAACAGCAAGACAAGTATAATTTATATACAGAAGATAAATTGAAATACCACGACATCCATAAGATGTCGGACCAGTGTCGACGTTGTGCAAGAGCAGCGCCGACTTGTCACGCGCAGGTGGGATTCCCAGGTAGGCCTTAAGGCACTGGCCATTGACTTTAAAGATGGATACGTCATCCATGTTCTTGATATCAACAGCGTCGTATGGGTAAACATGATGGATTTCGAATGGTCCCGACCAACGTGACTTCAGTTTGCCAGGGAAGAGTTTGAGCCTTGAGTTGAAAAGCAGCACTTTCTGGCCCACATGAAAATGTCGTGGAAAAAGCATTTTGTCATGCCACTTTTTGGTTTTTTCCTTGTAGAGCTTGGCATTTTCATATGCTTGCACTCGAAACTCCTCCATTTCATTTAGATCAAGCAATCATTTCTCCCCATCAAGTTGCGCGTCGAAGTTTAGTTTCTTGATTACCAGTGTGCCTTGTGTTCTAGTTCAACCAGTAGGTGGCATGCTTTTCCATATACCATCTTGAAAGGTGACATTCCCAGAGGTGTTTTGAATGTCGTCCTATAGGCCCATAATGCTTCATCGAGCTTGGGGGACCAGTCTTTCCTTCTAGGGTTCACCACCTTCTCAAGGATTTGCTTGACTTCTCGATTGGACACTTCAGGTTGCCAATTTGTCTGCGGGTGATATACCGTGGCAATCTTATTTCGCACTCAATATTTCTGTAATGCCTTGGCAATCAGCTTGTTGTCAAAGTGAGTGCTCTCATCGCTAATGATGGCTCATGGGACTCCAAATCGAGTGAATATGTTCTCGTGAAGGAATTTGAGCACCGTCTTGGAATCATTCCTTGGCGTAGCAATTGCTTCAACTCACTTTGAAACATAGTACACCGCAAGAAAAATGTATAAGTCTCCAAAGGATGATGGGAATGGTCCAATGAAATCAATACCCCAAACATCGAAAAGTTCTATCTCCAGAATATTTTACAGCGGTATTTCATGTGTTGGAAATGTTTCCAGTGCGCTGGCATCTATCGCACGTTTTGTAAAATTCGTGGGCATCTTTAAATAGCGATGACCAATAGAAGCCCGATTCGAGAACTTTTGCAGCAGTCCTCGAACCTCCAAAATGCCCTCCACAGGTTGTTGTGTGGAAATTGTGTAAGATATAACTTTGTTTTTCTTCGGGGACACACCGTCGAATCATTTGATCAGCACATTGCTTGAATAAGTTCGGCTCGTCCCAAAAATAGAACTTGGCATCATGCAGAAACCTCTTTTTGCCCTGGGTATTTAGTCATAAGGAGAAACACCACTAACAAGAAAATTAATGAGGTCAGCGTACCACGGAATTATCGTGGCATATAAAATTTTCTCGTCATGGAATTCTTCTTTAATGTCAAAAATATCATGGCATTCTGAATTGTTCTCTAGCCTAGATAAGTGGTCTGCAACCTGATTTTCAGTACCTTTCCAATCAATTACCTCTAAATCGAATTCTTGCAAGAGTAATATCCACCTAATCAGTCTAGGCTTGGCATCTTTCTTGTTCACTAAGTATTTTATAGTTGAATGATCAGTGTGAACTATAACTTTGGTGCCTATCAAGTATGGCCTAAACTTGTCAAATGCAAATACCACGGCAAGTAATTCTTTCTCAGTGGTAGTGTAATTCAATTGTGCATCATTTAAGGTACGGCTAGCATAATAAATCACATGAAAAATTTTACCCTACGTTGCCCAAGCACAGCTCCCACGGCAAAATCACTTGCATCGCACATTAATTCGAAAGGTGTCGTTCAATCTGGGGGAACTACGATTGGTGCAGAAATAAGTCTTTGCTTCAGCTCTTTGAATGTGCCATGGCATTTCTAATCGAACACAATTGGTTGGTTATGTTGCAGCAGGGTACACAAGGGCTTGGATATTATAGAGAAGTCCTTGATGAATCTTCGATAAAATCCAACATGTACAAGGAAACTCTGAATCCCTTAACAGAATTTAATGGGGGAAGCTTCTCGATCACCTCGATCTTGGCCTTGTCTACTTCAATGCCTTTTTCATAAATTTTGTTGCCTAGAATAATGTCTTCTGTCACCATGAAGTGGCATTTTTCTCAATTCAATACGAGATCAGCTTCCTCACATCGCTTCAGTACATTTGCCAAATTGTCGAGGCATTTTTGAAAGTCGTCCCCAGAAACAAAAAAAAATCATCCATGAAGATTTCAAGATAATCCTCAACCATGTCAGAGAATATGGCTTGCATGCAGCGTTGAAAAATTATCGGGGCATTACAGAGTCCAAAAGGCATTCTTCGAAAAGCATAAGTGCCATAGGGGCACATGAATGTGATTTTCTCTTGGTCCTTTGGTGCGATGGCAATCTGGTTATACCCCGAGTAACCGTCCAAGAAACAATAAAATGCCTTGCCAGCAAGTCGATCCAGTATTTGATCAATAAACGGTAAAGTGAAGTGATCCTTCTTGGTTACCTTGTTGAGCTTGCGGTAGTCCATGCAGATTCGCCACTCGATAGTCGTGCGTGTAGGTATCAACTCATTGTTTTCACTCGTCATCACGGTCATGCCTCCCTTCTTGGGCACGCATTGAACGGGACTTACCCACGAACTATCCGAAATGGGGTAAATTACTAAAGCATCAAGCCATTTGAGAATCTCCTTCATCACAACTTCCTTCATGATTGGGTTTAATCTTTGCTGCGGCTCTATGGATTTATCGTGGCATTCTTCCAATAGGATTTTGTGCATGCAGATTGTTGGACTTATTCCCTTCAGATCTACCATCGTCCACCCTAATGCTTTCTTATGCTATGACAAAACACTTAGCAAACTCGATTCTTGGTTAGGAGTGAGGGCAGAGGAAATAATCACAGGTAAAGTTTCGTCATTACCCAGATAAGCATATTTAAGATGCTGCTGCAATTTCTTAAGTTCGAGGGTAGGAGTATGTTGTAATGAGGGTTTGGGATGAATAAATTCTTTGAAGTTAAGAGGTTCAAAATGCGTACCTGGGCTAGCCTTGAGAAAGTTAGCCTGTTGTTCCTCTGATGAAAAATCATTAGGCTCACCAGCCTTTAAGTCTTCTAGTAGCCTCTCATTATTATCTAGCTGAATGAAATTATCATGGCAATATTGATCTGCTTCTATTGTAATTATTGTATCTACTTCAAAAATTCTCTGGCATTCTTCAGAATCATCCATGTACTTGAGAGATCGAAAGACATTCACAGTGACTTGTTGATCGGCCACTTGCATGGTCAGCTCGCCCCTCTCACAGTCGATGAGAATACGACCGATAGCTAGGAAGGGTCTCCCCAATATAATGGGCGTTGTGGCATTGACCTCATAGTCCAGAATCAAAAAATCGACAGAAAAAACGAACTTGTCAACCCGCACAATGACATCTTCAATTTGCCCCTCTGGTCGAACATGTGAACGATCGGCTAATTGCAGGATGACCGAGGTGGATCTCGCATTTCCTATCCCAAGCTTGATGAATATTGACTTAGGCATAAAATTCACACTTGAGCTAAAGTCACATAATGTTTTCCCAACAAATTTGTCTCTTATTAAACATGGGATGATAAAGCTGCCCGGATCATGTCTCTTTGGTGGCAGTTTACTTAAGGAAGAGCAAAATTCTTTTGTCGTGGAAATTGTTTCATACTGCTCAACCTTTCTCTTCTTGGTAACAATTTCCTTAAGAAATTTGGCATAGGTGGGCATTTGTTCCATCGCCTCCAAAAAAGGAACATTGATTTGCAGTTGACTCAGAATGTTAACGAACTTCTTAAACTGGATATCTTTGTTATGCTTCTTCAGTCTTTGCGGAAAAAGAGGTGGGGGGTCTATCTTCCTATACTGAAGGGGTGCGAACAGAAGTTGCATTGGCATTTTTATTTGCCCCTTCAGTTTCTTTACTTAACAAATCCTCAACCTTTTCCTCTTCTATTGGTGCTTTTTCTTGCACTTCTTGATCAGCTTGCTTGATTACAGGGGGTGATTCATCCTTCGGCCTTCCCCTAAACTTGTCTTTAATATTAATTTGTGTACCACTTCGAAGAGTCAGCACACAGTAGTTCTCCTTGCCATGAGGTTTGGTAACTTCAGTGTCACTCGGTAACTGTCCTAGTTTGCGTTCTTGTAATGTCACGGTAATTTGACCAACTTGACTTTCCAGCACCCTTAGCGACGAACTATGGCTCTGAAGCAGAGCCCCTTGTTTTTTATGGAGGCCGCATGGTCTTGCATCATTGTCTTCGTTGTTGCAATAAACTCTTGCATTGTTGCTCCCAAGGAACTAGTGTTTGATGAAGATGGCCCTCCCTTGTTAGAATTATGCCATGGCATATTCGATTAATAACCCTGGGAGTCATTGAAATTCTGTTACCGAGCTGGTTGATGGACATTGTTGGATCATTGATTTCCCCACGAAAAGTTTGGATGTTAACGCCATCCAGGATTATATGTGATGGAATAAGGGTTGTTGTTGCCTCGATTGAAGTTTCCCACAAAGTTGACGGATTCTTGATTGGTCGGGCAGTCACTCTTATTGTGATTACCGTGGCATAATAAATAAGCTGAATGGGTTGCCTTCACTTCTCTCACCTCACTTGGCCTTTGTAAATTTTTCAAAATGTTGGTGATAGCAGCAAGTTGGGCGGACACGTTATCTTTAGAATCTAGCTCAAAAGCTCCGTGAGTTTTTTTCCCGACTCCAAGCCTTGTGGATGAAAATTGATAATCATTAGTGGCAATCTTATCCATAATGTCAAATGCCTTGCTGGTGATTTGTCAAGTAGAGTCTCATTTGCTGAGGCATCTAGCATCATCCTCGTGGGTGCATTTACTCCATTATAGAATATCACCACTTGCGTCCAATCTTGAAAACCATGGTTTGAGCACTTGCGAAGCAATGCCTTATATCGATCCCAGCATTCATACATCGAATCGTCATCATCCAAACGAAATGAAGCAATGTCGTTCCTCAGTTGGGTGTTCATATTCGGAGGATTATACCGCAGCAAAAAATTTTTGCACAGATCTGTCCACGACTCCATTGAACCCACTGGAACGCCACTCAACCACGCCCTTGCTCGGTCACGCAGGGAGTACGGAAACAACTTTAATTTCATAACATCTTCGTGCACCCTTTGTTGGCGGAAAGAATCGCACACATCCAAGAAGTTACGAATATGCTGTCTGGCATCTTCATTTGGCATGCCCCCAAACTGTCTTATGGAATTCAACATATTGAACATGACAGATTTGAGTTCGAAGTGGGATGCCTGAATATCTGGGGCCATAATTCCTGGATTTAAATCCTCTAAGATCGGGTTTAAGTGATCACGAATGGCACAAGGTCTGGTTGCGTTTCTAGCATTTAAATTTGCCTCGGCATTCTGATCCTCCTCTTGACCAATGCCTTGATTTCCAAGTTGGTACATGTTTATACGTTGAGCGCGTCTTCTTTGTCTAAAAAGCCTCTCAATTTCAGGATCAATCGGTTCTAATGGCTCTTCAGGGTTGCTTCGGGTCATTTACCTAAGAAAATAAATGAAGAAAAATTAAGGAAAGTAACAAGTAAAGCTAACTAAAAAGAAAATATGAAAAAGTAAAATAAAAATGCTATGACAAATCAATTTAACTTCCAGTTGCCAACTCCCCGGCAATGGCGCCAAAAACTTGTCCGCTCTTTGTGAGTACTATAAATGAGTGTGGATATATGTGCAAGTATACACAATCGAACAAGTAATAAAGTGATAAGTAGAGTATCATCTCCACAGGGAATTGGAGAAGTCAAATAGGTTTGTCAATGCACTTTACTTTGTCACCTAAGTAAAGTTAGTGATGGTATATACAAATGAGAATGATGTTGCAATGTGGAATGACTGATGTGGAAATGAATGATGAAAGTGAGGTAGCAATTGATTATGTTGTGGTAAATTAAATTGTGATGCATGCAAACAAATGGAAATATCAAGGCAAAACGAAATGCAATTACTAGATTTAATATATATAGGACTTTAGCTTTCTCACACGACAAGCTGCTATGGGAATGAAAGGTAGGAGTCACTAAGAAAATCTAAGTCTATTTCTCTTAATGGTATTTCTTCTATACTTACCCTGCCCGACAGAGTCTACTGAGGTGCCCTATGCTATCTTTAGTAAGGGACTCGACAGGTTAAAGATGCACTGGCAAAACCGATTGGCGTAAACCCCTGCAGTGATCCTATTGGTTCAGATAACAGGATATGTCTCACCAATACCTTTTTGCGGTAGCATTAACATCTAACCTACCATTTTTGTATAGCTCCTTTTAGTCGAATGAAATCCTAGCCTTATCTCTAAGGTAGATTAGGTCTATTTACTATCTAGAACCCCTTGTTTATGTAGTTCCTCCCTAGCTTCTCTCGAAGACTAAAGATGTTTTACCGACGTATTCTCTCGAACCCTAAGCATCTTCTAAGAAAAGGCTATTCTCGTAGCTCCTACAACCTTAAAGCATTAAGTTTCATAAACAAAACAGATTAAAGCATATAAAAGTAACCATTCATTGAAATAAAACTTAAACATCCAAGCGAACTCCCACCAAATAGGATTAGTTCATAGTGGGATTCGAAATAAACAAGCACAAAATTCGTTCTTTACAACCCAATAACAAAATATGAAAGCAAAGAACTAATTGGAGAAGAGAAAGCCTTTGACGTGCACTGTTCAGTGCTTCCCTCGGCCACCAAGAGCTACTCTCAGCGACTGGCTCCTCTCGGACGCTCAGACCGGCACTCCCTCAGACTTGTCAAGGAGAAATTCCATGGCAAGTGAGATTGACGGAGAAAGATGAGACCTTCTCTCTTTAACTTTTTAAGCTCAAATATATGTGGAACTAAAGTCTCTAACATTATTGCTTCATCCTCTATTTATAGGGGAAAATTAGCCCTTGAACTAAGAGTTGACTTTCCCAAACCATGGTTAACTCGCTTGGGAGTCAGGCAAGACAGGTGATGATACAGCCTGAGTAGCTGGCATGAGTGACCGACATAATCTCGTTGCAGGCGCCCAAGGACAGACAGGATCTGCAGGGTCAGGCGGCGTCATCAGTAGCACCGACGGTTGTAGTGCCGGTTCCTCCATGCGAATCTTTGAGGTGGATTTCTCGGGCAGAGCTCTCGGACAGTTGGATACATCTGGCTTCAAAAATATCTTCTCGCACTTTAAGCACTTTCGAAATGCCAGTCGAACTTGGCATTTATATTTAGCTCAGTAATATCCTTATTTCACGGCATTTTCTTTCCTCTTTTCCTTGCTTTCAAAACCTGCACATCATCAGACAAGTACATTTCCCATAAAGCAGCACCGCTGTAAAAATAAAATGCCACGGAAAACCGAAATTCACCACATGCAACTAAATGCTTCTAAATACATCTATATGTTTCTAAATGAGAACTTAAGTTAAAAGGTCCCAAAATGTGACCTTTCAAGGAGTAATCACTCGTTTCGGCTCGTTAAGAAATCTAGTCGAGCTCGAGCTCGAGTCAAGTCCATTCGATCCGAGTATTTATCAAGCCTTGATCGAGCCCATCTTGAGTAGCTCGCAATATGTCTCGTCTCATTTACAGCCCTACAGTTGTTTGCCTCACCCCAAGTTCATGTTGCTTATGTTAACACTTATGGTCAATTGGTGGTTGACTTGGGTGCTATACATCATGTAACTCCAGACGCTGGGAGGATTGACTGTCAGTCTAGTCACAATGGACCAGGTAAGCTTACAGTAGGAGATGATAAATCTTTACTATGGTTGGTAGTTAAACTTTATCTGCACCTTCACGAACACTTTTTTTAATGATATGTCATTATGAGAATAACAAAGAATTTGCTCTTCGTTCCAAAATTTACTAGGGATAACGAAGTTTACTTTGAGTTTCAGGCTCGTGATTGTTGTGTTCATGATGAATCCATTGGAGAAGTGTTGTTGTGAGGACAAGTTAAAGATGTTATTTAAGTGTTTTTCGGGTGCTCAGTCACCAAGTGTTTGTAATAATGTTCAAGTGAATGTGGCTAATACTTCTAGTTTGCTTAAGTGTGGCATCAAAGATTAGCAAATACATCTTATGATACTGTAATTGAAACTTGTAAATCAATTGGTGTAAAACTTTCAAGAGATGTGAATGAAAAATGTCAGGCGCGTTGTATTGGCAAATGCCACAAGCTTCCATTTCCTCGATCTACCATTGTTTATCAGGATCCTTTTCAACTTGTGTATACAGACTTATGGGGTTCTGTATATGTTACTTTAGGGTTCTACACATATTGCTTCCAATAGTTTTAAGTATTATTTAACGTGTGTTGATGTTTACTGGAGATAGACGTGGATATATTTCTTGAAGTGCAAGTCACATGCGGTCTCTGTCTTTAAGTTGTTTCAGCAGTTGGTGTTGACTCGATTTGGGGTGGTTATCAAGGTAGTGCAGAGTGCCTGGGGGTGAGTATCGTAGTCTGGCACCTGTGTTACTTAAGACTGGGATTGACCATCGTCTCACTTTCCCCCATACTTTCGAACAAAATAGGGTGATCGAAAGGAAGCATTTACATGTGATTAAACTTGCCTTGGTAATGTTGTCCCAAGTGTCTATGCCCTTGAGGTTCTGGTCTTATGTTGCTGCCACAACAGTGATTGTAATAAACCGCCTGCCAAAGAAGGTACTGAGTGGCCTTTACCCATTTGAGAAGCTTTTTGGAAAAAGCCTGACTATAGTATGCTACGTGTATTTGGCTGTAAATGTTATCCACACCTTCTACCGGTTCAAGCTCATAAACTTGAGTTTAGGTCTCAAGTGTGTACCTTCTTGGGTTATAGTGCACAACATAAGGGTTATCTATGCCTTTCTGTTGATGACATATGTGTCCAGACATGTGATGTTTGATGAGCTAGCTTTTCCTTTTGTAAGGGTTCATAATGGTCAGTCAACTTCTATTAGGTTTGATTGTACCATTCGATGTTTGTCTTCCATACCTGTTGTAGTTGATATTCGCAAGACATTTGACATGCGTGGCGGTCAGGTACTGGTTCCTACTCCAATAAGTAATGGTGACACGTTGGTTGGTATAAGAGTTCTCATGTTCTAGTTCATGATGATGATGATGCTCAAAGAGTGTCTAGCAATGCCACGTCCTCTCAAGAGTTACCTGTTGCAAGTGATTCAGCAGGGTTGTAGCCACAAGGGATTTATGTGGACGAGTCTGATCGTATGGAGACTCAGTCTGCTCCACTAATTGAGTGTGAGCCTTGTGTGATAGTGATACTAGCATGGTGACAAGTGGTGAGACTTCTACTCGTGGTGTTGTGGCTAATACTAACAGGCATTCGATGATTACCAGGAGTAAGTGTGGTGTTTTTAAGCCTAAATCTTACTTGGTGAATCAAGACAACATGAAACCGGTGAATGTTTACGAGGATCTTCGATCGTCGGAATAGAAGCATGTTGTTCATGATGAGTTTAATGCACTAATTCGAAATAGAACTTGGACGTTAGTTCACCGACCTGAAGATAGGTCACTGGTTGGTTGTAAATGGCTTTTCAAGCTAAAAACAAATGCAAATGGCTCAGTTTAGCGTTACAAAGCGTGTTTAGTGGCCAAAAGTTACTCGTGGGTGCCTGGACATGACTTTGTTGAAACATTTAGTCCAATGGTTTGATTTACTACGCTCAACACAGTGTTGTCTCTGGCTGTGATGAAAAACTGGCGGTTGATGTAGGTAGATATTAATAACGCGTTTGTAAATGGAGATCTTCTAGAGGAGATCTTCATGCAGCAACCTCCTGTTTTGAGCAGGGTTCTTCAGATGGCAGGTCACTGGTGTGTAAATTAAATAAAGCCTTGTATGGTTTACGTCAGACGCCACGTAATTGGCATATAAAGTTGAAGCAATGCTTTGCTCGGTTAGGGTTCAAGGAGTCTAGAGCAGACCCTTCCTTTTATGAAATGCAGTGGAGGAATCTACATTTATATGCTAGTGCAGTGGACGACATTGTGATAACGGGAGAGTCCGAGGTTGCAATGGAAGAAGTGGTTAGCCTGCTGAATGAAGAATTCTCCTTGATGGATCTCGGTGATTTACACTATTTTCTTGGGTTTGGAGTGTAGCGTTTGAATGGTGGCCTTCTACTTAACAAACATAAGTTTATTCTTGAACTACTCATGAAAACCAAGATGGATGGTGCTAGGCCTGCTGCTACACCTATGGTGTTGACCAAGCTTTCACAGGGTGATGGTGAGTCACTCTCTGATCCGAGTGAGTATAGAAGCATCGTTGGGGTGTTGCTGTATGCATGTCATATGCGTCCAGAAATCAGTTTCAGCATGAATCGTGTTGCAAAGTACATGCATGCTCCTCTCGAAGGACATTTGGTTGTTATTAAGAGGATTCTTCAATATTTAGTAGGCACGGTGAATCATGGCTTAGTCATGACTGCTGACACTGCAGCGTTTAAGCTTACTGCCTTTGCTGATGCAGATTGGGCAGCAAATTCGGATGATCGTCGGTCTGAAGAAGCTTACTATGTCTTCTTGGGTAATAATCTTGTGTCTTGAGCCTCGAAGAAGTAGAAGTCAATCTCCAGGTCCATGTTGGAGGCTGAATACAGAAGTGTTGCAGATGCAACCCCTGAACTTGTGTGGGTTCAGGCACTTCTTACAGATATGAGGGTGTTGCAGTAGGTGATCCTAGTGGTTTGGTATGATAACAATGGAGCAGTTTTTATGACATCCAACCCCATATTCCATGCAAAAGCAAAGCATGTGGAGTTGGATGTCCACTTTGTGTGTAAGAAGGTAGCAGCTAAACGGGTGCTTGTTAATTTTGTTCCAACTAGTCATCAAGTGGTTGATAGTTTTACCAAGCCCTTGGCAAGGGATATGTTTGAGCAGTTTTGTGCGAAGATCGGGGTTGACAGTCTTGTGAGGGAGGGAGGAAAAGAGTAGGGAGAATGTTGAATGAAGCAATGGAGTCTTACCGTTAAAGAATGGTAGGCTGTTAGAGTTGTTGAGAGTGGTTATTAGGGTTAGTTACTCTACTTATAAAACCCTATATAAGTCTCTAGGTTATTGTGTAAAGCAAGTAATCAAAATATGTTGTACTTTCTGTTATTCAACATACCTTATCAACTTAAAGTACAAAACTAGAACATAAGTGTTATAAGTGATCAATTCTATAATTTACCTATTTAGTATTTTATTGATGTAATAATGATGTCTTTCTATTATGAAATCTATCAATATTAATTTGGTATAATTAATAATGTTTTCTTTTTAAAACTTTATTTTAATGAGTCATTAATATTCTATCGACATTATTTTATAATCAGTTAAATATATTGGTATTTTTAAAATAATTCTGAGTATATATACATATATATTAATATGGGGGAGTGAAAGAGCCGAGGAGGGCAATAGTAATTAACAGGAGAATATACTCCAAAAATGAAACCAAAAGAGTTGAAAAGAGGACAGTAACTTCATTCATGCAAGGATACACAGAAATGTTGAAAGGGTCCTTATCCTATGGTACTGCAAAAACAAAACAAAAAAACCAACAAAAAAACCGTTGATGCAGAAAGCTCACAATGTGAAAACCCCTCTTTCTACAGGTCGAAACTAATCTTCTCAATTATGTTTGCTTGCCGTCGTCTCTGACTTCATCGCATTTTAGTGCTTTCAATTTTCTGTAACCCTTGTCGGTACCGTATATCCTGAGAGACGATACAAATGGGTCAGTATATCCAGGCTCAGCAACGATCGAATTCGAACTCATATATGATGGGCATGGTAGATAATGTCCGCCAGCCTTTATCATGAAAATCAAATTTGAATTCATATATAACAGAGATCGAAACGATAGCAAAGATTAGTTCATAAAGGGCTGATCAAAATTACGAGCAGCACCGTGTATCTAGAATTTTATGCAGGCAACCCACAAAATTTCTTGTCAAAATCGAGTAACTTAAGAGCAAATAATCGAAAGGGCACTAAGTATCTATAAAAACCAAACAATCTGAAACTACTCAACACGAACAAAAAAGGAACGAACACTTGAAATGACTTGAACAAGTAAACTAAATGACTTGAACCAGGAATGACCTAACCAAAAAACTGATACATAAACCATAATGGTACTTAAATTACTTAGATATAAATATATTTATATAAAGTATAAATCTTAAAATTACATACGTATAAACTAAACCTGTCAATTGAGCTAGTTGGGTTGGTTTTGGATCATGTGCAAAGTAGTTGATACTGAACCGATATGTACCAGTACTCGAGGAAAAACTGTACACCCACCATTATGATATTGACTACTTTGCACAATGCACAAGACCCAAAACCAACCCATCCGGCTCATTTGACATGTTGTAATCATAACACTCTTCTAAGTAATATTTCATACCAAATATGAACTTGGAATGATGCAATCGAATCCCAAAAGCAGATCTACTACTTAAGTAGGCCTCTCTAATATAAAATGGACAGAGTTTAATCCCCAGAAATGTCTTAAGAAAATCCATATAAATTCATCTACAACTAAAATGGTAGAAATTTAGTGGGAAATATAAATAACCTACAATCTAGCCACAGAAATATGTCAAAGATTTAAAAAAAATAAATGCCAAAACCACTCACCAGTCCATGTAAACAAATGTAGATGAGTAGTTTCCAGATTTTGTATAAAGCAGTCGGTGATGATAGTCATGAAAATCAGCACTGGAAACGTGAAAACATGAACAATTACTTGCAGCTAAAGGATAAAAGATAATCATAGAACCATATATAAACAAACGAAACATAGCAACAAATGAATAGGGAACTCACCCCCCATATATAGGTAGAAAGTTTGAGAGGCTCCATGGAAAATGGTAACCACAATGTGCCTCAACTGTCTCTAGGACTCGAAGAACCATCCACAACCAAAGAGTAATCAGATGTGGGCCAGTTATGGCGGGGCCAATTATTGTTGCAAAGCCGAGGAACAATATCTCAGCAGGGTGAGCATACTCAGATGTCAGTCCAAACGGTGTAGCATACCTGTTTGGGGTATGTAAACCAAATAACCAACAAGCACAAGCAAAAAAAAAAAAAAGAGAGATCGGTATTGTTCATAGTTTTAAATAGTACGAGCACCTAATATTGACACTTACTCGTGATGGACACTGTGCACATGCTTGTACAGCCATTTCGTATGTAAAATACGGTGTCCCCAGTAAAAAACAAAATCCTCCAGAATGAAGTAGAATATTATCTGTGATATAACCACTTTCCTGCCAACCAGATAAAGGGTCAAGCTAATTAGAGCTCCAAAAATAAGAATTTAACTGCATGCAGGAACATGATACATCTACGGAGGCTATATTTCAGGACAAGTAACTATGGATATTATTACTGAATATCGTAATAACATAGGGAAAAAGCTCTAGCATATAAAGAACCTGAGAATACCAGGATGGAAATGGTAGACTACTTCTCAAACCCATGAATCTGAAGAAAGGATAAGATGCAATCATAAGCGGTAGGTTGACACCAACATGATATAGAAGCAGGCGGGTGATACATTTTTCTTGGGCAGCAAGGCTGTTGTTTTTTGTCTACATTGAAACATAAATTACAAATGGAACATGTTTATTATGAATTTAGCTGGATAAAATACAAATAAAGCATACTTTTCATCATTAACACCACTCCCCCCTCAAATTTTATGTCAACAAAGTAAAATTCATTGACAACGGTACCAGCAAAGAAGATAGGAGTTAACCTGAATCTTGTATTTGCTTAGCAATCCAGCTCTTTCCAGGTATATAAATGGAAGTCCAGATAAGAAAAAAACACTTTCATGAAGAAAGAAACTTCCCAGACTCGCTAATTGGAAGTCGCTGAAATGTGTGATTAGATACTGCATGGCGAACAAAGAAAGATTTTCAGGAAGAATGTATTATATCTCATGACATATACTGCTATTATCGGCTTAAAAAGATAGATGGTATTAGTCAAACAAATTCACAAGGTCACTGAAACATGTGATCAGATACCGCTATATATATGATGTTAATCAAAGTAATTAATAAACAATGTATCCGGAAATGAAATCAATAAGCAAAATTAGACAGATTAACATTTCACTGTGGGAAAAAAAAGAGGGTCGAGAAAACGAATCAAGGCTTCCTTAGGCACTTTTGCTAGAGGTCTAATAAGATATAAGATCAAAGGAATCACTTACAAGAAACACATACTTAACATTAACAAACAAAGTGCTCTAATCTGGATTTAATTCCCAGGTACTTGTTATTGTACAGTAACGTCCTTGATGAACTAATTAATGAAGTATTCAATGTAGCACGAAATTAGTAAAACAATTACCTGAATTCAAAAGAATCAAAACCGTGGACAATCGCCATTCTGTAACTACATAATTATTTGCAAAGCTTAGAAAAAAGTAAAATTCTTCATACAATGTATGAAAATGCATCATTTCAAAATTTCAAATTCTAAGAGACGAGAAAACCAAAGAGCATTATTCAATCAAATCATGCTTAATAAAAATCGAACATCAACCATCCAAAATTACCTTAGCGTCACCATCCAAAACCAGATAAACAGAACAAAGACTTACAAATAAAATATCAATAATCCAAACGACCCAAAGTTCAGATTTAACGATCTTCTTATTATATCCCAAAACCACATAACCCAAAAACGACAGATCCATAACAAGCAATGGGAAGTTCATAAAGAACACAGAAAGCAACAAGAGAGGGGGAAAAGGAAGGAACTTTACCAGCCACCCAGATTCAATAATGCCAGCCATGAGAGCTTGGAAGTTGCGAGTGGAGAGAAGCTAGTGATCTCCACAGTGATGTTATTAACGATGATATAATAAAATCATTTGGGTAAAGAAAGAGGACAGAGTGAATACTGTGAGAATAAAAGACCAGGGGATGGGTACACTGTCAAAAGGAATCTGGGCTGTATTCATGGGCCCCAAGTTTTGTTTCCATATAAACTCATTGGTAAACTATACATTTAAACACGGCTTTTAATTTTGGTTTTCAGGGAAAAAGTACAACAGATAATGAAAAAAGGAAAACTCTTTTCAATTTCAAGAAGAAACTCTTAACGCTGCCATCTTTTTACCTTGTTATCGTCGCTTTCAGAGTTCTGTTACCATTATCGCTGATGTATTTTCTTCGGCTTTATCAGACCAAACATTCACTTGGGGCGACATCATTCAATTCTCCTTCATCGTCGATGGATAAGATTTATTTCTCAGTTTTTTTTTAACTTCTATTCAAGTTGCTATTTTTTTGAACCACTATTCAAATTATTAAATTAGGGAAAAGAAATAAATTTTTAGAAGAGGTTTTCATGCGTGGAGGTCGTTACTTGGTGGGCTCAGTGTCGTTGCCACTAATTTTCAAATCAATATGTCGTTCGTCGGAAATGATTGTGTTCGTTTGCCCCTATTTTAATTGAGGATGATGTCGGTCTGATTGAATTAGTGACGTTGGTGTTTGTTGTTGGTGAATCGACAGTGGCCGTTGTCTATCATTTGAAACCTTGAATTCTAGTACATGTTGCCATTCTCGGGTTCCCTAGAGCATTCGAATTGAAGAAAAAATATAAATAATAGATAGTAAAATAATAAGTAAATTATAAATTGCATCTATATGATACTGCATCAAACATATTAACATTCTACAGATAAAGGGTTAGTAGATTATGTTACTTAAAGATTTTTTGTTGTAATTGGTTACTATTGTTGCTGGTATGCATCATCGTTACCAGATTAAGAATTCAATCTAATTCTGAGCCACTAACTCGTGCTTTATTTTGTTGCAGGAAATATTTCAGATTTTAATAGTAATTTTTCAGCTCTCAATTCAATTGGATTAGACTCGATCTGGATTGTGTTGTACTCGGTTGTACTCGATCAAGGCGCAGTGGTGATATCATGGACGAGATTTAAATTCCCTTGTGAATTCGAATTCGATCTGATTTAGGGATTTGGAAGGATTATAGATAGTGTAAATATTGTATAAAAATGTTGATGGGAAACAAATTCAAACTTTTAACATGTCTGATCCTAGTATTAAATTATGGGTTAAAAAACTAACACAACGATGACAAACCAATTAGGCTTACTGGTCTGCTGTACATGTCTATATGATCTCTCTGCTGTTTTATGACATTTTCCATAACTTATAAGTAAAAGAGAAAGGGAAAGATATAACTACCAATAATCCCCACATGAGCAGACTCCATTACGGAAATGGTGAAAGCGATTCACATCACGAACCAGAATCTCTTTATTTGTAAACTTGGAAATCAACTTTGTGAACGAGTGGCAGTCTTCACATAGCCTCAAATTCTTTGTTATCCTTATGGTTTCCCCTTTATTTGTATTGATGAGTCCAAATGTAACTGCAAGTTTTTCACTGTGACCCAATAGAATGCGTTCCTTTTCGCCTTCATCAAGATCATACAGAACGACTTTGGTTTGTGGTTTATATCCCTTCTCCTTCATTTCTGCAGACAGTTTAATCAGCAAAGATTGGATCTGTTCGATATGAGGATTGAACTCATCGACAGAAACAAATGAATACATTTTCCTTTTCACTTCAATCCAACTTCTGCCTGCAACTTTTTGCAGTGAGCGAGTTTCGAGTAGCTTCCTCACTCGCTTTACGTCGTCCCACATCTCAGCTTCTGCATAAATATCAGCTAGAAGTACATAATTTCCAGCACTTAGGGGTTCAAGTTGAAATAGTCTATGGCTAGCTCTCTCTGCTAGTTCTACATTACAATGAATCCTACAAGAGCCAAGAAGTGAGCCCCATACCTTAGCTCCAGGTTCAATCCGCATTTCATTTATAACACTAGCTGCCTCTTCTAACCTATTAGCACGACCAAGAAGATCGACCATACAAGCATAGTGCTCAACACTAGGAATTATTCCGTGTACTTTACACATAGAATCGAACAACTTTTTTCCCTCTTCAACAAGACCTGCATGGCTGCATGCTCCTAACACACTGACAAAAGTTATAGGACTTGGGGAAACACCTTGATGAATCATCTCTTGAAATATTTGCATTGCTTTCTTCCCATATCCATGAATACCATAACTTGATATCAATGAATTCCATGACACAACATCCCTTTTCTCCATCCGGTCGAAAATCCATTGCCCCAATTCAAGCTCACCACATCGAGAATACATTGTAATAAGTGCACTTATAACTGGCAAAACTGAATCAAGCCCTCTCCTAAGGACATAAGCATGGATCAACTTTCCTTGCTCCAAAGCTGACAGTGCTGCACAAGCTTGAAGAACACTGACCATAGTAACTGAATTTGGAATGGCGTCAAGAATCTCGACCATCATTTCCCTAAAAAGCTCTAATGCTTCAAAAGACTTTTCATTTTTAGCATAACACGCAATCATTGCACTCCAAGAAACCACATTCCTAACATGCATCTTATCGAAAACAAAACTCGCATGTGCAACGCAACCAAACCTCGCATACATATCAACCAAAGTAGTCATGACATGAACATATCCTTCGAACCCATGTCTTAAAATATGAGCATGAATCTCCTTACCTTCTTTAAAGGGAAACCATACATTCAGAAGCGACACAAGCTTTAAGCACATAAGTATAAGTAAACCTATCCGATGGGAGTCCAATCCTATTCATTTTTCTATACAAACCCAAAACTTCTTCCCCAAAACCACCCAAAGTAAGCGCTCGAAAAAGCGCATTCCAAACGAAAATTGTTCTCTTACGCGTTTTATCGAACACCTTGCGAGCGTCATCGAGGGAATCCAAATTAGCATACATATTGATGAGTTTGGTAACCAAGAAAGGATCTTGGTCAAACCCATTCTCGAAAATATGGGAATGAAGGGATTGGGCAAGGGAAAGGGAATTTTGGTGGGCGCATGAGAGGATAAGGAGCTCGTAGGTTCTTTGAGAAGGGCTGGGCTCTTGGGAAAGGAGCTTGAGGGCATGTTTAAGGTTACCTTGTTTGCACAAGGATTGAATTAGTTGATTATTGTTAGGCGTTGAGGTGGAGATTGAGTAGTTTAAGGTAACAGATGAAGAATGGAGTTTTGAGGAGCACGAGGTGGACTGAACACTGACGGTGATTGCGTTGGCTGGGGAGTGTGAAACGCCCACATCAGTCGTGAACTAAAAAATCAGGGCCTTCTCTTTTGTTTGTCTGTTGAAGACCGATCTCACATTTTATTATCTTCGCATAACTTAGGGTTTGTACTTTTTTGCATCATACATCCTTAAACTATGATCTACTTTTTAAATTGGTCCTTAAACTTTTAAATATTTAAATTTCATCCATAAAATATGAATATCATTCTAAATTTGTCCTTAAAATTTTGGAACATTTTAGTTTCATCCCAAAACTATATCCTTCATTCTAAACTGGTCCCTATATGTTTTTAGCATTTTAATTTCATCCCAAATTTTATGTATATACTAATCACATTTCATGTTAATAAATCATTAGGCCAACCTATATTATAAAATTTAGGTTAAACTACGATTGAAACTAATTATATATTTAGATGAATTTGGAGACAAAATTGAAATATTTAAAAGTTTGGGGACCAATTTATAGTACATGTCATAGTTTAAGGATGAAATTGAAATAATCAAAAGTTTAAGGAATAATTTAGAATAAATATAATAGTTTAAGGATGAAATTAAAATATTCAAAAATTTAGAGACTAATATAGATGAGGGCCATAATTTAGGGATATATGATGCAATTAACTCTTTTTATTATGTTATATGGGTAAATTATTACTTTCGTTTAAGTTTTGTATACTTTTCTCATTGAATTCAAAAAAATATAATATTTGACCAATTTTTTATTTACTTAAGATACGATCACGGAGAATTAATAGTCATTAAACTTTTAACAAATTACTGACGTAACATAATAAATATATAAAATTTAAACGAGAAAACTACATAAATGATTACTAATATTTAAGTAAGTTTTTCTTTTTTCACTGAAATTTTAAAAATAACATATTTTATCGAGATCATTTTACAATATATGTTTGAAAATTATGTAAGATACAAACTCCAAATTAATATAATTCGACATGGTTTTCATAATCGGACCGGTCAGCGAATCGGTTAGACCGGTAGTAAGAATCGAACGACGTCATAATTATTTAAAAAATTAAATAAAAATACCAAAAATATTTAATAAAAAATCAAAAAAAAAATTAGGTTGAACCGGTTCACGTCCGGTTCGGTTCGAGCGGTTCAAAGCCGATTCGAACGGTTCCTTGAGGTTCACTAGAACCGGTTCAACCAGGATAGAATAGACCGAACCAGGCAACGATTCCCGATTGAACCTACAGGTCCAGTCCGATTTTCAAAACACTATAATTTGGTGCATATCCAACACCTCCTCAAAGTAGCGCAGGACGAATTTGATAGCTCTTGAAAGTTGGAGGATGAGCTTGCCGCCTGGTTTCCACCACCTGTACGCATGTAACTGGCGCAAAAGTAAGAAATAAGTATGGAAACTCAATTGGTGGACGGTACTGTGAAGTTCCTTTATCTATGATAATATTAAGGATCATTTTGTAATAACTGAAAGCTCACTGACTAAAAAGATACATTTTTGAAATTATTGACCTTCAGTTGTACTTTGCACTAATAAATTAATTAATTAACGGTCGGGCTTTTGATGGTCTATCAAGTAAGAATTAAGAAACTACAAAGGCCACCGGCCACCCAATTCAAAGAGAATAAACGTAAATAAAAGTAATTAAATATTATTTTTTAATTCAAAGAGAATAAGTGTAAATAACTTAAATAAAAATACCAATCATGTAATTTATCATATATATAGAAGGGGTTAAGATCCACTTAACTAATATAAAATTAAAAGAGTTTTATATTCTGTAATAGACTGACTTATATATATTACCGAGTTAATTCAAATGGTAAGCAGCTTGATATCGGTTAAGCAAGTTTTAAATTCAGTCCTTGTGTATGTAGAAATCTTCGTCAGGAGACTTACCCATCAAAACCAGATGTACGACCCAGATCGATGCAGATTAGTCAAAGCGAAACCTTGAAACTGAAGGACAAAAAAAATAGAATGACTTATATACAATAGAGAGAGAGGTTATGATCCAATTACATTATTATATATATAAAAGTTAGGATTAACTTATACAAACTTTTAGATATAGTGAAACTATATAGTTGAAATAATCCTCTTTTCTCTTTAAAATCTTCTTATTTTTTATTATTATTTTCAGTCATATAATTTCATTTATAAAATATCTAAAATTAATATAATTATATAATATTTTAATTTTATATTGTGTAATTAAATCTTATCCTACATGATTTCTAAATGATAATTTTTTATTTCTACAATGCTTGATTTTATGTACTTTTATACTTTGATTTGGAAATTAGATGGTATTTAAGGTAAATTATGCATTTAGTATCTAAACTATCAATTTTATCCGTTTTAGTATCTAAACTTTTATTTTTTTAAATCATACCTAACGTTTAATTTTCATTTTAGTACCCACCGTTAAAAAAGTAACACGTTTAGTACCTAAACTATTAGTTTTTGTCCATTTTAATACATAAACTTCAACTTTTTTTCAAAACTTAACATTAAATTTTGAAAAGGGTGCTAAAATGAAACAAAAAAAATAAATTTTTTAACGACGAGTATTAAAATGAAACAAAAACTAAACTTTATATATGATTTTAAAATAAAAATAAAAATGTAGATACTAAAACACACTGAAACTGATAATTTAACACCAAATTTCCGTAGTATTTATGATATCAAAAGTGTTACCTCGATTCTAAAATCATAACTAGGTTTTGATATCCCTTCCTCCCGTTCCAAAACCCCTTTGTTTTGATTATAAATGTTTATTTTAGTCCCGCACATCCAAAATTTGATGATTAATTCATGATCATCATATGTTAATTGAAATTAAGTAATTTGATCCTTCAAAAGATGTTTTTGATCGTTCGAACCTTAATCACCCGTTTGAAATCTAATATATCATCATCTCAGACTCAATTTTCGCAAGTCAATTAATTTAGCTTCAAAATGGAAGTATTTATAATTTGATCTAATTATATAAATGTTCTCTTCTCGTTCAATGTTTTTATATTCCACGTGATTCAACTTTTATTATAATGCAATTGTTTAATACTGGTTACATAAATTCTTTTTTTTAATTAATTTAGAGTAAGTGCAAGGCAGTAATTATTCAAAGATAACTCTCAATCTTTTGATATTAACGCTCACGCCTCTGATATCTATGGTGCTCAAACACCTGATATCTATGGTGCTCAAACTCCTTATATCTATGGTGCTTAAACTCAGGTCATCAAGGAATAATAATAATTCCTTTACCACGAACACAAAGGCCACTTGGTTCGTGCTTTACATTAAATCCTTGAATATTCAATGCTGGATAAAGTCTAATATAATTTTATTTCACCCATATGATATCTCCGACTTGCATCCGACTTCTAAATTAAAAGAATAATGTTACAATTAATAATATAAGTTAATCAAATGAAATCATCTTTAATTCTGTATGAATATCCTTGAATTTCTTTCTATATAATGCTTGAATAATACTTAAATTTAACAAAACTAAACCAAAACAATGTTTTAAACTGATTCAGAAACCATGTTGTTTGACACAGTACTTAAGGTAGTTTAACCCTTAATCCATGTTATGAGTTCAACCCGGATGAACTATCTAGGTGCGTGAGTGTGTAGCAGTGACACTGTATAATCAGCCATGCAATGCTAGCATGGACTAAGGCACAACAAGGCCCATCTTACATTGTGGGCAAGCTTTACCACCACATGAGCGAAACCAAATACTAGACAATATTTATTATGGGCTTTTTTGGCCCAATAGGGCATTTAGATTTTAAATTTAGGGTTTTACCCATCCCCATATTTTAATTAGGGATCTACAATATTTGTTACAGTGTCGGACGAACTCGTCATCTCGAGGTGACGAGTTCCTTGAAATATTATCTTTTAATGGACCCGGATGAGTGGATCTCACGTAGGCCATTAATTTATTGGTTTTAAGCGGACTCGTTACATCTGCGTGACGAGTCTAGTAAAAAATATTTTTGTATTTTTAAAAAAATTAATTAGAAATTAAAAAAAGGGTAACTCATCACCTCGAGTTACTTTGAATTAAAAAAACTAATTGCTTTGTAATCGTTGGTCAATGGGCAGTTGTGAAATGGTTACAACGGAACTCGTCACGTCGAGATGATGAGTTTGTCTAAGTTAAATTTTAAAAAATAAATTAATTAAAAAGTAATAATTTTGTTTAAAATAACATTGTTTACAAACTAATAAAATTTATTTATATTTTCTAAGTTCTTGATGATGTTGAGGAGTGGTCGAATGATAATGGTGCGGAGCTCGTTGAGTACGTCGGGGTTGTTAGCCTTGATCGTCGTCGTCGTCTTCATATTGTCGAGGAGGTGTACTTAACACACTCTGAGATCCTCCTTCGAAATACGGTGATGGGCTTATGATATTTGACGTCATCATTGTAGTTAGTGAATTGACTTGGCGGCTATGTTGTTGACCATATTTGATATCATCACATTCACCCTCAACTGTATGTTCTTTCGAAGATGTTTGAGTATGTTACATTGCATCCCATGAACCTCCAACCCAAGTCGGCTAAGTTTGGGTTTAAGTATGATATGCAGGATAAAAATCGAAACTAGCATGAGATGCATAATAATAATCTTCACCTGCAGATGTTAAAGCAAAAGAATAAGACTAGAATGATTTCTTATTGGCCTTGGGGAATATGGTCTGATGTTGTTCCCATTCTCCCCTCTATATAGTAAGTGTGCTTCGCCGATCAATTTTTGGTATGTTTCCCATGCGTATCAATTCTATAGAGTGTGTCCATCTCATCGATTTGTATAGGAATCGACTGATGCGACGTATACTGTCGCAATACTCTATTAGTGGCGTGCTACTCAACAATCGTAAAATGTAATAGGTGTCGCGATACACCATAATTCGGACCTCTCAAAAAATTGTGGTGGCAATAACCAGTAGATCTCATCATCAGCATATGAAAGCCAAGAAAACTATAAATATTAAATATAAAAGTTAATATATATAAAGTTTAAAAATTTTAAAAATAATAATAAAAGAACAAATGTATACTGCATATCGACCGACGATGTCGATTCTCATCTGTATATCTTTTGCAGTGACACCCAACAACTTCGTCTCGGTTATTTTATGACACCATCTAAAATATTTAAAAATAGAAAAATATTAAAAACAAATAAAAAATAATTCAAATTTAAAAACAAAGTTAAAAAAATTATCTTCCAACAAGAGGAAACTTGACTGGGACTGTTGTAATCGACGTAAAAAATGAGAACCGGTACTAAGCCCACGATTGTAGCAATATTAGACAGCCTGCTACATCAACTTTTAAACCCCGCTCAAAAATACTGAGTGTGCGCCAAATTACCAGATTTATCCGATAATAATACCCCTCTAGTCAGTTGGAGAAGATATGCTCGGGATGTAAAAATAACCTCATCCTTAGTAGAGTCGTTGGTCATTTAGAATTTAGACTCCAACCACATCATCCGTACCTGATAGCCATCGATGAACTCGGATGGTGACACCTTTCCCAAAATTTCGTAGACCAACGTCTTAGGGTCATAATTGTTCCACCTCACCACGAAGGCTCCATTCACTGAAACATCGAGTTGGTAAGCGACGTCTTCCAAATTAGTCATCGCTTCACCACTCGAGAAATGGAAAGTGTACATCTCAGGCTGCCAACGTTAGATTAGAGCCTCAATCAACACCAGGTACACCTTGAAGCCACATAAAAATATAGCTTGAAAAATATCAGATTGCTGAAGATATGTCAACATTCGAGGATGCAGATCTCTCGTAGTCATTCTGTACTGACAAATACTCCGTTCTTCTTCCGACCGGAGTTCGATCGACGAAATATGGACGTTATCGAGGCACAACATTTCTTCTTGGGAAGCCATTTTTTGGGGTTTTCACATAAAGTCAAATTTTTCATATTTTTTGGATTTAGAGTTTGATGAAAAATCAAAATCCCAAACCATATTTATAACCCCAATTCCAACGGTTATAACACAAAAATCCAGAGGATCTCATCACCTCGAGGTGATGAGTTCCAAGTGACTGTTTCACAACTGCCAATAACGACTAGTTTTTTTGAATTCGAATGAACTCTTCACCTCGAGGTGACTAATTACTTTTTTTTAATTTCTAATTTTAATTTTTTAATAATAAAAAATAATTTTTTACTAGATTCATCACGTAAAGGTGATGAATCCGCTTAAAAGTAATAAATTAATGGTCTATGTGTGACTCGCTCATCTAGATCCATTAAAAAATAATATTGGGGAAAACCTAGGGATGGGTAAAACTAAATGCCCTATTGGGCCAAAATAGCAATTATTATGCCCGTCTTGAATTCGCTTCCTCCGGACCAAAATAGTAAGCCCAGCCACCTATATTTATACTATTAATATATCCTTTTTGCTGAAACTGAACTGTTTATTTGATTATTTATAATTCCAACTTCCCAGTTCTGCGCATTTATAGAGCGTTCCGCAATCCAAATCCACGCAAGTAGAAGCAATTTCCAGCATTTTGCGTTCCTGAATTGTCAATTCTTTTGATTTGAGATCCCCGTTTACCGCGATTTATCAAAACCCTAGATCGATCCGCCACCGCCATCAAAGCTCCATCTTGTTCTCTCTCTTCCAGGTTCGATCCACCTAAATGCTCATTTATCCCGTGAATTTTGTTTTGCTAATTATTTACCATTACAGTGATTTTCTTACGTTCAGAGAGGGAGGAGATCGAGTGATCAATAAAAATGCAACACATTCCTTCTACGGTTGAGGAACAGTTGTTTTTGAAAGCGATCAAGGAAGAAAGCCCCTGGGAGAATTTACCTAAACGACTTCAGGTCAATATTAATTCTAAAGAAGAATGGCACCGAAGGTTAGTTTGGATTTAGATGTTCCCTCTTTGTTTTGCCATTTTTTTTCAAATTTTAGGATCTTTTAGCTTTAAATAACTTCATTGTTTTGTTTTGTTTTGTTTTAGGGAGTAATTTAGGATCAGCTAGTTTTAGTTTGAATTTGAACGGGCATTGCTCATTTTATGGCCATTGCATTGGTTTGGTTAATTGCTTTTGGTCTTACCGTGTTATTAAAGAACCATTATGTAACGCTGGTAATATTGTCAAGGCTTTCAAATTTCAAATTCCCCAGGCGTTTTTGAAAATTTTTCTCTCCTCCGACTTACACCCGTTGTCCGCCGCCGTCATCAGCCACCCGTCGTCGCCGTCAGACGCCGCACCGGCCGTCACGTCCGCTGGCCGTTGAATACCAAAACTTCCAGGTTTTTTCGACTCGATGCCAACATCAAGGATCTAGGCTTCGTTTCACCTAGGAGAGCCTACAACTCAGTGGATCTTGGACGTGGCCCTTCGACTTTTAGCTATTGGCGACGCTTCTTCTTTCTTTTTCTCCGACGACGGCGTGATCTACAACATCAATATAGTCATTATGTTTGCTTTCTCCATCTCCTTGTGTCTGTCGTCTCACCACAAAGCAATCAAGTCAGCCACGTTCGTCGATGATCCTTAGCTGCAGTTTTGGTTCTGTTCATCACCCTTTCTTCCTTTGCTTTTCTTCAACGATAAAGCAACACAAAAGAAATGAGTTCCCGGAAACTTGAAGTGGGTCTTGCTACCCCTCACCATTTCAAGTCCTCTCGGCAAAAGCCAAGGCTAGCTGCAGAACATGCTTCGGCTTCGCAGTCTGTGGAGGCGGGGATTTCCAAGATACGAACTGCTATTGTGGCATTTGATCGCCTTGTTAATTCCCTAGGTTCACTTAAAGACACCGCTGAATTACGTGACAAATTGCATAAGACAAGGCTTGATATTGAGCAGCTCGTTAAAGAGTCTTCAGCTAAACTAAGGAAGCAAGAGAAGCTCTGCAAGATGCAGAAACCTTAAAGAAATCTGTCGATGACAAGCTTGCAACTGGGAGGGAGACAACAGATTCATCTTCCGTACCTAAAGAAGTTCGTCCATCAAGTTATGATGTCCATGTGCTGGAGGAAAAGGTGACCAAGAAACGCTAGGAAGAAGATGAGATGAGGGTTGAAGCTGCATGTCACGAAATTGGGCCTTTTCCCCACACTTTGGGCTATTTTGGCTATGTTGGGCACATTTGGTCTTGGAGGTTGATAGAATATTGTAGATTATTCTAGAACACTCAAGACTTGTACATATTCTAGAAGCATTCTAGAGTCTTCCATGTTAGGTAGGAAATAATGGAGAATTCTAGAGAGTATCTCCCTATCGTAGGATCAAATCAATCTCCACCGTCCATTGAGGAGGTGAGATGCTATAAATAGGAGTAGAATCCTCATTTGTAAATCATCCAAAAGTTGTAAGAATTCAAGCATTCAACAAGCTTTCTCTCTAAGTTCTTTCCTTTCTTATTTGTTTCCTTGCCAATCCTTTCACTAGCACGAGTTCGAGTGAGGCTGACTTAGCTATTGCGAGGGGCGAAAAGGAGCTAAGGCCGCACGAGGCTTATTAAGCGATTAAGTCCGTGACAGTTGGTATCAGAGCCGGTTAAAGCATCAATATCGTGCACGTATCTTGTAGGAATGGCCGGGAACTCGAACGAGTCGACTGCTACCGAGGGACGTGGGAAAGAAACTGCACCCACCAACCTGAAGAAGAGCACTAACGAGTCGACTGTTACTGAGGAACGTGGGAGAGAAGCTGCACCCACCAACCAGAAGAAAAAAAGGGACCAGAGTAAAGCCCGCGATGGGAGCTCACTAGAACCGATGGTGGCAGAATTCGGGAGAGGCTGGAGAGGGTCCAACATGACTTCAAGACGCTGGAAGACCATGTCTTGGAGCAAGTTGATGCGCTCAAGGGGAGTGTCAAAGAGACTAGCAATAAGGTAGAAGTTCGGTTCATACGGCTAGAAGATATGATCCAATCTTTACGTGAAAGTATCGAGGGGATGCGGGAGGATGTGACGCTCTGCAAGAGAGCCACCGTTAGCGGGAGTGCTAACATCACCATCTCCAACCCGAGGGTCGAGTGCCCCAAGCCGCAAGGGTTCAATGGGGCAAGGGACGCCAAGGAAGTCGAAAACTACCTATGGCGGATGGAGCAATACTTCGAGGGAATCGGCCTTAACGACGAGGCCGCCAAGGTAAAGACCGCTGCTTTATATCTTTCCGATACTGCTATGTTATGGTGGCGTAGGAAACATGCCGACATTGAGCGAGGAGCTTGTCGGGTAGATACGTGGGATGAGTTCAAGAAAGAACTCAAGAAGCACTTCTATCCCGAGAATGTGGTCTATGAGGCTCGCAAGAAATTACGGGAGTTGAAGCAACGGGGTATTATGCGGGACTATGTGAAAGAATTCACAACCCTTATGCTTCAAATTCCCAATATGTCCGAAGAAGATCTCTTGTTCTACTTCATTGACGGACTACAAGGATGGGCCAAGCAAGAGATGCACTGTCGGGACATTAAAACGGTTGATGAGACCATTGCCATCGCTGAGTCACTCGTCGACTTCCAACCCTACTCCCACACCAATGCGACGAAAAATAAAGATAAGTATCCAACCAAAGGTGGGGGAGAACGGCGGGAGAATTACCAAGGCAACCGAGATCGAGATCACCGAAGGCCACAAGCTAAAGAGGGAGATCGTGATCGACGTCCGAGCCGAAGGGACTATGAAGAGAAGAAAAAGGCCTTCGTTCCTAAAGGAGGATGCTTCTTGTGTAAAGGACCGCATCCGATGAGTAGCTGTCCCAAACTTGGTTCATTGTCTGCCATCGTCGATCGTCAAGACACAGAGTCTCAAGCCGAGATGGGGTCACTCCAAGTTCTAAACACCTTGAAGGCCAAGCCATTGACACCAACACCGAGTAATGGGCTCATGTATGTGGAAGTGGTTATCAATGAGAAGCCGACAAGAGCCATGGTGGACACAGGAGCTACCCACAATTTCGTGTCTAAAGACGAAGCCAACCGTTTGGGCCTAAAGTACACTGGGAGCACAGGATGGCTCAAGACGGTAAACACACAAGCGGTACCACTCCAGGGCGTGGCACGAGGGGTCGAGCTACGCTTAGGCACTTGGAAGGGCTAAGTGAACTTTTCTGTCATTCCCATGGATGACTTTAAGGTCGTTTTCGGGTTGGACTTCCTTCGACAGGTAACCGCTTTCCCTATGCCTTCCTTTAGTTCTGTTTGCATCTTGGAGAAAGGGTCTCCTTGCATGATCCCCACGGTCGAGGCACCGAAAGAGCAAGGTCGAGATGCCACACAACTCTCGGCCATACAACTTGGTAAAGGCATCAGGAAAGGGGACATTACTTACTTGGCCATGCTAAAGGAAGATGACGAGATCGAGAAAACGGATGACCTACCATTGATCATCCGTGAAGTCTTAGAGGAGAACAAGGACGTGATGCCGCCCGGGTTACCAAATAAACTTCTACCAAGGCGTGAGGTGGATCACAAGATCGAGTTGGAACCCGATGCCAAGCCGCCAGCCTTGGCACCCTACCGAATGGCTCCACCCGAACTTGAGGAACTTCGAAGGCAACTTAAAGAGCTAGTCGATATGGGAATGATTCGACCTTCGAAGGCACCGTATGGCGCACCAGTACTCTTCAAAAGAAGCACGATGGGTCGTTGCGCATGTGTGTCGATTACCGGGCACTTAACAAGGTAACCATTAAAAATCGCTACCCGATCCCTTTGATTGCCGATTTATTTGACAGACTTGGAGGAGCCAAGGTGTACACAAAGATGGACTTGCAAAAAGGCTACTACCAAGTTCGAATAGCAGAAGGCGACGAGCCAATGCACCGACGACGTTTTGCACGCTCATGAACAAGCTCTTCCAACCGTACTTGGACCAGTTCATGGTGGTGTACTTGGACGATATCGTGGTATACAGTAACTCCATCGGAGAACATGTATACCACTTGAGGATTGTGTTCAAGATACTTCGAGAAAATGAGCTGTATGTCAAGAAGGAAAAGTGCACGTTTGCCACCGAGGAAGTACACTTCCTTGGACATGTAATCGGCCACGGGAAGCTATTAATGGACAGGAACAAAATCAAGGCCATAATCGAGTGGGAGCCGCCGAACAAGGTAAGTGAGATGAGGTCCTTCCTTGGTCTAGTAAATTATTATCACCGGTTTATACAGGGCTACTCGGCGCGAGCATCACCATTGACGGACCTACTCAAGAAGGGGAAGGCATGGGAGTGGTCCGAACAATGTCAGAAGGCCTTTGAGAACCTGAAGGCAGCAGTTAGCCAAGAACCTGTCTTGGCCTTACCCGATTTTACCATGCCGTTCGAGGTGCATACCGATGCATCCGACTTCGCTATCGGGGGAGTATTAATGCAAGAGGGGCATCCGATAGCATTTGAGAGCCGCAAGCTGAATGATACCGAGAGGTGGTACACGGTGCAAGAGAAGGAGATGACGGCCATCATCCATTGCTTGCGGGTATGGAGACATTACTTACTCGGCGCGCACTTCACCATCAAGACCGACAACGTGGCGACGAGTTACTTTCAGACCCAGAAGAAGCTATCACCAAAACAAGCTAGGTGGCAAGACTTCCTAGCCGAGTTCGACTACACGTTGGAATACAAGCCAGGCAAAGCCAACGTTGTAGCCGATGCCTTGAGTCGAAAGGCGGAGCTCGCCGCGATCTCTCTAGCCAAGGGAACCGTGTTGGAGCGCATCAAGGAGGGCCTTGAGCAAGATCCAATGGCAAGAGAATTAGTAAAGTTGGCTAGCGATGGCAAAACCCAACGGTTTTGGGTAGAGGACGGTCTACTCTACACCAAGGGACGACGAATCTATGTTCCAAAGTGGGACAACTTAAGGTGAGATCTTGTCAAAGAGTGTCACGACACCAAGTGGGCTGGTCATCCGGGTCAAAAGCGTACTATGGCGTTGCTAGAGACAACATACTTTTGGCCCCATATGAAGGATAGCGTGGAACTTTACGTGAAGACTTGTCTTGTGTGCCAACAAGACAAAGTAGAGAACCGACAGTCGACGGGATTACTCGAACCTTTACCAGTTCCCCAAAGACCTTGGTATTCAATCACCTTGGATTTCATTAGTGCATTACCCAAGTCCGAAGGATACGGTTCGATCATGGTCGTCGTGGACCGATTTTCTAAGTATGGGACTTTCATACCATGCCCTAAGGATTGCACTGCGGAGGAGTCCGCGCGAGCGTTCTTTAAGAACGTTGTAAAGCATTGGGGCCTACCAAGGAGCATCATCAGTGATCGAGACCCTTGATTTACCGGACGCCTTTGGACGGAATTGTTCAAGCTCCTTGGCACCGAGTTAAATTTCTCCACAAGCTTTCACCCTCAAATTGATGGGTAGACCGAACGGGTGAACGCCTTGTTGGAGTGTTATTTGCGGCACTTTGTGAGTGCTAACCAGCGATATTGGGCTAAATTGCTAGACGTCGCCCAATTCTCTTATAACTTGCAGCGAAGTGAAGCCACAGGTCGGAGTCCGTTCGAGCTTGCGACCGACAATAACCGCTCACGCCGCACACACTGACAATGCCACTTGACGAGGGTAAGAGTCCTGGGGCCGCCAAGATGGCTAAGTCATGGGAGGAGAACGCCGACATCGCCCGCGCATGTTTGGGAAAGCACGAAAGAAGATGAAGAAATGGGCGGACGAGAAGAGGCGACATCGAGAGTTCTCCGTTGGAGACCTAGTCTTTGTGAAGCTTTTGCCACAACAATTCAAAGCCCTCCGAAGCGTTCACAAAGGACTAATACAGAGATACGAGGGACCATTCCAAGTACTTGCCAAGGTGGGAAAAGTGTCTTATCGCTTAGACTTGCCAAGTACACTTAAGATTCATCCGGTCTTCCATGTAAGTATGCTCAAGCCATATCATGCCGACAAGGAAGACCCAAGCCGAGGGTATTCGCATCGAGCACCTCCCGTAGTGACCAAGTCTTATGACAAAGAGGTGGAAACGGTGCTCACAAGCAGGACGATCTGCAAGAGAGAAGTCCCACCGCGTACCGAGTATTTAATCAAGTGGAAAGGACTACCAGAGTCCGAGGCAACATGGGAACTAGCTGAAGACTTATGGCAGTTCGAAGAACATCTCAAAGCGTACGAGGCGACGAGGACGACGCCAGAATAGGTGGGGGAGAATGTCACGAAATTGGGCATTTTCCCCACCTATTCTGGCGTCGTCCTCGTCGCCTCGTACGCTTTGAGATGTTCTTCGAACTGCCACAAGTCTTCAGCTAGTTCCCATGTTGCCTCGGACTCTGGTAGTCCTTTCCACTTGATTAAATACTCGGTACGCGGTGGGACTCCTCTCTTGCGAACCGTCCTGCTTGTGAGCACCGTTTCCACCTCTTTGTCATAAGACTTGGTCACTACGGGAGGTGCTCGATGCGAATACCCTCGGCTTGGGTCTTCCTTGTCGGCATGATATGGCTTGAGCATACTTACATGGAAGACCGGATGAATCTTAAGTGTACTTGGCAAGTCTAAGCGATAAGACACTTTTCCCACCTTGGCAAGTACTTGGAATGGTCCCTCGTATCTCCGTATTAGTCCTTTGTGAACGCTTCGGAGGGCTTTGAATTATTGTGGCAAACGCTTCATAAAGACTAGGTCTCCAACGGAGAACTCTCGATGTCGCCTCTTCTCGTCCGCCCATTTCTTCATCTTCTTTCGTGCTTTCTCCAAACATGCGCGAGCGATGTCGGCGTTCTCCTCCCATGACTTAGCCATCTTGGTTGGGCCTTTTCCCCACACTTTGGGCTATTTTGGCTATGTTGGGCCACATTTGGTCTTGGAGGTTGATAGAATAGTGTAGATTATTCTAGAACACTCAAGACTTGTACATATTCTAGAAGCATTCTAGAGTCTTCCATGTTAGGTAGGAAATAATGGAGAATTCTAGAGAATCTCTCACTACCGTAGGATCAAATCAATCTCCACCGTCCATTGAGGAGGTGAGATGCTATAAATAGGAGTAGAATCCTCATTTGTAAATCATCCAAGAGTTGTAAGCATTCAAGCATTCAACAAGCTTTCTCTCCAAGTTCTTTCCTTTCTTCTTTGTTTCCTTGCCAATCCTTTCACTAGCACGAGTTCGAGTGAGGCTGACTTAGCTATCGCGAGGGGAGAAAAGGAGCTAAGGCCGCACGAGGCTTATTGAGCGATTAAGTCCGTGACATGCAGCTCTCGGGGCTAAGGCTGGCCGTCAGTCCAATAGTGGGGATAAAAAGGCTGGAAAAAGTTTGAAAATTCCGGATAAGAAGGTGAATCGAGTGGAGATTTTGGTGCCGAAGGTTACGGAATCGGAGCTTCATAAACAGAGAGTGGAGCAACAGGCGTCGACTTTGAAGATAACGGCGGAGGAAAAATATGAGAGGATGCTGTTGGAGTCCACCTCAAAGGGGTGCAGTAATGATAAGACTGAATGCTACACATTATTTATTGATAACTTACCAAAGAACATTCACTGGAAGAGGTTTGGATCTTTATTTCGCTTCCATGGTCGGGTTCTAGATGCTTTTATTCCAAATAAAAGAAATTCAAAAGGAGTTCGCTTTGGTTTCATTCGCTTCGCAACTATCGATGAAGCAAGGAGAGCGATCTCAAAAATGAATGGTTCTCATATCGACGAAAGTAAAATTGGTGTTTATTTCGCTAAATTCAAACATCGACAGTCCTTTTGGAGAAAGTCCTCGACATGTGTTCTTCGCAAGTCCGTGATGAAAGATGTTTCGAGGAAGAATTATTATAAAGTTGAAGGTATAGATGAAGAAAAACTTCAAGTGTTGAGCAATTGTCTAGTGGGGTGGTGCAAGGACTTTGTCAAAATTGGTCATCTCGCTAGACAAATGCAAGCGAAGGGCCTCATTGGCTTCACCTTAATGAGAGCTGCTGGTAATGCAATTTTAATGATTTTCGAAGACAATGCTTCATTGAGAAGTGTGAAGAACGATAAATCAAAGATTCTCGCAGAGTGATTCTCCATAGTCGAAGCTTGGTCAGAGAGTTTGGTAATGGAGTGTCGTCGAGTATGGTTAGTTTGCGAGGGTGTTCCTTTTCACGCATGAAATTGGGATACTTTTAAGAACATTGCTGATAAGTGGGGTTTATTATTAGCTATCGACGAAAGTTGTCAGTCTCCATCATCCTTTGATCGGGCAAAAATTCAAGTCCTCACAAAGGTTGATGCGAGAATTGATGCGATGGTGGAATTGAAGGTTAGTGACAACTTCTTCAAGGTCATGGTGCATGAGATAGAACCTTCATTCAAACCAAACTCTTGGGCTCCTGAAAAAGACGAGTCTCATTAGATCTTGTCTCTTCAATTGTGGTTGTTTTAGTCTATATGGTTGTAGGTGTTGCTTTTAATTTGTATTATGTTCTGTTGCGCTGTTTTATTCCTACTGTTGGTGGTGTAATTAGAAGTAAGGTGATTAGACTGTGGCTTTGGATAAGGTCATATGAGGTTAAGGTGTTTGTTGTAATGGTGTACATCACCATGAGAGGATATTCGTGTCTTTTGTATCGGGTATTTTATCAATAAAATTTGAGGTTCTCTTTTCTTCCTTCCAATGTTCGTTAACATACCTTTAGTATGTGAACGAATACGAAGGGAGTTTTTAATGAGACCTCCAACTTCTATAAAAAAAAGAACCGTTATGTAATTGTCATCTGTAATTTGGATTCTTTCTGGTATATTTAAATAAATTTAAATTGGTTTGGGATGCTGACATGATTGTAGCTCCACATACTATTTAATATATTGTTGTTTTCTCAGTTTTCGCTTACTATTGCGGACTTTTCATTTTCTTTGTTAAGCACGCACATAATGGTTTTGGATTCATTCTAAAATCATTTGTAGTTTTAGGCCCAGGTTGAACTTATTTTTTCCTGATTATTCATTCGACTTAAATGCTCATGTATTTATGTGCCCTTGGGATTTATTTTCCATTGCTTGACCTTACCCCCATTCTTTTTTCATTTTGTAACTCCATTTAGGATTATCAACCATTGTATCAAGAAAAGACTCCAATGGAACACTTCTTTTGCTCGCAAAGTATGCAAAGAAAGTGAATATTACGAAGAGATGATGCGTTACTTGAGAAGGAATCTAGCGGTTTGTGTTAAAGACAATTTATTTTACCTTTCATTTTATTTCATTTAGTGCGATTTGTTCTTTACTAAGTTTTCAGAAAAACTTTATTCCTCAAATATCTATATCTTCTTTATGATAAAGGAATAATTTTTGAACTCTCGATTTCAACCTTGAATAAAATTACCCTTTCGAAGTAGAACCAGAGCTATCATAACACTGCCTTAAAGAGAATTAGAGCAATACCAGCTATATTTCTGTTGACGTAGAATGACCTTCATAGTTTGATTGCTTGAATACATAATAAATCTATTCTCATTAGTCCAATTTGTAAAAGATGTTGAATGACTCTGCGGTTCAGTTTTCCCTGATACATTTGTAGTTGTTCTTTACTGCTCACTTTTTTAAAACTTTTTAATTGTAGTTATTCCCTTACCATCTTGCGGAGTATGTTTGCCGTGTAATGAGGGTCTCTCCTTTCCGATATTACTGTGATATGATATTTGAGGTTATGAAAAATGGTAATTGCTCTCTCCTATTTGGTTTCTTCCCACATCCTCCTTTTTTTGCCAAGTATGACTGATGATGGAAATTTTTTTTGGCTGAAGATAGCTGATTGATCTGATGAGAAGTCTCCTATGCCGCATCTTGCTAGATATATGATTTTTTATCTCTTTGTATTTCAAAGGTTTCCATTCATACTAAGCATATCATTAAATTATTGAATCCTATTATTGAAGTGATAATCCCAACTTGCTATATTGTTATAGTTTACCATATCTTTTATGCAATCTTTCTAGTTATAAAAGAATAAGTAAATCAGTATTGATTGGCAAGGGTCGTTACGAACTTACGCGATTAAGTATTTCTAGGTATCTGAAAGAGCTGAAATTCATCTATTTCTATTAGCATAAAAGTATGAATTATGTGCAAAAAGATTGATCTCTAGGGTGCTAAGGAGGCAAGAGGACAAGATGCAACTGTTAAACTATCCTCCATGGTTTTGTAATTGACCTTTATTTACTTGGTAGCTGCTAATTTACCAATAGCATGATCTGTGTGGTACAAATATTTTATGGGCAGTTGAAACTTAAAGCTATATTCTGGCGGTGAGACAGTAGCTGCTGAAATCTAGACATGGATTAATTGCTAGACAAAAACTTTACACATGATAAAGTGTTTGCTTGAAGAATTTAGCACTTCAAGATGATTTAGATACGTTAATAATGTAGTTTTCTCTTTTCTGCTCCCTGCCTCCGATTTTTATTGGTCGAGAGTAGCACTAATTAAGAATGACGGTGGCTGTTCATTTGACTGCATGTTTGTGAGGGCTCTTGAGAGATTCCTTATAATCTCAAATAAGAACACACTCATATATGGTAATTTGCAGTGTAGATTTATGGAATCCGTGTTTAGGTTTCTTTTTATTTTATTTTTATAGGAATAGGAAGCCTCGTTAAAAACCTCCCTCATAGTTGACCCTTTCCTAATAGAAAGGATCAAGTAGTGGAGGGAGGAAAAGAGTGCCTCATTTTATTACCAAACCAGAATTACATAAGACTTAACAATACAGCAGATGATTTTACATTAGACTTAACAACTTCAGCTACTTCAAGAACCTACAGCCATAGAAAAATGAACTATAACTAAAACATACAATCAACCGATCCCCTGCTTTGCTAAACTATCTGCCTCCCCATTACAAGACCTTGGAATTAACCTAATTAAAACACCTTTTCAGAGAGGATCAACAGAATTTCTCTAACAAGAGCCAACATGAAAACTGGTGCCAAAGACGGGGTGTGAATCCACTCCACTGCTGACTTACAATCACTCTCAACAACCAATCTACTAGCAGCAAACCAACTTGAAGCTAGAAAAATTTCGATGCCTCTTTTAATAGCCTTTAACTCTGCAACTGGTGGGGGACCTTGACCAATATTCTCTGAAAAAGTCAAAAGAGTGCAGCAATTCCAGTCCCTTAAAATGCCTCCAATACCTCCAATCGAGTCATTTAACCTAACAGCTCCATCAACATTCATCTTTAAGAAATCAACAGGTGGAGGAAGCCAGCCAATAACATAATGATCTTTAGGTTTAGGAACAGAAATACCATCAGCAAGTGATGGATCCCCAATTAGCAGATCTTCCTGAATAGGGAATTTAGGATACTTGGCTAGGAACCATTTAGATAACCTAAATCTCACAAGGAAAAATAGAGACAGCCTATCAAGGTTTAAACCTTCAAACACAATCGCATTCCTTGCTTTCCAAATAGACCAAAAAACGACTCCCGGGATAAACTTCCAAATCAATGAATTCAACCTCAAACTCCCCCACGAATTAAGTAAGGAAGGAGGGTCCTGTGGTAGCACAATAGACAAATCCCAGAAGCTTGCCAGTTTATTCCATAGTTCCCAAACTACAAAACACGAAATGAATAAGTGTTGCACAGATTCCTCATGTTCCTTGCAGAAAGGACAAATAATATCTTCTTCTAAGGACATTCCTCTTTTCACTAACTCCATTTTAACTGCAACCTTCTGATGAGCTAACTGCCATAGGAAAGCTTCTACACGAGGCGGAGACAAACCCAACCACACCCCTTTTGACCACAAATCAATACCCCCAACCACACCCCTTTTTATTTTAAAATTAAAGTATGTACTATAGACCCCATCTGTAACATCTCAACCTTGATTTCTAGTGTATATATTTACTATTTACAATACATTCGACTTGCTCTTATTGAAGTTCTCTTGGACTGATTGACTTTTTCTTTGCAGACATATATGTGTGCCTTTATGCATATTTTGTGCAGCATTGACCTTTTAGCAATGACTACTGCTTTATGAATTGGTGTTGGCCTCATATTTAAATAGCTACTGACCATTTACAGGCATTTCTTATTGTTGACAGAGCAACCTTATGACAGTATCCCAAATTTTAGTGCTGCTGATGCCTTGAGACTTACGGGAATTGGAAGAAATGAATTTATTGATATCATGAACAAATGCAAGTCTAAGGTAATGGATCAATTTTTTGCTTTTAAATTCATGTAAGTATAAATATGTGTTGGTAGCACCATTGTGGTTGCTGCTTTGTGTCCTTGCTCCTTTCATATATGCCTGCAGTAGTGATCCAAGTCAAATCCATGAACTCATACATTAATACTCATCCTCAAGCCATGGTAATGTGGCAGTTGTAACTTGAATCATTCTTTTATTCTTCTTTTTGTAGGCAAATTTGCGAACAGTATTTATTTGGTCTGCATTGTATGATGGCCATGATGTTTAAACCAATACTATACTAGAGAACATAGTTTGATAATCATTTTCATTACTCTTTTTCTTTTGGATAATAATTGGAAGTCTCATTAAAAACCCTTTTCATACTTCTCAGATTACTGTAAAGTGATCTGAAAAATAGTGGAAGGAGGAAAAGAGTACATTAGATTTTATTTCAACAGTAAATCAATTACAAAAGTACCAAATACATGAATCTTCATAGAAAATCACTAAACAGGGAGAATGCCACACACAATCTAGAAACAGGAAACAACCCCAATGATACCCAACCTCCTATAGGACTAACTCTTCTACCCAATTCCTTGCTTCGCTAATTCGTCTGCTTTAACGTTCACGTTCCTCCTTACATGGCAAATAACTATTGCTCGTTCCCTTACTACTGTTGAATACCTCTAACCAGATCCAAGAAAGGGTCAGGACATAGCAAAGGGTCTTTAACCCAGTCTAAAGCTGTCTTACAGTCATTTTCTACAATCAACCTATTCTTCTTGCTAATTTCCAAATCAAAGAACATAGAAATGCCTTGTTTTATAGCTAGTAATTCTGCCTGCACAGGAGGTCCTTGCCCTACTTCCTTTGAAAACGAAGCTAAGCAGTTCCCATCCTAGTCACAAAACAGTCCGTCAATACCACCCCCATCCCAAGAATCTGTCATGGCTCCATCAACGTTTACCTATATAAATCTAGGCGGTGGTGGGGACCACCACTCTTGCACCGTAGCATAAAGGATACATTTAAAGCACTATTAGCCAACTATGGGTCACTAACAAGGTTGTCAAAAGGGATGGAGCGCGAAGGGTAGCAGACCTTGAACCATGAAACTAATCAAAACTTTGTTAAAAATATGATATGCACTACATCCAAAGAACAATTGCTAAAGACTATCTCGTTCCGAAATTTCCATATAGTCCAAAAAACAACAAAAGGAACAATCTTCCATATTAAACTTGAAAGCAAAGCATGTGCGTTGTTGTGCCAAGAGATTAAGAAAGAGAAGATATCACCTGGAAAAACTGTAGAGACTTTCCAATAGCTCAGGAGCCGAGACCATACTTCCCTTGCCACCTTGCAACCTAGGAAGAGATGATAGACTGTTTTTGTTTCATCCTTGCAGAGTGGGCATAAGGAATCCTTTACTGCCTTCACTCTTCACTTCAATGATTCTGTTTTGACAACAATCTTCCCATTAACTGGCCAAAGAAAAATCTCCACCCATTGTGGAGCAAGTCCCAACCAAATAAATTTACTCCATTCGACATATTTATTCTTTGGCTTTGATAGAATGGATTCAACAGACTTTACTGAGTACGATCCTTCCCTGTTACCAATCCAAGATAGCCAATCCATCTTTAGGTCACTTGATCTAAAACTGCTCAATAATAATATAAGATCTTCCCATTGTGTTAATTCCCAATCTTGAAGCCTCCTGTGGAGAGGGATGTTCCAATCCCATCCCCATCTTTTTTCGTTCCAAATTCGGAGATCCTGCCATTTTTATTCAATGACAATGCATAAATCCTCGGGAATCTCTCCTTCAGCGGTGTTTCCGCCGGCCAAATGTCACACTAAAATATAATTGAGTCACCATTCCCAACTTGTGCTTTGAAATTCTTCCTGCAACCAATCTTGTCTTCCTTATAGAAGGAATTTAGGACATCCCTCCATAACCAATAGGCTTGAGAATTCAGTAGTTTTTTTGGAAGAATGATCCCACCTTCCAAATATATTTTGAACATATCAACCCCTTCTACATGCTTTCCCCTCTGCTCGCGAACTTCCACACCAATTTACGCGGAAGTGCACGGTTGAGTAGGTCAAGATTCAGGACCCCTAGTCCTCCTTCATCCTTCCTCCTTCGATAGGCTTACCTTGGACCAGTTCACCCATTGTATACTTCTTCTCTTCTCGACACCCATCCACAGGAAGTTAGCCATTAATGAATTTAGTTTCTTGTAGACTGCTGTTGGCATCCTAAATAAGGACAAAAAGTACAAGTGCAGAGAGTTTAGAACAGATTTAATCAGAACCAATTTGCCAACAATGGATAAACTAATCGATTTCCAACTAGACATCTTATCATGAAACTTCTGAAAAATAGGTTCCCACAGTGAGTATGAGTTCTTCTTCGTGACTAGAGGAAGGCCAAGGTATTCTGAAGGGAATGCAACAGTCGAGCATCCAACTATTGTTGGCCATTCTTCTAAAACATCATCCTCCATATTAATTCCATATAGTTTTCTTTTTCCTAAATTCAACTGCGAACCCAAGGCTATCTCAAAAACGCAAATGATCCTTTTAATATTTATGATCTGCCCTAATGAAACGTTGCAAAAGATGATTAGATCGTCGGTAAATTGGAGATGCGAAAGCACAAATGAGTTCTCCTTTTTGCTGATTAGGAATCCACTAAACAGTCCCACTTCCACTCATTTCCTTAGCATCAGTTTAAGTAACTCCCAGCAATGTTGAACAACAATGGTGATAATGAGCATCCTTGTCTAAGCCCTCGGGCCATATTAAAACTTTCTTTAGGAGAACCATTAACAAGAATAGATAGAAACTAACAAATCCATCTATCCCCAAACCCCATTTCCTTCATTATTTTCAGCAGGAGGAGCTATACTAACATTATTTTAGGCAACACTATGATTAGAATACAATGAGTCTCCCCATCGGAGCTAATTTCCCTAGAGAAAATCCGTTCCCCACTGGAACAAGGTGGACTGTCTTTGTTGATAATCTAAGTAGGAGAATATCAAGAGGAGCTCTCTGGGAGCTTTTTAACCATCATGGGAAGGCCACTAAGGTCTACATCCCCCTCGTCAACTAAAGGCTAAGATACAAGGAAACCACTTTTGCTTTCGTGCACTTTGAAAATCAAAGAGATATGTTAAACACCATTGGGAAGGTCAATAATGCCGTGATTGATAGGAAAAGAGTATTCTTAGGGATGTTAAAATATGCAAAGAAACAAGGAAAAAAGTAGAAGAGGCAAGAAGTTGAGAAGACGGAAAGACGCCATGCTCAGAGACAAAGGAGCATTCATTTTAGATCAGAATTGTTAAACAAGTTTAACGATGGGAGATCATTTAAGGAGGCATTGATAAATCGAAGAGTGGAAGGAGAGAAGGAAATCCCGGTGAACGTTTTTATTCTAGCAAAAGAAAAGGAATAGATGAAGTTCTCACTAACTGGAGTTATAAAGGCCGATTTTGAGATTGAGGTTGTTCAACGAGCTTTGTTCAACGATGGAATAGATGTGAAAGTCGTAAGTTGGGGTTATGCGAGGAACTTTGTAATAGTCATTTTTCATACAGAGGAAGATCTTCGAGAGGTGTGATCTAATAAGAAAAACGAGTTACTATATTGGTTTGATTGGCTGGATCGCCTGATAATGGAGATTGGAACTCCGATGGCATATTGCGCGGTCGAATTAGTTGGAATTCCACTAAATTGCTGGCATGAATAATTATTCTCAAGCTTAGTTACCTGGTGGGGCCTATTGGTGGCCATTAATGAGGATACCTAGAAGAAAGATGACCTATCGGCTGCAAGATTTATGATAAGGGTTGAAAGTCCGTTCGATGTTCCAAATTCAGTTACCAGTTTATCAGATGGAAGACCTTACAAGATAGGAATAAAGATTGGTTCGTCAGTATTGTAACTAGGAAATATTGGGAATATGGGTTCTGGGGGTGATTAAGAAGGAATCTGGAATTCTGACTCATTGGAGAAGGAGGTCCTTGGCGGTCGGAGTCCTATTTTGAACGTGGATATTCAAACGCCTCTTTCAGAGTCACGAAACAGAGTGACAGAGTGGATAAATGAAGAGCTGACAGGTGGAAACCAGAGAAGGAGGGAGGGCGGCTGGTCGAGACAATCATCACAAAGGTTGGAATTTGAAGAAGATGCCTCAAGCGAGGATCAGTGTGACAGATCTAATGAGCGTCTGGTGATAAGTGAACTTGATGATAGGAGAAGAAACGAAATTGTTGGGATCCCTTTAGGGGCTATGAGGCTGCCACCTCGGGAGTCGAGAAATACAATAAATATAGATAACCAAATGGGATCCCCAGAGCACGTGGAAACAAGAGATGAGAACACGAGTCAAGTAAATAATCGGGTTGGTAAGGAGGTAAACTTGGGCCAAGCAAATAAACGGGTTGGTAATGATACTAATATGCTTACTATTAAATCCACCTCTTCCAATGAGGCCACCTCTTCCAATGGGCTTAATCATTTGGAAGGTGGAATATTACCAGACCCCACGAGCCACGAGCGAGGAAATTGAAGTAGGTGATAATCAGACGGATTATGGGCCTAGAGAAAGTGAAGCCCTATGTGGGGAATATGGACCCAAGGGACCAAACTCCCGAAACCTGGCTTAACCGGCTACAAATATTAATTCTTCCATAAATGTAAAACAACTCTACAATGGTTATATCGTATCCACAGACCTCTAAAGAGTATCAGAATCAGATCGTACCTTATAGTCAGAGTTAAGTGGATAGCATACAAGAAATCAAATTCTTTGATAAGGTTTGTAGGACCAAAAGGAATTTAATTACATAATCATTTGATCAGGTTAGTACATCTAAGGTTTCTTCTTCTACCTTATCGGAATATGTCGATGAGGCTTTAACCACGTGGGAGATTAGTAAGATGATGGGAATATCCTTTAAGGATGGTAAGAAGACCTTTATGGAGAAAATCATTAGCTTGGAGAAGAGTAAGGGAGGGGAGGGGGTAAATAATCTCCCTTGGTCAGTAGTAGGATTTTTAACCAAAATATGGCAAAAATCTCCATAATCTCGTGGAACATTAGAGGCTTGGGAAGAAAGGAAAAACAAAGAGTAGTTCAGAGGCTAACAAGAAACAAAAAAATCGTCTTTTATGTTCTTACAAGAGGTAAAGCTAGCGTCAATATCGAAGTCTATTTTGAGGAAAGTGGGGGGATTTTACTGGGTCATGCTTTCTGTCCTTCTGAAGGGTCAGTAGGGGGCTTACCCAGCCTTTGAGATGAGAATGTTTTTGAAGTGAAGGAGAAATTTATACATAGCAGATTTATTGCAATCTTTGGGCAGTTCAGAGAAAATCAGTTTAGATGCGGATTCATTAATGTCTATGGGCCAACAACTGAAGGGAAAAAATAGGGTTTTTTTCGAAGAATTAGCATCCTACCTAGGAAATATGGGGTTACCTTTGTGTTTGGGGGAGACTTCAATGTTTATCTATCACAAGAAGAGAAAGAGGGTGTTCAGATCGTTCATTCAACAAACTGGACTCATTGACTTGCCATTGATAGGAGGCCAATTTTACTTGGTGCAATAACAAAGAAAATCCAACCCATGTTAGATTGGATAGATTTTTTGTGGATGTGAATTTTATGGAGGCTTATCTTGACCTATCTCAAATTCTGCTCCCGAAATCACTGTCGGATCACAATGCTTTATTGCTGGAGAACGGAGACGTTAATTGGGGTAAGAAACCCTTCAAACTTTTTAACTATTTGATGGAGGAAAAGAGCTTTGATAATATGGTACAGACGACCATCCGATAACATAAAAGGAAAAATAGGAGAGCAGGCATGTTGAACATTCTTAGAGGAATTAAATCAGCCAAAAGAGGTTGGTCTGGGAACAAAATCGTACTCGTGGCTGAATCCATTTCATCTTTAGAGAGGAAAATCCACGATTTGGAACTTGATGTTCAATTGAATCCTCAATATGCTACAATCGAATGTCTGGCTGAATATATAAAAGAATTATGGAGGCTCTCTGAATTAGAAGAAAGAATTTGGCAGCAGAAGTCTAGATTGAAGTGGATTAATGACAGGGATAGAAACACCAAGTATTTCCATATTTGTGCTTCAAATAGGAGAAGGGTGAATATCTTGAAATGTTTGAGAATTAATGGTAGCATGATTCAAGACCCCTTCGTAATTAAAGACAGTGTTAGAGACTACTTCTTTGAAGCATACAATCGGGTTTCAACACTGGAAGTAGAGGATATGGATTTAAACTTTTCAAAGCTGTCAAGTGAGCAAAGTAGGTTGTTGGAAAAGAAATTTACAGAGGAGGAGATTTGGAAAATAATTAATTCTTGCGACAATTCAAAAGCACCGGTCTAGACAAATTAAATGTGTTTCTTAAAAAAAATACTAGTTAACCCTAAAAGAAGACATCTTGAAGTTTTCCAAAGATTTCTTTTCAAGAAAGAATTAGAAGCACATAATCAATCATACTTTTATCACAATTATCCCCAAAAAATCCAATCCAAAAAGTTTGGATTATTATAGACCCATAAGCCTAGTAGGAGGTACGTATAAGACCCTTTATAAGGTTTTATCAAGAAGATTGAGAAGTTGTATTAATGACATCACCAGCCTCACTCAATTTGCATTTATTCTCGGTCGACAAATTTTGGACTGTTCATCCCTAATGAAGGAATCGATTTTTAGAGGAAAAAAGGTCTTCAGGTGGTTGTTTTCAAAGTAGATTTTAAGAAGGCATACAACAATGTCGATTGGGCAATTTTAATCTAAATCATGGAGAACATGGGTTTTGGGGAAAGGTGGTGTAAGTGGATCCATAAGTGTATATCTTCGGCTTCTATTTCGTTTTTAGTGAATGGGGGTTCCTATTGATGAAATTCCAATGGCTAAAAGACTTAGACAAGGTTGTTCCCTTTCTCCGTTGCTATTCAATATAGTAGAACTTCTCAACCTGATGCTGGTCAAAGCAGTAAACAAGGGTATGTTCAGTGGATTTGAGATTGGCAAAATCAGACAGTCTTTCATGCTCCCACATCTGCAGTTTGCAGTCGATCTAATAATTTTTTGTAGTGCTTTGATAAATCAGATCAGAAATGTGAAGAGAGTCCTGCGAGTGTTTGAGCTAATGTCGGGCCTCCGTTTAAACTTCTGCAAAAGTAGATTGTTTGGAATCAATATAAGTGAAGAAGTGTTGAGGGAATGGGCGTCAAAGATTGGCTGCACTGTGAGCACTTTTCCATCCGACTATCTTCGTCTACCGCTTGGAGCAAAAAGAAAATCTGCATCACTTTGGGAACCTATTCTATAGAATTTTCACGATAAATTAATCGGTTGGAAGGCAGTCTCGCTATCTCTGGCGGGCATATTTTTTTTGATAGAAATAGGAGGTCTCATTAAAAACCTCCCTCTTAGTTGTCTCTTGTGTAAGAGGCAACTAGCGGAAGGAGGAAAAGAGTACCTCATCTTATTGATACACCATAATTGCATAAGATTACAACTTACATAAAAAACTTCCCGAAATAAAATACAAACCAAAACAACCATAAAGCTCTAAACATCAACCAATCCCCTCTTTAGCTAACTTGTCTGCCTCCCAATTGCAGCTCCTAGGAATCCATCTAACAATAATACCCCTAGCAAAAACTAAGGCCCCAATTTCCCCAACCAAAGTACTGAAAAATGTTGGGGCAGAATGGCATCAAAATCCAAGCAACTATTGTTTTACAATCACTCTCTAGGATTAGTCTTCCCTTCAATGCCCATTCAGAAGAAAGGAATAAATCAATTCCTTGTTTAATTTCAGCTCAGCTAGCGTAGGAGGACCAAGTCCCATAGCAATAGAAAAGGTGGTTAAAGTAGAACAATTCGAATCTTTCAAAATTCCTCCAATTTCACCCTGTAACCCATCGCCTCTTACCGCTCCAACATTGAATTTAAAGAAATCAGGAGGCGGAGACCAACAAATAACCTTCTTCTTTTTATAGGATTTAATAGATAATCTGTCTGCAATTGATGGATCCCCTACTAGTAAGTCAACCTGAATATTAGCATGAGGGAATTTAGCTAAAAACCATTTAGCCAACCTAAATTTGGAAATGAAGAACAGAGATGAAGTGTCTAATTTTCAGTTTTCAAACACCACTGAATTCTTAGCTTTCCATAAAGACCATAAAACAACTCCTGGAATAAACTTCCAAATAATAGAATACTCCCTTAGATAAGACCAAGAACAAAGTAGGGAAGAAGGTTCTTGGGGCAAAACTAAAGAGATATCCCAAAACCTTAAAAATCTATACCACAGCTCCTCTGTAACCGAGCAAGATATAAAAAGATGTTGAATTGTTTCCTCATACTTGACATAAAGGACACAGAACATCATCCAGAGTAACCCCTCTTTTCTTCAGTTCCACTCTAACATCTCTGGTGGGCATATTAGTCCTATTAAAATCGATTTTGAGTTCCCTTCCATCTTACTATCTTTCAATCTTCAGGATACCTTCAAGTGTGAACAAGAAACTTTCATCCATAATGGCTAGATTCCTATTGGGAGTAGAGCAGAGAAGGATAGGATTCATTGGATAAGTTGGCCCACTGTATGTAAACCGAAAGATAGGGGAGGTCTAGGTATATTGGATCTTAATTTGAAGAACAGAGCTTTATTGGGCAAATGGTAGTGGAAATTTTCTAACGAAAAGGAATCTTGGTGGAAAAGATTGATTTGCAGTAAATATAACTTAGACAGCAACTCCTTGTTGTTGAGCAATCATAAAAGCGCACTGGATTCTTGGATTTGGAGGGGTTTAGTTAACAATCATTTCAAAGACGATGAATTCGGATTTCGTTTTCGCAGTCATCTCCAGATTAAAGTTGGTAATGGAGAAATTACACAATTCTGGCATGATTTGTGGATATTGGACTCTCCCCTCAAGAATGTCTTCCCAAGACTGTTCGCCCTTTCAGTTAACCATAATGGGAAAATAGACGAGTTTGGTGAAATGAGAGGTAGGGATTGGGTATGGAATATAGAAATGAGAAGAAACCCAAGTGATTGGGAATTAAAGCAATGGTTAGATCTAATGACAACTTTAAGTAACTTCAAATTGGGGGTAGAAATGAGAGACTGCCTAATTTGGAAAGGAAACGGAGAGGGCATATTCTCGGTTAGTTCATGTATTAGGGTATGTTCAAATTCAGTAGAAGTAGATCAGTTCTGGAAAACATACTTTTGGAAGGGATTAGTTTCTCTGAGAGTAGAAACCTTCATGTGGCAAGTTGTGCATCACAAGCTAGCAATGAGAGCAGAACTCATAAAGAGGGGCATTCAAGGGATCTCGGATCCTATATGCCCAATGTGTAAGTGTGAAGTGGAAAACGTCTTGCATTTGTTTTTCTCTTGCATAATTGCATGGAATCTGTGGAACAACTTCTTAAAAATCTGGAAAATCTCCTCAACACTGCAAGTAAATTCCCTAACTTTCATACCAGCTTGGGGGGATCTGGTGCCAAAATCAGCAATTTGGAAATTTATCCCAGGGGTTGTGCTTTGGACATTGTGGAAGAGCAGAAATGAGGTTGTGTTTGAGGAAGACTGTTGGATTTGGTCAGGGAATGGAGAGGGTTGTTTTTCAGCTAAATCTTGTATTAACATTTTCTTTGATCAAGATGGTATTCAGCAGAAGAAGAAGACTTGGGAGAGGCATATTTGGTAGAGATTGCTCCTCCTCGGGTGGAGACTTTGTTTGGCAAGTTGCTCATCAGAGAGTGGCGGTTGAGGAATTATTGAAGCGAGGAGTGGCAAGGATTGATGATCATTTATGTTTATTGTGTGGTAGGGAAATGGAATTAGTTACGCATCTCTTTTTGCATTGCGAGGTAGTATGGGATCTGTGGTCCAGATTTTTGAATATCTGGAATTTATCTTTCGTGATTCCAAAGAATATCATTGACTTTTTCAATTTGTGGGATGATTTACTTCCGAACTCTTTGATCTGGAAATTATTCCAAGGGCGTTGATGTGGTCAGTGTAGAAATGCAGAAACGAGGCTATTTTTCAGAAAGTAAAGCTGGATGTGGTGAGACTGTTCTTTATTGTTTGTTTTAGAATAGCTTCCTGGTTTGTTACAAAATTCAAGGATGTGCATATCCCTTTAGACTCACTTGTGGGTGATTTAAAACTTGCTGATTTGGTGGGAAGACAGGGAAATGGTAACTCTAAACCAATTTGCTGGGTTCCTCCTCCGGATGGGTTCTTAAAGCTAAATGTTGATGGAGCGATGGCAAAGGGCTGGGATAAGGGAGGTATTGGTGGTCTGATTCGGGACAGCAAAGACGTGTTGCTTCAATGGTTTTCAGAAAGAGTAGGGGGTGGTCCTCCTATCCTGGCAGAATTATTGGCGATTAAGAGGAGTTTATGTCTTCTGGAAGATTTAAGTTCTATTCTTAATCAGAGGCTTATTCTTGAATCTGATTCAAGCAATGCTCTGAAGTGGATCAAGAATCCAGGTCTATGCACTCCTATGTTTCAATTATTGGTGAAGGATATAGTCTCTCTTATGGTAGGGAAGGATATCATTATTAGGCATATCTTGAGGGCTGCAAATTGGGAAGCTGACAAATTAGCTAAAGATGGGATATGGTGATGTTTTGGTTTCTGTCTGCTTGTGTTGAGGTGTAGGAAATTTTATTTCCTATTTTTAGCTGTTGTGTTTAAGTTTTATGTAATTCCTGGTGGTGTACCAGATGTTTAGGGTCTGCGTTTGTTGTACTATTGTTTCATCTAATAAATTTCTAGGCACTCTTTTCCTCCTTTCTTTGTCCTTCATGTTACTTACATAACATGGAGGGTGAAAAAGGGGTTTTTTAATGAGGCCTAATCTTCTATAAAAAAACCATTAGATCCGACATACATATTCTTCGTGGCAAGATTTAGACTGGCAACATGGTTTGTAGCTAAATACCCCAACTTTCCTATTTCGATGGACTCGATAATTAGAGATCCATCTCTAGTGGATTCTTTCTGAACAAGGAAGATTCAATCCCAGCCTCCTAAATGCTGAACCCCTCCCCCGGAGGGCTTTCTCAAACTGAATGTGGATGCAGCAGTGGATAGAGTTTGGAAAACAAGTGGAGTTGGGGGGGATTCTTCGTGACCATTCGGGTGAAGGTCTTGGGATCTTTTTGGAACCATCAGGGCCTGGTCCTCCGGTATTGATAGAATTATTGGCCATCAAATCGGGACTGCTTTTCTTTGGAACTTCGATATGGAGACACGAAGGTCGTTTAATGATAGAAATTGATTGGAAGAATTGTGTGGAATGGATTAAGAACATAGCAGAGTGTCCTAGTATCTATGCTACTATTACAAAGGAAATAGTCGACAAAATTAGAGATGGAGAGGTTATTCTCCGTTGGATTGAGAGAGCAGCAAATGTGGAAGTAGACGCTTTAGCTAAGTCAGGAATCGGCTAAGTCAGGGGTTTGTTTGGGCTGGGGTAGGATGAGATTAACTGAGCTAGAGTCAAAATATATGTTAGGAATGAATGTTTTGATGTACTAAGACCCCCTGTATGAATGTTTTATTTATCAATAAACTTTGAGGTACTCTTTTCCTCCTTCCGCTTTTTGCGAATATACTTCCGGGTATTTTAGCAAATATGAAGGGGGGTTTTAATGAGACCTCCAACTCTTATAAAAAAAATTTATTTTAGGCATTGACTTTTTGCCTGCTTGAGTACACAAGAACTTTTTTTGCAAACTGCCTAACCTCTAATAATTCTTCCTTGTACCGTTGGTTGTTGATATGTTTGATGAACTCTTCATTTTTTCATTCGTTTCAAGAGAAAGTATTCTAATGGAAAAAATAAGTTGCTTGTGTTTACGTTGTAGTTTTTTTATGGTAACATTTTCCCTATGTTATGCAAGTTAGACATATATCCAGTATAGTACCTTTGTTATCACCTTACCTATTGTTTACTTATCTGGAGCTATCCAGAAAATTATGTGGAAGCTCAACAAGTCAATTGCAAAAGAGTTGTTACCTATCCAACCTGTGGATTTTCCAATTGAACCTTGGTGGGGAATGTGTCTCGTTAACTTTACTCTAGAAGAGTTTAAGGTAAGGTTTCTGATGTCCCTTTGTCTTATTATCTAAGGAGTTTCATTAGAGTGGCTTGCATGGCCTATTCAGATGCATATACTTGTCTTTTAGTTGGTATAATTTGCACCCTCACAATTCTTTGTTCCTTTTATAGAAACTTTCAGAAGAAGAAATGGCATCAATAGATAAAATATGCAAAGAAGAAGCTAACGCATTCATCCTATTTGATCCTGACATTGTAAAAGGTCTGTATCGACGGGGGTTGATCTATTTTGATGTTCCTGTCTATCCAGATGACCGATTTAAAGGTTAGTGGTTTGCTTTAATACTTTCTTTCAAGCTAGGATCTCTATATTATTGATCCTTACCACTGTATTAAACTAATAAATAGTTTCCAGGGATAAAATAGACTCCTTCCATTAATTATTAAAAAATTATCTTTTATGCATGTACATTAGGAACATATATGAGTATTTTCTTTGTGAATTAATATTCTCTGAAGCATGAAGATGGTGAGTGTTGAAGTTGTTTCTCAACAATCACAAACAATTTATATCAAGATGTACTTAATGCTGTTACTCCTTGTCTTTTATGGCCTAGGATTGCTCTAATAAGTTCATTTGATATTTTCCCCCTTATTTACTTTTGACATCAAAATCACTTCATGTTGGGTTTTCATACTGGTATCTTCGTCAGTGTTAGCTGGTGCTAATTTTAAAAGTGTACATTGTTTTGGGCTAGAAAAACTGAAGAACACTCAGCCTTTTGATCAGTTCCTTGTGGAAATGAAATTCCCTCTTAAGTTTCAGGTTGATAAATTCTTCACTTTTTCCTTTGTGACCTTGTACTAAACAATTTTACCGTCTGACTGGTTAGGGGGGAGAGAGAATCAACAGGTTCTTACTTTGGAGTTTGGAATGAGTGCATGTAATTCCCTATTGTGCAGAGCAGGCCTACCGTGCTTGTTCCCCCTTCTTCCTTAATCCTTACCAATATAAGTATTTTTGAGATAAGAAAGGAATTCTATAGGAGAAAAGGAAGAAGAAAGATACCCTTTTGGCCTACCCTAATTACTTGAAAATACTTTTTGTAGGGGTTGCAAAATACCAGAGTTATCGGAATTGGAATGGTGACACTAGTAAGTCGAAAGTGGAAGAAGGTAGTTCGATAAAGGGAGAGGAAAGGAAAAGAAGATAAGGAGCAGAATATTTTGGTCGCCTTAGGGATGAAAGAACATATAAGGATGTACTGGTCTGCAGTGGAAGGTTGGAGGTTGAACCGGGGATAAATCATAATAGAGAGGGGCGTTTGAGATTGGACTCTGGGAAGAAGAACGTGTGGGAGATGCACATACCCTCTTATGAATCAGATTGGGTTAGAAGATCCTTAACGGGGATTATTAAACCACTTTTTGATTTGGATCTTGTTCAAAAGGGTTTGGCGAGTGATGGGATTTCGGTTAAGTTAGCGAGCTGGGGACATGCTTGGAACTAATGCATTATAACCTTTAGTTCGGTTGAAGATTTAGAGGAGCAGTGGCTGAAAAAGGAGTTAACCTTCTGGTTTGAATGGCTGGAACCTATTTTGAATGAGAAAGGTATTCCTTTGGCTTTTTGTTCGGTTGATTTGGTTGGAGTCCCATTGTTATGCTGGAATGTTTCATTTATGGAAAAACTTGCTGCAAGGTGGGGGAAATTAATTTGCATTCATGAATCGACGGTCAAGAGAGAGGATATGTCTATAACAAGGATGTTGTTGAGGGTGGCGAGCCCTTTTGATATACCGGAAACATTAACGTAGGGGTCATACGAGAGATCTTTCACGGTAAAAACAAGTTTGGGATCGGTTTTTAAAAAACAGGAACCTTTTACAGCAATGTCTTCAGAGGTGGTTGCCGACGGTGTGAACAGCAATACTGGTGCGTCAAAGGAGGAAGAAGAAGATCCTGTTACAGAGGCAGTTGGCAGACCTTCTAGGTCAACCAATGACTTTAGGAGTAGGGTGGACACGTGGTTGGAAGGAGGTGTTTTTGTTGAGTTGTCTGCAGACTGTGTGGGACAACAATTATATAGGCAGGGTAATGAAAGTCAAAATAATACTGCCAAAAGTATGGGACAGGAATTAATGGAGCATGGTAGACAAAGTCAATTAATTACAACTGGGAATTCAAATATAGGAGATCCTGAGGATAATTACAGAGGGGAATTTGCAGGTCTCGGGTTGAGAGAATTTGATAATTCGGAGTGGGGCCAATCCGAAGGAATATGGGAGCCCACTTCCAGTTTAAAAATCATTCCTTCTGGGCCAGCAGTAAAACTTACAAACACGGGGTATGGGAAAAATATCCTGGTTCGGGAGGAACAACAATTTGGTCTGCAGCAGAATGTTTTGGAAGGAAAAAATAAAAAACATGTTCAAACTGATGCAGGAGCTAATGCTGAATCAACAGGAATGTGTTTAAACAGAAGGTCTTCTTCGTCTCCTCCAACAAATCGAAGAACGAACAATTATGCTACTTTTTTATGTGACAGAATTTACAGCAGGTCGGGTAAGAAAAATAATAAATTTGACTCCGACAGAGCTGTATCATCGTTTGAATGTTCAATAGAGAAAGAGGAGTTCGACTCTACCTGGAAGATTAGCAAAATGTTGGGGCTAACATTCAAAGGAGGGGAGGAAGTCTTTGCCAAGAAGCTTTCGGATTTGAATCCGAGCAGGGGAGCAGAGGGTAGGAATTAATCCTGCAACTCTGGATAAGGATTTTAATGTACTGTAAATGGTTGGAGTCTCATGTGTAACTTGGAATATCAGGGGATTAGGAAGGAAAGAAAAGTCAAGGGCTGTTAGGAAGGTGGTAAGCAATAGGAAACTTTCTTTTCTTTTTTTGCAAGAAACTAAATTGGAGATGATTAAACCATCATTGAAAAGGAAGTTAGGGGGTAAGTATCTTGGAGGATATGTTGTGTCGCCTTCAGAAGGAGCATCCGGAGGAATACTAAGTTTTGGGATGAAAATTGGTTCTTAGCACAGATGCAGAAGATTAATTTCAGGTTTGTGTCAATTAAAGGTACTATCAAGGAGTTAAATGAGGATTGTTGTTTTATAAATGTGTATGGTACTACAACAGATTCGGAAAGGCTTTCTTGGAGGAATTGCTTAGTCACAGGATGAGAAGATTGGGAAATCACATAATTCGACATCACTAAGGATATCAAGGATTTGTTTTTCAAGCAAATTTAGTAGATTTACCGATGGTTGGATGGAGTTTTACATGGTGTAACAACAGGGAAGTTTCTTCGTTTGTGAGGCTGGATCGTTTTCTTGTTTCAAACGATTTTTTACGTCTATTCGCAGACATTGTACAGGTACTGTTACCTAAATCTCTGTCCGACCACAATGCAGTGGCGATGGAAACGAGTAGGATAAATTGGGGTCCAAAGCCTTTTAGACTCTTTAATTACATAATGGATGAGGTGGGTTTTAAAGATACGGTTGAAAGAAAAATTGAAGAATTGAAGAAAGGGAAAAGAAAGGGTATTGAAGTCTTAATTAAAGAATCAAAGGAAGTGATCAGAACGTGGTCCAAAAATAGCCGATTGCAATTACCGAGATTGATAGAGAACCTGGAAAAATCTATTTCAGACAAGGAAGCATTAATACATCAAGGGAATCAAATGATTACGATGGAGGACATTGCAAGAGATAAGAATGAGCTATGATCTTTGTACAAAAAAGATGAATTACTTTGGTACCAAAAATCAAGGGCGAATTGGATCCAGAATGGTGATTGGAACACTAGATATTTCCACCAGTGTGCATCAAATAGAGGGAGGGTCAATGCATTAAAAACTTTGGATGTCGGCGGTAATTTGATATCGGATCCGAAACAGATAAAAGTCTTTCATTCATGAATATTTCAGGGATATCTATAACTTGCAACCTACGGTGGAGGTGGAGCATTTGGATTTGAACTTTAATTGGCTTTCTGAGGATGAATCTTTTCTTCTAGAAAGAAACTTCTCGGAGGAAGAGATTTGGGACTCAATTGCGTCTTCGGAGAGTAATAAGGCACCGGGACCGGATGGATTGAACATGGGGTTTTTCAAGAAATTTTGGTCAGTTTTGAAGGAAGACATTATAAATTTTTTTAAGGGTTTCTATGATGGGAAAAAGTTAGGGAGAGGTGTGAATCATTCTTTTATCACACTAATTCCGAAAAAGCCGAATCCGGTTCGTATTGACGACTATAGACCCATTAGTTTGGTTGGTGGTTTGTACAAAATTTTATCCAAGGTCCTATCAAGGGGGTTTTAAAGATACGGTTGAAAGAAAAATTGAAGAATTGAAGAAAGGGAAAAGAAAGGGTATTGAAGTCTTAATTAAAGAATCAAAGGAAGTGATCAGAACGGTCCAAAAACAGCCGATTGCAATTACGAGATTGATAGAGAACCTGAAAAATCTATTTCAGACAAGGAAGCATTAATACATCAGGGAATCAAATGATTTCGATGGAGGACATTGCAAGAGATAAGAATGACTATGGTCTTTGTACAAAAAAGATGAATTACTTTGGTACCAAAAATCAAGGGCGAATTGGATCCAGAATGGTGATCGGAACATAGATATTTCCACCAGTGTGCATCAAATAGAGGGAGGGTCATGCAATTAAAAACTTGGATGTCAGCGGTAATTTGATATCGGATCGAAACAGATAAAGTCTTTCATTCATGAATATTTCAGGGATATCTATAACTTTGCAACCTACGGTGGAGGGGAGCATTTGGATTTGAACTTTAATCGGCTTTCTGAGGATGAATCTTTTCTTCTAGAAAGAAACTTCTCGGAGGAAGAGATTTGGGACTCAATTGCGTCTTCGGAGAGTAATAAGGCAACGGGCCAGATGGATTGAACATGGGTTTTTCAAGAAATTTTGGTCAGTTTTGAAGGAAGACATTATGAATTTTTTCAAGGGTTTCTATGATGGGAAAAAGATAGGGAGAGGTGTGAATCATTCTTTTATCACACTAATTCCAAAAAAGCCGAATCCGGTTCGTATTGACGACTATAAACCCATTAGTTTGGTTGGTTGGTTTGTACAAAATTTTATCCAAGGTCCTATCAAGAAGGTTAAAGATGTGTATAGATGTGTTGATTGGCCGTTCACAGTTTGCTTTCATCCCAGGGAGACAGATATGTGATTGTTCATCTTAGCCAATGAGGGTATTGATTATTGGAGGAGGAAACGGAGGAAAGGAATTGTGTTCAAAGTGGATTTTAGGAAAGCATACATACTGTGGATTGGGATATCTTGATCAAAATCATGAAGTTAATGGGGTTCGGAGAAAGATGGCAGTCTTGGATTATGAGTGTTTTACTTCACTTCAATTTCAATTCTTGTGAATGGTTCTCCAACAGAAAGTTTCAACATTTCTCGGGGGCTTCGTCAAGGATGTTCCTTATCTCCACTTCTCTTTAATCTTGTGGGAGAATTCCTAAACCTTTTGCTATCTAAAGCAGTCGAGCTGGGGTTGTTTGATGGTTTTCAGATAGGACGCGACACTTCATCTTTTACGCTGTCTCATTTGCAATTCGCCGACGATCTGATAATTTTCTGCAGAGCTTCAGAAGGTCAATTGAAGAATATTAAGAGGGTTTTGGTGGTCTTTGAATTGTGTACAGGTTTGCAGCTAAATCTGTTGAAGAGTAAAATTTTTGGGATTAATATAGAAGATCAAATAGTTGAGGATTGGGCAAATTCAATTGGGTGTATTCGTGGAGAATTTCCAACAGATTATCTGGGGCTCCCTTTGGGTGCAATGCGAAATTCTGTGTCTATGGGAACCGATAGTGAATAATTTCTATCAGAAGCTTGCAGGGTGGAAAATAGGGTCATTACCCCTTGCGGAAGAGCAGTTCTTGTAAAATCAGTACTGGACGCTACCAAATTATTACATGTCCTTTTTTAAAATGCCTCTGGGTGTTCGGAGAAAGCTGGAATCTATCATGGCCAATTTTTGTGGGGGACAACAACAAGAAAAGAATACACTGGGTTAATTGGTCTTTAGTTTGTAAAAAGAAAGAATTGGGGGTTTGGGTATCTTAGATTTAAAACTGAGGAATAAGTTTTTCTTGGGAAAATGGGTTTGTAAGTTTGGGACTGAGAAAGACTCTTGGTGGAAAAAGGTTTTATGCTGCAAATATAATGTTGATAGGAAATCTATTATTTTGAACAAGAAATTACCTTCCAATGCTTCTTGGATTTGGAAATGAATCATTAATAACTATTGGTCGAATGACAATTTTGGGTTATGCTTTCGTAATCACCTAATTTTACAGGTGGGACAGGGAGATTCAATTAGGTTTTGGCATGATAGTTGGTTAAGCAACATCCCTTTGAAGACCAAATTTTCCAGAATGTTTGCTTTGTCGGTTAAAAGGATGGGTTCATTGCAGAATTTAGAAATGCTAGTAATGGGAGGTGGATTTGGGACATTCATCTGAGGAGAAATTTGATGAGTAGTGAAACTGATCAATGGATTGAACTGATGTTGTTGTTGGATACATTTCAGCCTGGATTAGAGACAGAAGATAATTTCACTTGGAAAGGAAATGGTGAGGGTGTTTTTTGGGTAAAATCATGCAGTAGCCTAATTTCCAGCTTGTCCAAGCCAGATTTGTCATGGTCAAAGATTGTTTGGAGTGGGTTTTTACCTCTTAAAGTTGAGGTTTTCTTGTGGCAGGTGGTACATCAAAAGCTGGTTGTTAAGACTGCTCTATTGAGTAGGGCTGTCCAAGGAATTGAAGATTCTTTATGCACGTTTTGTGGTTTGAAGCCGGAGACGGTGAATCATTTGCTATTTTCGTGTCAATCTGTGTGGGAAATTTGGATGCGCATCCTTCGAATGTGGAATTTATTTTCTGTATTTCCCGAAAATCCAAAAGATTTTCTGCTCTTATGGTTTGAGTTAAATCCAAGTTCGGATATCTGGAAATTATTCCGGGTGCTGTTTTGTGGACTATTTGGAATTGCAGAAATCATATACTGTTTGAGAAAGGAAGACTGGATAAGGCTAATCTTTTCTTCTTGGTTAAGTACAGGGTGGCTTCTTGGTTCTTGGCTAAATTCAATGATCTCCATATCCAAGTAGACTGCCTTGTTGGGGACTTAACCTTGGCAGATTTGAATCATTCCTATCCAAAATTTGGAATGAATAAGCCAAAGTGGTGTCCACCCCCTACGGGTTTCTTTAAAATGAATGTGGATGGGGCTGTTAATATTGATTGGAGGTGTAGTGGTTTTGATGGTGTACTCAGGGATGCTGAAAATAATGGTTGAGTTCTTTCTCAAGAGCGACTGGTCCAGCCCCCCCGATACTTGCTGAGATTTTAGCGATCCAAGAAGGCTTAAACTTGTTTTTTAACTCGGTGTGGAGGGATAAAGGAAGTCTGATTTTAGAGAGTGATTCATCTACTGCTCTAAAGTGGATAAACAACCTGCAGACTTGTCCGGTTCTCTATATTGATTTGGTTAGAGTTATTCAGAAGACTGTTGCAATTCAATGTTATTACTATCCTTGTTAAGAGATGTACTAATGATGAAGCTGACGGTTTAGCAAAATCGGGTATAGGATAGTGTTTTGAGAGGTGTTTGGTTCGGTTATTTAGGGGGTCTGTTTTGGGTGTTTGTACGTGGACCTATGTCTTTTATATATTCTGGTTCTGGATGTAATCCTTATTGCTGGTAATAAAATTCAGGCACTCTTTTCCCCCTTCCTATGATTATTGAGTTTTTCGGAGCTTGATGGTTATGAAGAGGGTTTTTAATGAGGCCACATTCTTATAAAAAAAATACAAAGACATACTATTACATGATCAGGGGTGTTTATAGTGACTGAGGATTCAAAGATCTAGAAGTGAAGTGTTTATCAACAAAACATTCTTCCGTGGTCCTCTGAATTCCCACCTAAAAAATGACGTTGTGCAAATACAATTTTTTATGATCTCTTTTTCTTTAGGATGCTCTCTGTCTAGCCGTTTACTTAGCAAGTTCTCTAGTGTTTATTTTTTGTGGAACTTCCTGTCACTTTAGTGTGCTCTTGATTGGTGATGGAATGGTAAGGTACTTGATCAACTCTGTTTGAGTCCTTTCTGGGTTTGTGAATTGAGTTATTAGTACTATTGTGCTCCAGTTTCTAGGCTTGAAGGGTTCGTTTCAAACAAGGAGCAGTCCTATGAGGATCCTATTGAGGAGTAAGTTATTATTTGATCCCTGGGTCATTTCAATGTCTGTTGTTAATAGTGTAACTTGGATTGTTAATGCTAGTAACTGCACTATTCAGGCTGTTATATGCAGTTTTTGTTGTTTCAAGCGAGAATGCTACAGTTGCTGAACTGGCATCAACCTTACAAGCGGATCTTAGTCAACTGTTGGCTGCTGCATCCTTTGTTTGTCGCTTGGGATGGGCAGTAAAAGTAATTGATCCTGAATCTGTGCTTCAGGAAAACACAAGCGTACCTCCTCACGGTGTCAGCCTTATAGATGAAGACGAAACCTCTCACCATAGTTCAACCTCAGCAAATATGTCCATTGATGGTGAGGCTGCTCAACAAGGAGATCTTTGGGGGACAGAAAGCCTTGGGCCTCGTTCTAGTGATTATAGGGTTGCTTTTGTTGTTGATGCTAACATAACATCTTATCTTATGATGGGTTCTGTTTCACCAGGTTAGTTAAGTTCTCTTTACTCTTTTTTTCTGAAAGATTCTACTTACTCCTTTTGGATGTCTAGTTTATATTGCCTCAGTCCAGACATTGTTTTTCTATTGGACATCATAACCATAAATGCAAACTGAGCGAGAAATAACCTCATTTTGAACTTTGATTTAAAGTTGATTTTTTAATGGTACAACATCTATCTAGAGTAGAGAAGGTGCTCCAAGCTAGGCCATGAAGAACCATCTGTTATTCCATGGTGGTGTCATTAAAGGGAGGACTGAGTATATTCCAGTAATTACAGTTTGCATGTGATGATGATTAGACAAGTTCTAGTATTGTGTTTATTTATGGTTTAAGTAATTCTAGTTTGAATGTACTTATTGTTTCCTCTTCTCTGAAATAAATTGTATGTCCTTACTGGGTTTTTTTTTTGCAGGACTGAAATCTCATGCTGTGACGCTGTATGAAGCAGGGAATTAGGCCATGCTACCATTGCCGACCTTTGCAAAGACCTGAGCACATTGGAGGGAGCAAAATTTGAGGGAGAGTTGCAGGAATTTGCAAACCATGCATTTAGTCTCCGCTGTGTCTTGGAATGTCTACTATCTGGTGGTGTTGCCACTGATAGTGGAGCTTTAGAAATGATTGATAGAACGGGACTGTCAGCTTCAGGTCATAACGAGTCTACTCTGATAGCTGACTCTTTATTGATTGATGTATCAGATCATTCTGCTACTAATGAAACTGAATCAAACATTAATGGTACCACTAATTTAGAAACATTACAGGAAGATTCTGTTGTGGATGATTATGTAGCTGAAACCACTGGTGATGACAGATCTGGTACCTTATCACAAGATGGTAAGCCCTCAAGTGAGGTTTCCAAGTCGGATCTGAAAGTCCAGAATAGCGAGAAAATGATAAGGATGGAAGTGTCTGACTTGGGAAAAGGAACTTTAAGGAGGAAAAAGAAATATATATTGGATATCCTCCGCTGTGAAAGCCTGGCTGCTTTGCCAAAGGCAACCTTAGATCGGTTATTTCTTCGTGACTATGATATTATTGTGTCTATCATTCCTCTTCCACAGTCATCTGTTCTTCCTGGCTCAACTGGTCCTATTCATTTTGGTCCTCCCTCGCACTCATCTATGTCACCATGGATGAAATTGGTGCTGTATTCAACAGTTGGTTGCGGGCCTTTATCAGTTGTTCTGATGAAAGGGCAATGCCTACGCTTGTTGCCTGCACCATTAGCTGGTTGTGAGAAAGCCCTTATATGGTCCTGGGATGATTCAACAATTGGAGGCTTAGGTGGCAAGTTTGAAGGAAATTTAGTTAAGGGAAGTGTACTTTTACACTGTTTGAATTCGCTTCTCAAATACTCTGCTGTTATAGTGCAGCCCTTCAGCCAATATGACGTTGATGGTTCTGGGAAAGTTGTTACACTTGACATACCCTTGCCCCTTAAGAATTCTGATGGATCAGTTGCTAATGTAGGGGATGAGCTAGGACTATGTGCAGAGGAATGTTCAAAATTGAATGATCTGTTAACTGATTTGGCTCAGAAGATGGAGTTATTGACAGTTGGTTATATTCGCGTACTAAAACTTTTTAAAGAAAGCAATATGGATCATTTTGGCCCCGATGAGGAGAAATACGAATGGGTTCCATTGTCTGTTGAATTTGGGATGCCACTTTTCAACCCAAAGTTAAGCAATAGAATATGTGAAAGGATTGTCTCGTCAGAGTTACTTCAATCAAATTTACTTTCTGAGCATCGTGATTCAATGCAGAGCATTCGTAAAATGTTGCGTGATATTTGTGCAGAGTATCAGGCAACAGGCCCTGCAGCAAAACTTCTTACCAAAAGGAGCATTTAAAGGAGTCAAAGAAACCAAAGCAACTCATGAACAATGCTAGTGGGAAGTGGAATCTACTTCTAGATCCGTCTTCTCCCATTTCTGGAGCGTCTAGTGATCGTCAAAGGTTAAAACTGGGCAGTCGACAGCGTTGTCGGACTGAAGTTTTGAGTTTGATGGTAGCATTCTTAGGTCTGTCAAATCAGTCATTTTTTCTTCCTCTTGTTTTATTCTCATTTTAGTGTTTGGTTGTGTATTATTTATTCATATTGTTGAATGATATTTGCAGATCATATGCCCTAACTCCTGTCAATGAAGTTGCCACAAGACCTGTTGATGATTCCACCACAACAACCACAACAAAAGTTGACCCTGATGAATCTGACAGCAATGAAGTAATCCTTCCCGGTGTGAACCTTATTTTTGATGGTGCTAAGTTGCATCCCTTTGATATAGCTGCTTGCCTGCAGGCTCGCCAGCCAATTTCTTAATAGCAGAGGCAGCTGCAGCTTCGTCATCTTTTACAATTAAATAGGTCTTATGAATATGAGAAATGTGGATTGAATATTTTGTCCGTAGACTGACAAGTGGAAGTTATTGTGTCCATACTACATTATTCTGGTTATCTGTTTCATCTTTGATGTCATTCTATGGATTTGAGCAAGCAGTTGCATCAAAAGTAAGTATCATCGTTTTTTCCTATAATGTGATACGTATTTGTTCAATTAATTTCATAAGCTTCTAGGTATCTGTCCAATTATTTTGTACCATTTTTACCATTTGTAGCTATCTTAGCTAGTTACGTGAGGACTGCCATGGTTTGGTGCAGAATGTTAAGAAACTAATTGAGGTTGTACCTTATAGTATTTATGCTGTCTTAATTATAACATTTCATATACTTTAGGTTTATTTGGTTTTTAAAATTGATATCAGGGTCTAGGATCTTAGTTTTTATGCCTTGAACTGTTTTTACTCTTGTAGGATGAGCGTTGAGGTTTGCTTGGAATCATATAAATCGACATCTTTCTATTTTGATCGAGTATTATTTATTAACGCTGTTGCTATTGTCAACTGTATGGTGCTCAAATTTTGGATTTGAACTGTGCACCATCTGCTCTAGTTAACGTTATTGTAAGGCAGGGTCCTTTGCAGTATTATATTAAAAGGAAAAAAAATAAACTTTGGTAGTAACTTGCCATGGATAAACTTTAGTTGACATTGCTCGAACTCGAGACCTCAAGGAATAATAATTTCTTTACCGCTTAGTTCGTTTTAGTATATTGAATTTCAAAGAATGGTTAGTAAACTGGGTGAGTCAATCAGTAACCTTCTAAAACTTGCAAAACAGGTCACAAAAGTTTCAATATAACTTGAAGCACCACCAACAAATCATTCTTCCACTTATGACTTTCTAATAATTATTATATCAACAGTTGACCTAATTTCTTGTTCTAACTCGAAGAGATGCAACAATTCCAACAATGTTTATAGATTCTTTATGGTATCTGATTTCACTCTTGATTCAATTCTCAATGAAATATTTTGGAGGTAGTATTGCAAGAAATCTATCTAGGGCTAGGGTTGGTATTATGTTTATTTGGGTCAATTTTTTATAATTATTTTCCAACTTTTCTTGATAATTTGGTTTGATTTCCCATGATCACTCAAATTCAAAGGTGTTAATATTTTGGTCATTCAAAATAACTTGAATTAGAAAATATATAATTAAATTTTCACAATCTAATTCTTAATTATATGACTCAAGTTAGAAATAACTTGAACCCGAAATGATCCAACTTATAGTTGACCTATAGTTGGGTCAATCCTCAATAACTAAGACTCAAATGAACCAAATTTTGAAATCACCCGACTAAAAATTGTCTAATAAATCCAAATGACTTTAACCTGAAATGTGTTAAATTCAAAATAATTAAAAAAAACATTAAAAGTCAAATCGACCGACTCAAATCCATCCAATCCACCAAATTGGCAGTTCTAACTTTATCCTTTCAATTCTCTAACCATGCAAGTTCAAACATAAAGTATAGAAGAAGAGGCACTATTATTACAAGAGAGTAGATCAGATGTAACTAATTATGCTACTCTGTTTCTGATGGTGAGTTCCCACCCAACCTTCCAACTTACGCTTTTGAGGGGAACACGATGAGAAAAAAGATCAAAAGTATAAGTCGGCCTTATTCATGCTGATGCTACTAACAAACAATATGGTTCTTTTAAAACAAAAAGTAAGTATTCTACATGTATCTCTCAGCCAAAAAAAAAAAGAAAAAGGCCAACTTGCTAGCAAATATTTTCACTTCTTAAAATATAATCTATCACCTTGTTAAGTAGAACATCCTTTCTTAGTGTTGTTTGATGAATACAACAACAACAACAAAACCCTATTCCCATATGCAATGGGATAAGGGGGAGGTAGGATAGTAGGCTGCCCCCAACACCAGGTTAGGAGCAGCTTCTGTGGAAGACCTCCGGCAGTCAGAAAATTAAAAAAAAAGATAAAATACAATGCATGTATAAATAAAAAATACATAGTTGAACAGTCTTCATATGCGCGTCTGTAATGGAAAGTAATCCCTGGGGTTGATAGGCAGATCAAGCATATATTTAGGCAAATCTCGGGTTAATAGTTTTGGGCCAACTTGAGATTTATTTAGGCAAGCCCACTAGACTTATAGAAAGCTTGGACCAATTTAAGATGTGTTTGGGCTTAGGTTAGGCCCAATTAGTAGTAAAAAAGGGGCATTTTATAAATGAGAATAATTGGAAGGATTGAAAGAGAAATTACACCCTCTTATAATTCAAAAGTTGATTTGGTTCTTGTCAAAATCAAGAGGTTTATGTAATTCTCTCACTTATATTTAATGTAGGAGACTTACACAATTAAATATACAAACTACTACCTTATCTTAGGAAACTGCTAAACTAAGTAAGTGACGATTTTAGGAATAAATATAATTCCTTAAAGTTAGGGATCCTAACTAATAAATATATCCACAAATATCCTACCAGATTACATAATCTACTTAATTTAGGGATCTAGTTCTAACACTCCCCCTCAAGTTGGGGCATGGATGTCTTCCATCCTCAACTTGCCTGTCAACTTCTGAAAATACTTACCAGGTAGTCCCTTGGTAAGTATATCTGCAATTTGTTCTCCAGAGGTTACATAGGGAGTACAGATCAGGTCACTCTCAAGTTTTTCTTTTATGAAATATTTATTCACTTCAACATGTTTTGTTCTATCACGTTGAACTAGATTATGAGCAATATTAATTGCTAGCTTGTTATCAGAGTATAACTTCATTGGTCCATTCCATTTGATCTTCAAATCCTCTAAAATAATCTTCAGCCATAATAACTCATAATAACTCACAAATTCCCAGAGCCATAGCTCGAAATTCAACTTCTACACTGGATCTAGCCACAACATTATGTTTTTTTGCTCCTCCAAGTAACTTAGTTTCATTCAAAGAAAGTGTAGTACCCTGAGGTTGACCTTCTATCAACTATGGACCATATATAGGTTGCATCAGTGTATGTTTTCAGAGTCAAATTTCCTCTTCTTTTAAACAGAATTCATTTTTCGGGTGTGGCCTTCAAGTAATGCAAATTTGAGTCACGACCTTTAGATGTGATTCTTTAGGATTGTGCATGAGCTGGCTTACAACTCCAATACATATGTTATATCTGGTATGGTGTGTAACAATAAATAAGCTTTCCCACAAGTCTTTGAAATGAACTTCTATCAACTACTGCATCATCATCTTTTGAATCTCCAAGCTTGTGATTGAATTCTATTAGAGTTTATGCTGGTCTACATCCTAATTTTCTACTCTCCTACTCTCTTTCAAAAACTCCAGAGTATACTTTCGTTGAGATATTAAAATCCATTACTGTGAGTATGCCACTTCAATACCAAGGAAGCATTTTAATCTTCCAAGTTCCTTCACTTCAAACTCCTTTATAAGACATTTCTTTAGACTACCAATTCCTTCAGAATCATTTCCTGTAACAATTATATCATCTACATATACAAAAAGTGTAGTCATTTCCCTTGAAGGAGAGTGTTTCACAAACAGAGTGTGGTCACCTTGACTCTGTTTAAACCCTTGAATCATCATCACTTTAGTAAACCTCCTAAACCAAGGTTTTGGGGACTACTTTAGTACATATAGGGCCTTCTTCAATTTACAAATTGCCTGTCCAGTATTTAGACCAAATCCATGTGGTATATACATGTACACTTCCTCTTCAAGATCTCCATGTAAGAAGGTATTCTTAATGTCAAACTATCGTAAATTTCATCCCTGAATAAATGTTAAGTACAATAGGGCTCTCATTGTGTTCATATTTGCAACAGGAGCAAATGTTTCAAGGTAGTTTATCCTATAGGTTTGGGAGTATCATTTTTCCCTAGCCTTTCTTTGTACATTTCTAAGGAGACATCTGATTTATACTTGACTGTAAACACCCATAAGCAACCCACTGTTTTCTTCCCTTCTGGCAGCTTCACTAAGTCTCATGTTTTATTCTTCTCCAGTGCTTTTATTTTATCTTTCATAACCTTTTTTCAATTCTTATTCTTTAATGCCTTAGATACAACCTTAGTAATAGCAATGGCGTTTAGACTTGAGAGGAAGGCTTTGTGATTGGGAGATAAGCTTTTGTAGGTCATGGACAAGTAGGAATGATGTTTTGTGGTACAAGTTCCTTTTTTTAATAGCGATGGAAAATGCAAAATTAGAAGTAAACATAGAATTTCCAGTATTATTTTGATCAGGATGAGTTTTAGAATGTACCTCATATTGTATAGGAGCATGCGAATAGGATGATTGAATCTTCATAGATGTCTTCTTCTTTGAATAGACTAGTAGTGGACCCGTAGTGTCCTAGGTGTTTGGATGTAGTGTATTGGGTTCTAGTTGTGGAGAAGTTGGAGTAGGGTTGGGACGTGTTTGATGTATTTGTTCAAAATATATAGGTGTAGGGAAATCAATGAGAAGTTGAAGTAGAAAAAAATACACATCATTTTCTTCCCTAAATGATATCTCCCCCTGAAGATAAAGAACAATAAAATAACTTTATTTTTTTTCCATAAAAGTAACATCAACAGAGGTGTAGTATTTATTTGTAGGTGAGTGATAGCACTTGTAGCCCTTTTGAGTGGAAGAGTAGTTAATAAACATGCATTTTAATCCCCTTTGATCAAGCTTACCTCGGGCTTGAGAATGTATATGAATAAAAGCAACATACCCAAATATTATAGGTTTTAGGTTAAGTGATGGGTTGAATTTTGGAAAATAAATTGTATGGACTTGAAGGGGACTTTGGGATTCAAGAATTTTAGTGGATAGTTTGTTTATCATGTAAGTGGTAGTTAACATAACCTCTCTCCAGTACTTTTTAGGAACTTTGTTTTGAAATAGAAGGGCTCTTGTTGTGGCAAGGATATGGTCATTCTTCATTTCTATTACATCATTATGTTGGGGAGTGTTTACATAGGAGAAATCATTTATGATACGTTTTTCTACAAAATAAGGGGATATGACTTGATTAAAGTAGTCATTGGCATTGTTTGATCTGAACCACTTTATTCAGCCCCAAATTGAGTCTTAATCATGGTGTAGAAGGTTTTAAAGGTAGAGCTAACATATGATTTTTTTAGAAAGAATATCCATGTAACCCGAGTATAATTGTCTATAAATGACACAAACCACTAGCCCCAGTTATGTTAGGAATAATAAAAGGCCCCCAAATATCACTGTGAATATGAGTAAATGGACTGGTAGTCTTTTTATTACTTGTTGGGAAAGAATAATGTTTATGTTTGTAAGTTCACATATTTCACAATGAAATTCTTCAAAATTTAAAGATTTAAACAAATAGAGAAACATAATCTTTAAAACTCTAAAAGGTGGGTAACCAAGGCAAAAATGGTGTAGCCAGATTTGGTCTTTATTGGTTGTAGATTCTGATAAAAGAGACAATGGTTGGATATTCAAAACTCTAATTGGTCCACTAGGGTTTTCAAGGTAGTATATGTCATTTGCTTACCTATCACACCCAATCATCCTCTTCGCTTCTTGCTCTTGAAAAATGCATTGTGTAGGATGAAACAAAACATTGCAATTAGTGTCTTTGATGAGTTTTTGGATAGATATTAGATTAGTAAATAATTTTGGTACATGTAGGATATTTTTAAGTAATATGGTTTTACTTATGGCAACATCTCTTTGGCCAACAATAGTTATCATGGTACTATCTGCAACTGTGACTTTTTTATTGCTATGATATGGTGTGTAGGTCAAAAACTTGAGTGAGGAGTTAGTCATATGGTTTGTGGCTCCTGAGTCAATTACCCATGAATTTTGGGTAGGTATGTAGTTGGATGACTCTAAGACATTAGAATCCTGAGAAAATGATATACCTGAGAAGAACAAATTGCATGTACCTGTAGAAGAAGGTTTTTCTAAGGATCCTAATGAATTATTTAGTTTTTCTACTTCTTCTTTGTTGAATTAAACAAATTGTTCTTCAGATTTCTTAACCACTTGTTTAGTTGTATAAGTTCTACTCTGTCCTCTTATAAACCTCTTCTTTCTTTAAAATTCTTACTTGTTGACCGAGGCTTCCCATGTAACCTTTAACATTTTTCTTTAGTGTGGCGAGGCTTCTTGCAATAAGTACACCATAAAGAGTCTCTATTTCCTTTTTTGTTGCTTCTGTCCTAACTTCAATATTCTGATGTTCTAGGCGTGTTGGTTACTTATTTACTGGCCTAGTGACTAAGGTTGAACTCTCTACTTGACTTTTTTCAACCACCATCACTCTCCTTCTTCCTTCCTCAGCATGAATGATAGCAATGATTTTATTCAGTGAGGGTAGGTCTTCATTTCCTAGGACCTGGACTCACACTGAATCGAATTCTATATTTAGTCCAGTCAAAAAATCATAAATTATATCATTTTCGACAAACCTCTTTAGGATTGTTGCATCTTCACTGCAACTCATTTGGATGTAGTGATAATGATACATTTCTTGCCAAAGACTCTGCAGCAGACTATAATACTCTGTAATTGATTTTCTTTCCTTTTTGGTGAATGAAATCTTGCTCTTGATTTCATATATTTGGGCAGCATCTTGAACCTTTGAATAGGTTTGTTTTAAAGCCTTACATATCTCCTAGGTTGTCCTAAAAACATAAGAGTTTCACTAATCTCGGGCACCATTGAATTCCATAACCATGACATAACTAACGAGTCTTGTCCATCCCAAACCTTGAACCTAAGATATCCTTCCTTAGGGTTAGTTCCTAGAAAATTGATGAGCCTACCTCTTCTTTTTAAAAAAGTTTGAACCAATTGGAACCACTTAAAATATTTTTTCCATTCAATCTATAGGCGGCTTGTATGTTTTGTAAGCTACTAATTAGATTAGGGTGACTTCCTCACTCATGGTGCCTCATTGAATAGTTTCAGTACTGCTAGAATCAGCATCCACTTCACCCATATATTTTGTTGGATAGATACTTTACACTCTAAAGGGAAGATAATGGCTAAGGAGTGTAGCTAAACAAAGACAACATGACTCAAAACGGAGAGCCTATAGCTTTGAAACCATGTCAAAATCAAGAGGTTTTTGTAATCTTCTCTCTTATATTTTCATTTAGGATACTTACACAATTAAATATAAAAACTATTGCCTTATCTTAGGAAACTGCTAAACTAGGTAAGTGATTATTTTGGGAATAAATATAATTCTTTAAAGTTAGGATCCTAAATAATAAAAAACGTCCACAAATATCCTACCAGATTACATAATCTACTTAATTTAGGGATCTAATTTATGATAGTTTTAAATGGGATGATGTATTATGCTCATTCTCTCTCCCTTTTCCTTTATTTTCGTCCTCTCTTGTCCCCTATCTCCTTCCTCCCCATTTTCATAATTTTCCTTCTACAAGAAAGTTCAAAGGTGTAAACTTGATAGCCTCTCAAGCTTAGTACGAAATTTTCAAGGTAAGAATCTTGATCACCTCACCTCAAGCTTTCATTTAAGCCCTCAATCTCAAATTTTGGTAATAATAACTATGGACAGGGTTTAGGAAACTAAGGATTTCTAGCTCTTTTTTAGTGGATTTGGGTTTAAGAAAGTTTTCACAGCTTCATTTTAAAAAAAAATCAAATAAGGTTAGGGTATTTTTGTATACATTTATTTTTTAGTATTATTTAAAAATGACATTAAGTTTATTTTTTTTATAATTCAGAAATAAAAATATTTCATTTATAAAATCATAAAAATATTAAATATTAACTTATTTAAACACATATCAACATTTTTTAGATATGATAAATATTAACTCGGTAAAAAAATGATATTATTTGGTCCTTTTAATTAGTATAAAGAATGAATTAATTTATTTAATAATAAAACATCTAATCTAAATTTAATAATAGAGAGACTAATCTGGACCAGTCTCTATAATAAAGGGACTAATATAAAGTAATCTCTATAATAGAGAATGGCTAAACTGATGCATTTAACAGTATAGTGACTAAATTGATATAGCGTCTATATTAAAAGGGCCTAACAGCTACCTGGACCCGTTGAAAACTGACTGGTAATGTAAAGAAAGGGCTAAAGCTGTAATTTGATAAATTCTCTTACTTCCTCGTATAACTTTTCGCAACGACAAGAAAACCTTGTTGAAGCTTGTAGGGCTTTGCAGGCAAAATAGTGAGGTGAGTCAGATTCTGTGTTTCTCCTTTTTCCTTTAGCTTCCCTCTTTTGATGTGTTTTCTCCATGATTATTTGGGTAAATTTATTCTTTTTTATTGTTATTTCTCCTTTTTTTCTACAGATTTTATAGATAAAAAATATGTTTGTTTTGGAATCTGGATAAAGGAAACAATGGAACACGGATCTTTCAGTGACAATAGTGCTGCAACTTTTTCCTTAACTGATGAGGATCATACACTAGCTAACTCTGTTAGGTTCACCTTGAATCAAGAGTCAGTTCAATCCCCTCTGTTTAATTTTTTTAGTTGTTTTTGCTTGATTAATGATGGGTTTTCTTTGTTTTGAATGATTATGTTGAAATTGTAAGCTATAATTTTAATTGTGCAGCCCAAGGGTCACATTTTCTGGGTACAGTATTCCTCATCCATCACAAGCTCGAGTTAATATCAGAGTTCAGACAACTGGTAACTCAATCCTACACTCTTCTTTCAAGTTTTAATGGATCGTTGTTCATTGACTGTTTTCATAATTTCTCCATTCATTTTCCTGCTTTAAGATTTCTGGATATCAGTATGTTATATGGAGCAACAACATTGTTGTTGGGTGCAAGTTCTTTCTAGTTTTTTCAGTTGGATATGATGCAATTTTGGTTGTGAAAATTGTGTTGTTTTAATGAATTTTGCAGGTGATCCAGCAAGTGAGGTGTTGAAAGATGCATGTCAAGATCTGATGCTGATGTGCAGGCATGTAAGGAGCACTTTTGACACGGCAGTTGAAATTTTAAAGCAAGCAATGCTGTCAAGGCCATGAAAATCGACTCAAAGGAAGAAGATAGTAGTGATTCAGAAGAGAGTGAATGAGATTAGTATATCTCTCATCTTAATACTATTGTGTTCTCGAGATATCATTAGCTTGATCTGAATTACTTCTTTTTGTTATTCGAATTGAAGCTTTGCGCTCGCTAAGCTGTGTAGGTTTAACTAATTTTATTTCATAGACAAACTAAGTTGCCTATCCTTAATATTTGATGTACTTTGAAACAAGAATTGTAGGATTTGCCTATGCAATCCATTTGGTTTACATTTTCACAAAACTTCTAGTTTTGCCTACAAATTTCCCAATTTTTTTGCCAGTAAAATTTCAAGTAATGCATCAAGCTATTTGAACTTCAGGCTTTGGGGCATTTTTGTTGGTTTCATCGAGTTCGGAACTGTGGTATGTATTTCCGGCTTATCTTTCTCGGAGCATCTGGAGCTGGTGAGGCTGCATTAAGCATCGGCAAACATAAACTCAACAATTGTGTAACAGGTAATGGCGGATCGAGAAATCTAATCAAACGGCAAGTACCAAATTCAGAAATTTTATCTATTCTTTAGTTATCAATTATTATCGCACTAGGAAATAAATTCAGGAATTACCCTTTTCTTCTACCAAGGTATAGGACATTGCATGTGCCCCATGATCAAATAGAACCATGCTATCAAGGCACTTGTGTTTTTGAAAACAACTGAGAGACTTCAGACTTCAGCAGGGTTCAATTATAGCCCAAATAATTTGTAAAAGACAAACAGAATCTTTGCTACATCCACAACACATCAGACTTGAACTTCAAGCCAGAAAGGGGGCATAAAATTGACTTCTAATCTTAGCTAATATTTTACTGTTCTATCAAGATTAGCATGCACTTGTTTTACAATACCTTTCACCGCTTACTGGAACCCTCTTATTAAACATGGTATGGATTTTTTAAAATTCATTTCCAACACAAAATGAACTTATGATCAATTGAGTCATAAGCAAAGGTTAATAGGCAAACCTGAGTTCACAATACCTTTTTCCTGAAGTTTGGTTTTTAATCAATTCATTTTAAATATAATATCCAGGTGAGTAAAATATCAAGAAAGATAGAACAAATGCAACTGAAAGAAAAACTTAGAAACTTAGAAACTTTAAAAGGTGTAGGGGTACATAAACTGAGCATGCTTTGCTGAAAGAGCAAACAAGGTATTGGGAATGTAGAAATAAGGAAATGACGACTACCAAGGGACCTTAGGAAATTGAGAGTTGAATTGCCTGAATGGCAACAAGTTTCCTATTTAACTATTCCTCATATTCTGGTTCCTCTTCCTCGTACTCATCTTCATCGGCTGTAGCATCTTGGTACTGCTGATACTCAGAGACCAGATCATTCATATTGCTCTCAGCCTCGGTGAACTCCATCTCATCCATGCCTTCTCCTGTATACCAGTGCAAAAAGGCCTTCCTCCTAAACATAGCTGTAAATTGCTCACTCACACGCCTAAACATCTCCTGAATGGATGTTGAATTGCCGATAAATGTTGACGCCATCTTGAGCCCTGTGGGTGGGATGTCACAAACTGTTGACTTCACATTGTTAGGAATCCACTCAACGAAGTAAGAGGAGTTCTTGTTCTGAACATTCAACATTTGCTCATCCACTTCCTTGGTGCTCATTTTGCCACGGAACATGGCTGATGCAGTCAAGTATCGGCCGTGTCGTGGATCAGCAGCACACATCATGTTCTTTGCGTCCCACATTTGCTGAGTTAGCTCAGGAACTGTCAGGGCTCGGTACTGTTGAGAGCCTCTTGAAGTGAGTGGAGCAAAACCAACCATAAAGAAGTGAAGCCGGGGAAATGGGATGAGATTAACAGCAAGTTTCCTGAGATCAGAGTTGAGCTGACCAGGGAATCGCAAACAGCATGTAACTCCAGACATTGTTGCAGATATCAAATGATTCAGATCACCAACTGTCAAAGATAAAAAATAAAGCAACAAAATGTAAGAAATTAGAAGATCTCCCAAGCTAAATAAACAGATCTTAGTTCGAACTATCCCAACTTTTCCATCGAATAAATAGTACTAAAACTTCAATTAAAAGGCATGGCCTGAATCTATTGTTATTCACAAAAAATATCATAGCAAGAACCCAGATTAGAAACTAAAGAGCAATATCAAGGGGAAACTTACAGCTGGGAGTAGTGAGCTTAAGTGTCCTGAAACAAATGTCATACAAGGCCTCATTGTCGAGAACCATACACTCATCGGCGTTTTCAACCAACTGATGAACTGACAAAGTAGCATTGTACGGCTCAACGACGGTATCAGAGACCTTAGGAGATGGGAAAACAGAGAAAGTTAACATCATCCTATCTGGGTATTCTTCCCTTATCTTAGATATCAAAAGTGTTCCCATTCCAGATCCAGTTCCTCCTCCCAAAGAATGACAGACCTGAAACCCTACAGAGAACAAAAACAAAAAAGCCCATATAACACCATTTATTACCCAATAAGTTGAACAATAAACAAGTTTTCCACCAGATCGCTAATTTACCTTGAAGACAATCGCAATTTTCAGCCTCCTTACGAACAACATCGAGGACGGAGTCGATTAACTCAGCACCTTCGGTGTAATGGCCTTTAGCCCAGTTGTTTCCGGCGCCGGACTGGCCGAAAACGAAGTTGTCGGGTCGGAAGATCTGGCCGACAGGACCAGATCTGATGCTGTCCATGGTACCGGGCTCAAGATCCATGAGGACGGCACGAGGGACAAACCTACCACAACTGGCTTCATTGTAGTAGACATTGATCCTCTCGAGTTGAAGATCTTGGTCTCCTTGGTAACGACCAGTCGGATCTATGCCGTGCTCCGCGCAAACAACTTCCCAGAACTTGGCTCCTATTTGGTTGCCGCACTGACCACCTTGAATGTGTAGGATCTCACGCATTTTTGCTTATGGAGAAAAGAGAAGCAAACAATAAAAGGATTTATAGAGGATGGAGAAATAAGAGTTGCAGGATTTAAAATTGAAAATGGACGAGGTGAGGGGGAGAGCAAAATATAAGCCCTAATTAATTTATACACTGAGATATTTTAAGTCTATTGAAATTTGAAATTTAAATTTTTACCTATTTATTTATTCCCTCTATTTTTATTTTGAAAGTTCTGTTTCCCTTCTTCTATCCTGATCTTATATAATTTGATCCTTTTATTTTATCTTATTATTATTTATTGAAGTAATGACATTGATGTTTTACTAATATTTTATCGAATAGTTTAACTCACTTTAAAATCATATTCAGCTAATAATTAATTTTACATGTCTTCTGAATATATTTAATACTGGATTTAAAAATATATAATATCGATTCTGACAATAACTAAATTATTATTGGTTTGATCCAAATTAGGAGTATAAAATCGAATTATATTAAATTAAAGTAAAAAAAGAAGATGAAAATATAAACCTTAGTATATTATAGGGACTACCCAGAATTGGACCTTTGTTCTTTTGTTTGATGATGATTTTTTCCTCAGTCTACGAGGCTGTAGACGGTAACGGACGGGAAAAGGCAACGGCTACAAGCGGAGTTAAAAAGCGAAACTTTTTGAAATTCAAAAATTGGGAGACAGCTGGATGGCGTTGTCCGCTAATAGAAACAAAAATTCAAATTAGGAGGGATGGCGCCATTCTACCTACCTACTGGCAAATGCCCCATCACCATCTCTTTTCCTAATCAATCCAAAATTACGAAATGCTTCAATTATTACAAATATATTTTTCAATTATTATTTTTTAATCATTTTTATACATATTTGTCTATTATTTTTATTCTTTTATATTTTATAATTGTGTTTTAAAATTGTAATTATCTTAATAAGGTTATTTTAAAGTAATCTATATTACTTTATTTGGTAATTAGAGGTAATAGCATCACCCCTGTAATCTTATATTTTGAAAAACTTTACGAAGAAATCTCATTTAGAATAATACATTACTAAGGATAGTCTATTTTTTATTAATGTGATGTAAGTACAATACATATTTGTTTAAAAATAATTTTTAATTATGTGATATTAAATCATTCACGTCCTTAGTATTTTTTGTGCTCAAACCCGAAATCTTAAATAATAACAATAATTCATTTGTCAATTAAGCCACTTGATTCATGCAAAGATAATTTAAAATTATCAAACTAAGCATACTCTTAAAGTAAAATATGCGTTATCAATATACTTAAACTAAATATACCTTTATATTATAATATATTTTATTGATACATCAAACACTTATTAATTTAATGGGTCATTGAATCAATTGTTGATAATGGACTATGTATCCCAATAAATCCGTCGGCCCAAACTTAGTTGTAGGCAAGTACTTGTTCGGTTATTTTTAAATGGTTAAATTAATCATTTAATCTTGAAAGACTTTAAATTTTGAAATTCAACCCCAAATTAAGTAATAGGGATAAAATGGATAAATTATATAAATTTAGAAAAAATTATAACTAAACAAAACACTAAAATTATGGCGCACACTAACGGTTTTCTCTAGACGTACGCTAACAGGTCTAATGAAGCTTGAGAATTCTGGGGTAATCAAGTTGAAACTGATGTAGTGCAAAGGGAGGGTAATCAAGTTGTTGAGCTAGAAGGAGGAGAGGGGAGAAGAGTGTAAAACATAAGGACTTTACTACTCTATAGGCTTCATTGTCACAAAATAAGATGGCCAGAAGTAGGACAAGGACAAGAAGCATATTACTAGATCTTCAAACATGTTGATAAAGTTGAAGTGTCTGATCCAGTTGTTGGTGTAGGAGAAGGCAGTCTGAGACATTGATTGTGTGCTTTTGGAATATAAGGGTAATGTGAAGGTTGATGTGGTTTGTCTTGTGGAATCTAGGATTAAGAGAGTGAATATGAATGGGTGTATTTTTAAGTTTAATGTGGATTGAAGTTGTTGTTTTAATCATAATGTTACTGATAATAGGAGAATTTGGCTCTTTTGGAGGAAGGATTTTAGTTATAGGGTAGTGTATTATGATGACCAATCCATATCCATCAGTAGGGATAATAGGGGTTGCAGAATGACCATCAATACAGTTTATGGAAGTAATGTTGGGGTTAGAAGGAGTCTTTGAAGGTAACTGAGGGATTTAAAGGAGGATGTTGCAGACTCTCAATGGCTGGTAGGTGGAGATTTCAACATCTTCACTTGAGCTGAGGAAAGCTCAGACCTGGAGGAAGTTAACCCTTATGAATATGCTGATATGGTTAAGTTTAAAGAGTGTCTGGCTGAGGTTAAGCTCGTGGACCATCCTTACTTTGGTCCTCTTTACACTTGGTCTAATAAGTAGGGGGAGACTTTCTTAGCTAGGAAGCTTGATAGAGTTCTGGTTAATACTCAATGGTTGGTTGCTAATACTGAGCCTTTTGTTGAATTTTTTGCTCAAGAAGTCTTAGATCATTACCCTGGGGTTGTATAGACTCACAGGGAGAATAAAGCTAATAGGCCTAAGCCTTCTAAGTTCTTCAACTGTTGGATCTCTCATGTTGAGTTTATGGAGATTGTTAAAGGATCTTAGCAGAAGGAGATGAGGGGTGGTGCCATAAAGAGGCTTTTTGGTAAATTAAAGAGGTTGAAGCCCACGTTGAATGAGCTTAATAGGAATCATTTTGATGATATTCTGGTAGAGTGGCTACTAAGAGATAGCAGTTAGAGCAGTTGCAACTTTATAATATTACTCATATGGATAGGAAGATGGAGGAGGAGAAACTGCTGCAGGCTGAGCTTAGGAAATTGGAGGCTGCTAAGGCTTCCTTTTACAAGCAAAAAACCAAGGCTCACTGGCTTAAGAAAGGGGATAGGAGTATTAGGTTATTTCATTCCACTGTTATGGTAAATAATAATAAGAATACAATTAGGTTGTTGTATGATAGCGATGAGAATAGGCTGGAGGATTTTGATAGCATGTCAGCTGAGATGGTTAGGTTCTTTACTAACTTAATAAGGACTATGGACTATAATGTTTAGGTGTGTTAGGCTGAGCAGATTATAGACCTGCTTGATTTCAAGTTGGATTTTGATGTTGAATGAGAGTTGATGAGAGAGGTTACTAATAAGGTGATTAAATAAGACCTCTTTAAACAGGGCAATGAGAAGAGTCATGGGCCAGATGGGTATACTGCTTGGTTTTTTAAATATGCTTGGGAGATAAGTGGTTGTGATTTTTTTGCTACTGTTAGACAATTCTTTACTAAGATTGATCTTTACATGCTTTCAATGCAACTGTTATTGTCCTAGTTCCCAAATCCCCCAATGCTTATAGGGCCAGGGATTTTAGGCATATTTCTTGTTGTTAAGGCTTTTACTAGACAATAACAAAGATCATGGTGAGCAGATTTGCTAAGTATTTCCCAGGGATGATTTCCCCAAGTCAGTCAGCCTTTATCAAATTAAGCAGTATTGTGGACAATACTTTATTAGTTCAGGAGTTGGTGAAGGGCTACTCAAGGAACAACTTGTCCCCTAAGTGTGCTGTCAAGGTTGATTTGTAGAAGGCCTTTGACTTAGTGAATTGGGAGTTTTTTAATAATGTTTTGGCTACTTTGGGATTGCCTGAGGGGTTTAGGATATGGATAAAGACTTGTATTAAAGCTTCAATGTAACACCCCAAATATTAGGTCAACGACTAAATTAAAAAGAATTAAAATTTGAAGATTTATTTGAATAATTGGTAAAAGATGAAAAAATGATTTGGAATAGTATTTTGAACTAAATTGTAGCAATAGATTAATTAAGAGGGCATTTTGGTCTTTTTAGGGGAAAATCAATTTAAAATTAATTTTCTATAAAGTATTAAAGAAAAAAAAAGGAGAAAATGGAGTTTAGGTTATGAAAAAGCCATTTCTCTTTTCTTCTTCTTCCTGTGGAAATATCTCTCTTTCATAGCAAAGGTAAAATTTTAATTGGTTAGTGTTTCCTTTCGATTATGGTTGGTTCTTACAAACTTAAGTGTTATGTAAGCTTAAGGAAATGTGTCAATTATGCTAGTTAGATGAAAGATTAAAGACCGTTGACTAAAAGATAAATGGCCTAGCTTTGCATTTGGCAAAAAGGTGTCAATTATACCAGTTAGATGAAGGGTTAAAGACTGTTGAGTAAAAGATAAATGGCCTAGTTGTGCATTTGGCAGAAAAATGTTAATTATGCCAGTTAGATGAAAGGTTAAAGACCGTTGAGTAAAAGATAAATGGCCTAACTGTTCATTTGATAGAAAGGTGTTAATTATGTCAGTTAGATGAAAGGCTAAGTGCCTTTGAGGCCTAGCTGTGCATTTGGCAGAAATGTGTCAATTATGCAGTTAGATGGACGGTTAAAGACCGTTGAGTAAAAGATAAATGGCCTAGATGTGCATTTGACAAAATATGTCAATTATGTCATTTAGATGAATGGTTAAAGAACGTTGAGTAAAAGATAAATTGTCTAGCTGCGTATTTGGAAGAAAGGTGTCAATTATGCAAGTTAGATGAACGGTTAAAGACCGTTGAGTAAAAGATAAATGGCCTACCTGTGCATTTGGAAGAAAAGTGTCAATTATGCCAGTTAGATGAACCGTTAAAGACTGTCGAGTAAAAAATAAATGGCCTAACTGTGCATTTGGCAGAAAATGGTCAATCATGCAAGTTAGATGAAAAATAAATTCTTTTGGGTCAAAGACTAAGTGAATTATAATGCATTTGGATATAAACGGTGCATAAGTGATATGAAAGGATGTCATATAGATATAAAATGTACAACAATGCATAATTGATATGAATGGATGTTATAAAGGAAAAACGTAAATAATACATAATGGGTATGAAAGGATGCACAGATGAAAATACAAATGGTGTATTAACAGTAGTTAAGGTGTTGCCCATAATGATTATAAAATATACATGATCAATTGGCACTTTGGTGCAATACATGTATAATACATTCTAATTTAACGTACACTTTGCAAATAAAGAATAATGGTGGAAACATATATATAAGGATAGATAGGCTCAGCCTACTAAGAATAATTTAGATGACTTATTGAAAGAATTATGGTGTAATTGAGAAGGGCTTATCTGGTCCTTATGAATTTTGCAATTTAAATCATCATTCAGTATTCATAAGATATTTATGTATAAGTTTGATATCTTTGCAGTATTATGTCTCACTAAGTAAATACTTAACGTGTGTTGATTTCACGCGTAGGTAAAGGCAAAGATTAGTTGCGTAAGGAGTGCAGCAGCGATCATCAATTAAGGTTGACCCGTCAGTAACGTTAGGGCAATCTTATTCCTTTTGAAAACTTAATTGGCATGTAATGGAACTAAATTAAATATTTTGCAATGTATTTAAATTGATAGTTTTAGTATTTTACTTATATGAATGTCATACTTTGAGGTTGTTAAAAATTTAAACAAAATTCTATAGTTTTTCAAATGACGAAATATTTAAAAAGTGATGTGACATCCGTATCTCGTGTACAGAAAGGTATACGGGAGATGGGTGTTACATTCAAGGTTTTCAGTGGTGTTAATGGCAGCTTGGTGGGGTATTTTAGTGGGAAGAGGGTTGTAAGGCAGGGGACCCTCTGTCACTCTATTTGTTTGTAATGGTAATGAATGTGTTATCTAGGTTATTGGATGTTGCTGCTAAGGAGTGGATATTTAAGCACCATCCCAAGTGCAAGAGAATCTCTTTAACTCGCTTATGTTTTGCTGATGACTTGCTCATCTTTTGCAAGGGCTCAGTGGATTCAGTGGTGGGAGTGAAGAGTGCTTTAGAGGTGTTCTATAGGATATCTGGACTGAAATTGAATATTGATAAAACTGAAATATTTGTGTGTGGTATAGATGATAAGGTCCAAGGTAATATTAAAAATGTTACTGGATTCACCTGTTAGGTACCTTGGTGTACCTATAGTGGCTAGGAAGTTCACCCAGAAAAATTAAATGCCTCTGTTGGAGAAATTTAGGGTAAGCTTGCAGTCTGATCTCATAAGAAGTTGAGATATGGTGGAAGGTTACAGTTTATCAAAGCTGTATTGTTTAACATTTCCAACAATTGGTGCAGGCAATTGGTTTTTTCGAAAGCTGTGATCATAAGAATTGAACAATTGTATATGAGGTTTTTTTGGAAAGGAAATGATACTCTTTCTAAGGAAGCAAGGGTTATCTGGGGGCAAATTTACAGATTGAAGTCTGATGGGGGCCCAGGATTAAAGGATTTATCTTGTTGGAATAGATCATGCAGTATGCTACTCATTAAAAGCATCCTTGTAGATAAGGGCTCTCTGTGGATGGCTTGGATTAAGGATTATACTTTGAAAGGCCAGGATAATTGGTCTATTGATTATAAACCGAGTCACAGTTGGGTTATGAAGAAGTTGATCAAATTAAGAGTGGAGGTTGTGATTTTGTTTGTTGGAAGAGTAGACTGGAGGAAGGTGAATTGCATGCGTATTTGGGAGAGTATACAGGACAAGAAAGAAAAAGTTAATTGGCATAATATAATCTGATTTGCCTGGTATGTACCTAAATTTTCAATTGTGTCATGGATGGTCATCCTTGATAGGCTACCTACGAAAGATATGCTTGCTTGTATGGCCATTGTGGTGGACAAAGATTGTGTATTGTGTGGCTTGGATGAGGAATCTAGGGATCATATTTTTTGTGTATGCCCTTATGCTTGCTGTGTGTGGAATGTTGTAATACAGACTTGCAGGTTGAGGGGTTGGGATGAGTGCTTGAACTGGGTGATTTGTAACTTGAGATGTCATTCTCTAATTGTGTGCATCTTGAAGATTGCTTGGACCAACTTCTTGCATTGTATATGGGAATAGCGTAGTTGCAGAATTTTTAGGGGAGTTGAGAGGCCATCAGAAGTGGTATATGGAAAGATTAAAGATGTTGTAGGCTGCAAGGCTGCTACATCATTATGCAGGATAGGGTGAACCTGTAGTTTTGTGTATTGGGGATTAGTGTAAATGGCGTTGGGTAGTTGTTTTGTTTTGGTTTGGTTTGGTTTGATGTTGTGGTAGGTTTTGTTTATTTTTTGTTTATTGCTTGAGCTTTTGGTTTAGTTGTATTAGTGTAGTCTGGTGTATTGTTGCAACTGTAGTTGCATCCCTTTTGGATTTGGAATAAAAATTATTTATCTAAAAATATAAAAATAAAAATTATTTAAAATTAAGATTATTTTTACAAAAATAAAATAAAAGTGAAATAAAATGATGAAAATATTTGAATTCGACAAGTTTCAGCTCATCTCGACATTTAAGCTAAATAACTATACCCGAATTTTAAGCTAAACAAACTAGACAACTTACTAGTCTTTAATGACATTTGATAAGCCTAATCCCAAGTAATTAATTAATTTTGTTTGTTTGTTTGTTTATCACATATTAGGTAAAAACACATGATAGGCCACTATATTATAAAGATTGTATTATTTTAGTCTTGATACTAATAAATAGATCAATATAATTCTTTTATTATACAAACTGGTTCACATTAGTTCATCTACTAATAAACGGACCGATTTAGTACTAATAATAAGAATCAAGGGCATTTTTCAGAAAATCAACATTTTTTATTAGAAAATGTAAATTATTATTTAGCAAATTATTTTTTATAGTTTTTATGGTTATACAAATGGAATTTTTTGTTTAGAGTCGAGATACAAATAATAGTAAAAAATTAGTTGTTTCTTTTAAGCAATAAATGTTAAATTTTAAAATTAGGTCATATTTGATTTTTTTACTATTATAAGGACTAAATCAATCCATTTGATAATAAACACTATTTAATAATAAACTTATTATGCTTTGTTTGGTTCAACACACAGATGAAAGGAAGAAAATGGGCGTATAGGAAAGCTTTACTTGGGGTTAGTTTGGTACAATTTTTGAGAAATGATTTTTAAAAGTATTGGATAAAAGTGTAGTTTAAAATTTAAATATTTGAGATTATTGTTAAAAATTGAATTTGAAAAAATGATATGTCCGTTATAAATATTATGTTGTAAATTCAAAATATAACATTTAAATTATATTTATATTTATATATTATTCATATCAATTTAAATTATAATAAAATTTAAAAAAATTATTATTATTATATATGAATTATATCAATTTAAACTACAATAAAAAATAAAAAATACATATAAAAAATATAATTAGAAAAAATATTTTGTAATACTTGCTATTAATATTTTAATATATAACCCATGAATTTTATTTACTTTTAAGTAATTAAAATAAATTATTTTTTAAAGATTAATATTAAATATTAAAATAAAAAATGTAAATATATAATTAAGTGGAGCTTATGCATTTGTAAGAGTAAAATCATTAATTTACTTCCAACCGAAAAGTTGAAAAATGAAAAAAAAATAGAAATCTTAGATTTTGTAGTTAAAATGATTTTTTAACTAAAAGTATTTTTAGAAAGTCACACCGAATGGGGTATTTTTTCTTTTTTATTAAGGGTAAACTATGTGAATAGTTCTTTTATTTTCGGTATGACTAACTTTGGCCACCAATTTAAAAAATTAAAGGTAAATAGTCTCTAACGTTGTTGATCCGTCCGATTTAAGTCCCTAACATTATCGATCTATCCGATTTAAATCTATCTGTCGTTAACTTCAATTAACCCCTTAACGAAAATATGAAGTAGCGATTAAAAAAATCCAAAATCCAAAATCCAAACCCACGTGTCTTCTTTTTCTTCTTCTTTATTTCGAGTGGTAGTTAAATCTATCTACGAAAGTTGAAATTTAGCCAACGAGCAAACTATTCTTACCAACACTCGAATCTCATATCAATAAGATCTTGAATGAAAGATCATAACTTCCATTGCTTTGCCCTTCAAATGATTCCATCTCGAGTTTTTATCCCCCAAAAAAAACATTATTTTTTTAATCTCTTTACAAAACCTCAATTGTATCCGGTGATGATGACACTAGTAAAGAAATAAACTTGGGTTAGAAATGGATGGTCTTTTACTCTCAGAAACAGAGTGAAACATGTTTATGAAGATGACGAAAGTAAGGAAATTTCATTATTTGTGTATTTTCTTGTTATTATAATTTATTTGTCATGTATGGTTGGTGATTATGATTCCATTATTTGAGGTTTGGAAGGTTGATTGATTATATTAGTGGGTGTGATCGAAAGATTGTAGAGATTGATTATATGTTTAAAATAAGTTTTATGTGAATTTTGTCTAAAAAATATATCTAAAGTATATATTAAATAATATAAACACGAACTAAATAACATTGATAATAAAATATGTATATGAACCTTATATTCTATCAATCAGTGAATATTTATTTAAATTTATATTTAAATGCATAAAAAATAAATATCTAACCAATATAAAATTTATATAATTAATATTAATTAAATATTATTTTTAACATAATTCATACTCATATTAATAATATTACGTCTTCTTTTACAATTAAAAATTTATGTAGTAGTTAGAATGTTATTTTCTTTAAGGTATGGCGACTGGATTAAAGGTTTTATTTGTCAAATCGGAAGAGCAATAAGTTTAGAGGCGATTTTCTTGATATATCATCGTCCACCGTTTTTTTTTCGATCAAGTACCGTTCAGACTATATTTTTTGATCTAACACCCTTTGCAGAAAGGCGCCCCCTACAGTGCGTTTAACGTTGATTTGGTGCCACGTGGGGTAAGGCGCGCCCCATGAGGCGCGCCTTATGCTGACATGGGATACACGAGTGTATAGCGCGGCCCCTGGGGCGCGCCTTAGGCCACGTAGGGTATAGCGCGGGGCAAGGACCACGCCTTACATTTAACATAATTATATTAGACGCGGACCATGGGTCACGACTTAGCTTTATCTAATATAATTATGTAAGGCGCGGTGCATGTACTGCGTCTTGTAGCTTTTCCCGGCTATAAAAACATTTTCCCCGGTAACTCCTCACATCTCATCTCGATTATAAAAAAAATTAATACAACAATCCGACAATCTTTTCATATTTGATTGAGAAGTTCATGTGATTTTTTCGTTATTAGGTAATTTTGTGATAATTTTTTTATTATACTTATTGTTTATTATGATTATTTGAAAAAATATTATACTAATTGTTGTCAATTAATTTTTGTGTTTGTAAAATTAGAAAGCGGGAGCATACGTCGAAATAGTTTTGCGGTACAGGTGATAATATAAAATTATATTATTTAAATTATTTACGTTTATGTGTAAAAAAATTATTGTGTTATATTTTCATTCATATATTATTTATTTAATCAGCTTTGTTTCAGTTATTTTTTTTGCAGATATAATATTGTCGCACTTTTAAACTCAAAGAATGAGCGTGTTAAAATATCATTCAAGAGAAACATAACTCTTGAGGAGCTGATAACGAAGATTTCGAGGAAGATTCATGTTGGAAGTAGTAAAAGAATATTGTCGTTGCAGTACATATTTCCAACATCATTGTTGCCATTAACTTATACAACGTTCGAACTATCGAACAATGATGATGTTGAAATGATGGTTGTTTCTCAAAGTAATTATTCATACGGCGATATTGAGATGTATGCAAAGTTTGTTCAAGTGCGTGCTGTTCAGGGTCAATCATTAAGCTCTCACTATGGGCTGGCTGGACAAGTTGATCAAGTTGACAACCCGACGACAGTAATGTGTAATGATTTTAATGCCATAATGAGGAGACATTCATCCGCAACTCCTTATGATATGTACCGAGGTGGGTCGACGAACAATCCGTATGGCAACATCACATCCAGTTCAAGGGGAAGACATTCATCTGCAAAACCTTTTGACCTTAATATGGAGATGCCATCGACGCAACAGTCTGTGAAGTTTCCATTTGACACAATGGCTTCAAGCTCTAGGGGGAGGCATTCGACTGCGAGCTTTTTCGATCTGAATGTCGATATGCCTTCCAGTTCAAGGGGAAGGTGTGCAAGTAGTAGGTTCTTCAACCTAAATGTGGAGAGCATGGAGGAACCATCATCTCCACCAGAAGAACCGCATCGTGAGCCTGGTACGGATGGTGCTGAGACTGGACTATTCATTCACCCAGAATCACCGCAATTCAACTTCGATGATGATGATGATGTGGATGAAGTTCCAGCAAATGTGGCACAATCTGACCCTCCAGGACACATGTATGAAGCTGATTATGGTGTAATGTATACGCCAGAATTTGCGGATATGCCTCATCTCGGTGACTATGGATATTACTCATCAATAAATAATGATGAGTTATATTTAGGCATAAAATTTTCAAGCAAAGAAGAAGCGATGATGGCGATAAAAAATTACAATATCCGTAATTCTGTTCAATCGAGAGTCGACCGATCCACGACAGAAAAATATGTATGCTATTGTGCCCAACGCGAAAATGGATGTAATTAGATGGTTCGCGTATCGAAGAAGAAGAGGAAAAACAACATATAGGAACTAACAGTATACAACGATCCTCACACATGTTGTGCTGGAGGGGTTAACCAAGATCATCCCAACTTGGACTCGGAAGTGATATGCCAAGCCATCATGCCTATGGTAAAAACAAGCTCTCATATAGTTGTTGCTGTGTTGATTTCAACTATACAATCACAGTATGGGTACACTATCTCCTATAAAAAAGCTTGGTTGGCAAAACAAAATGCCATTGTCAAACTTCATGACGAATGTGATGCATCTTACAACGAACTTCCAGGCTGGTTTAGGCTGGTACGGAGGTTGAATCCTGGGACAATTGCGGACTTTAAAACCTCCTATGCATACCATAATGATCGAGTTCTCTGCGATCAATGCCAATTCTACCGGGTTTTTTGGACTTACCCATAGTGTGTTAATGCTGTCAAATACTGCAAACCTGTCGTCCAGATCGACGGGACTTTCTTGTATGGAAAATACAAGCAAGTTTTATTATTGGCAGTTTTCCAAGATGGCAATCGCAACATTCTTCCAGTTGCTTTTGCTTTTGTCGAAGGAGAAGATACAGATTCTTGGGCTTTTTTCTTTTGAAATTTACGTGCACATGTTATCACGAGGGAAAATATGTCATTTTAGATCGCGGAGCTGGGATCAAAGCAGCAATAGAGTCTTTGGGTCCAATATGGCAACCACCTTTTGTCCAACATAGGTATTGTCTCTGACACATTGCTGCGAACTACCATGGAAGATACAAGAAGAATGATGAATGTCAATTACTTGTGCGCATGGGTAAGTGAAACTGATGTAGTTTGTTTTCTTTTGATTCTTTTGATCTGGTTAGTAAGTTATACATTTTTTATCAGGTTACGAAATTCTTCCTCGAACGTTTGAATCAATGCTTCAAGATTTGCGGATGAAGAACGAGGAAGGATACGATTACATCAGCCTCATCGATAAAGAAATGTGGACGAACGCATATGATGGTGGATATCGATATGGACACATGGCGACCAACTTAGAAGAGGTAATCAATTCAACCTTAAAGGGTGCATGTCACTTACCTGTAGCGGCTTTGGTAAAGACTATATTTTCGTTTGGGGGCGCTTTTTGCGAAACTCAGGGGACAAACTTAAACCTGGATGCAAGGCGGTCATGTCTATCACCCTAGATTAGTTGCAGATCTACAAAAAAAAAAATTACTGCATCAAATGGGATGTCTGTAACAAGCTTCTCTAGAAGGCATGAAATGTTTTGTATCACAGAGTTTCCACGACCTCTTCAAGGGATTGAAGCTGTGTCGTTAAGAGTAAATCTAAGGGATAGAACGTGAGACTTCGGGTTTTTTCAAGCTCTGAAATATCCATGCTCTCATGTGATAGCAGCTTGCTCACATACAGGTCAAGACTATAACCATTTTGTGGATCACATATACCTACTATATGAAGTTTTAAGGTATACGAATTTGAGTTCCCCCCATAGGTAATGATAAAAACCCTGATGGGGTTCAAGATTGGCTTCCGATTGTACCAAATCCGAGTTTATTGAGGGAGCGTGGTCGTCCAAAATTCAATTGAATTCATTGTGATATGGATATTCGAGAAAGATCTAGACAAGACATAAGATGTGGAATTGTAGAAACCCATGACACACTAGAAAAACATGTCCACTTCTGTTGTCATCAAGTAACAATTGATGAGGAAATGATGTAGTTGTTTATCAATTAATAATTATTGTACTTTAATTTGCATTTACTTCAAGTTAATGTTATTCGATAACCGCTGATGAAGATTAAAAAAAATGATACAATTATACGAGATTGGACGTTGGCGTTATATTAACGAATAACTGATATTAACGATACAATAAGTATTAAATGGTAAATGATAACCAAATTACAATAACTAATATTAAATGGTAATAAACAAAATTAAGCAAAATAAATTAACAAAAAGTCCAACAAATTTAACAAAATAAATTAAAATAAATCCAACCATAATAACGAATTAAAGTAAGTATTAAATGATAAATAATAAAAAAATTACAATAAAAAAATCCAATAAACAACAACAATAAAAAGTACTAAATACAAATATAAAAAAAATCTATCGATGTCTGTGACGCGAATGTGTTTCGCAGGGCGGTGGCTGTCGGTCTCGAGGAGGATTTCTTCGTATCACTGGTTGTGACTCCTCGTTGTCATCACCATCATCATTGTCGTCGTCGTCCTGAGCAGCTAAATTTTGTTGATGAGGAGCTAATGACGACGAAACACCTCCATATAATAAGGACCCTGGAGGTGTATGACTGACTATCCCACCGGCATGCGAAAACTGGGAAAACTCATAAAACCCAAACATCGTTGAGTGTGAAAACTGTACAGGAGGTGTCTGTGCTGCGGCCATGGGTGATGAGGTTGAACCCACCAAATATCCAGCATATGAACCCCAAGTCAGATATACAAACATAGACCCATAATAGCCTCCAGGAGGGGTCATAAAACTCTGTGAAGGTGGCGGCAGCGGGGTCATAAAACCAGGTGAAGGCGGCGGCGTGGCATCTGGTAATGGAAAGGCGGTGACGACATCATATATGGTTGCAATATGTAAGTCGCTGCAGTCGGTGGCTGCTGTGAAGGTCCTGCTGGTGCAACTGAGGATGAACCAGAAGCACCTGCTCTCCGTCCACGAGTTGGGGGACGATGGTGTTGTATCGGTGAACGTCTCTGTCGACGTCGTGGAAAGGTTCGCCCTCGTGCATCATCGGGAAGCAGAAACGGTTTCCCGTTTCTGTTGAACCATTCATAATAATCATCACCAACCGTTAAGTCATTAACATAAATGGGTTCTCTACGGGGAAGGCGCCGATGTCGATCCTCCCACAACACGACCCACTCATGATGCCTCACCAGCCAATCTGTATAGGTCTTGTCGCGTCTATCTGTGCTATGCAACTCGTCCATATTGCGAGATGCTTCCGAAATTGGTTGAAAACAACCAAATTGCCGGAGTAAACGATCAATGGAGTGTCACTCGACGGTCGCATAACATATCAATGGGACCATCGCCATCCAAACATCTGATGGGCCCCTCAACTCAGGTGGGATCATCATCCTCACATCATCATTAGAATATGACACCCATTCAAACTAAAACAAATATATATAATTTTTATCAAAATAATAATCTAATTATATAACTATAATCTAAAATCGATTTTTAAACATTAAAATTCATACATGTGTGTCAGCCTTCTGATCGATTAGCACCCTAATTTTTTCTAAATCACCAGGTAGCTCCTGATGATTTTTCCTGTCAGTAGACCACCTATTCAAGGAAAAAATATTATACACTGTATAAAATGATTAATATACGAAATCAATTTTATAATTACCTCCAGAGTAGCGGAAATACGAATGGATTCTTCACAACGGGACATAAAAGGGCAATCGATACCATGCCCAAGACAACAGCAGCAGGAGATATCTGCCGATAGCATTACTCCTGTAGTCAGTGGCTCGACACATCTCTCTATACAGGAAAGTCAAAACTGCCGAGCCCCAACTGAGTGATCCGGTCACACGAAAGTCGACAAGATGTCGCAACCACATACAGTGAACTTGGTTGCGCGATTTGTCCGGCATCAACAACCCTCCTATCAGCTGTAGTATGCGTGCCTGTGCATATATTTTAACTTCATCATCTGACGCGTCCTCGCTCAACTCCCGAAAATTGGCATCTAACCAATTTAACGGTATCCGACCACCGTTAAAACTTTTCGGGTCACGTCCTAGATTATCCCGACACAAAGCAGTCCATGAACCCTACGCGATCCCCGATATCACATCTCCATCCACCGAAAGCCCCAAGTGCATAGAAACATCCTCAAGTGTAATCGTGCACTCTTCGCACGGAAGATGGAATGTGTGGGTCTCCGACCTCCACCGCTCTACTAAGGCAGAAATAAAGTCTGATTCTATCTTACAGTGACCCTGATATCTACTTATGTAACCGAATTCAACATCTACTAAATACGACAAGACACGGCTAGATATCACTAACTTAAGGTTCCTAATAAAAGGATCTAATACACGGTCATTCTCCTAAAATTAAATAATTACAAAAATTAATTCTTAATCTAATAATCATGCATTAAATAAATCAACAAATTATTACTAATAATTTTAATTAAATTAAAATGTTAAAATGTTATCGTATTAGCAAAGTGTCGAGATATATGATTTCCATCCAAGCGAAGTAGACCGTCTTTCATTTTATATCTGCAAAAAAATTAATTAAGTAAAATATTAAATAAATTAAATACTTAAATAAATTAAACTCAAAATATTAAAAAAATAATAAAATATACCTTAGACAGAGATTATAAGAGTATTTGAGAGAAGTTGAGAGAAATTGAGAGAATTTGGTGTGATAAAAGTGATTGAGGATGGGGTATTTATAGAGAGAGATTGTGGTGTGAAACGTCGGGGTATGTGGGTAATTATACCTAGGGCGCGCTGCAGGAGGCGCGCCTTGCTTACGCGTGGCAGATTCTCAGGTAAGGCGCGACCCTTGCCCCGCGCTATATTCTATATGGCTTAAAGCGCGTTCCAGAGGCCGCGCTATACACACGTGTATTCCATATCAACATAAGGCGCATCTCATGAGACACGCATTACCCCATGTGACGCCAAATCAACGTTACGCACATTTCTACAAGAAATATTAGATCAAGAAATATAATATGAACGGTATCTGATCGAGAAAAAAAAGAGGACGGTGATATTTCAAAAAAAAAAAAATCGCCAAGTTTAGAAGTCGAAATCTTGGGAATAACAAAGGGTCTTGTCTTAGCGAAGTCTCTAGGAGCGAAAAAATTTATAATTGAAACGGATGCGTTGGGAGCCATTGATGTCATTGATGTCCTGAATGGAGAGAAGTCCCTGAGGATCTGGAACAACAAGAAACAATTGGAAAATGCATTACTTGAAATGAAGAATGGGTAGTTAAGCTGCGACACAAGTTGAGAGAGAGGAATAGATGTGCAGATAACCTAACGAGATTGGCTCTTGAATTGGGCGATGGAATGCATGAATTGCGAGAACCTTCTCCAACCCTAGTTCTTTTGGAAGCAGACAAGAGAGAAACAGAAACTTATAAGCATCACTTCGACGCCGTTTTTACCTTATGTACATTATAAGTGTATTCCCTTCAAAGCAATCGCCAATTTAAGTTTCCTTGGTTTGACTTCTCTTTTAGAACTTTGCCTCTTGTTTCTCTATATCTTCAATTGCAAATTTTCAAAGCAAGCCCATATCAATATTTACTTTGATACAAAGGTACAGTTCTCTCGGACCCCAACTTTCTTCTTCTTTTAAAGTTGTGGGTATTGTTTAATCATTTCTTATTTTCTTGATTCTTGCACTAAAAAGTGATTATCGGTTCCACTTTTTCAATGGGTTTTCTTCCGGAGTTGTTTCAATGAGGTCTTTGGAAGGTGTGCTTCATTGCCGCTTTAATTGATTACTGTCTCTTAGCTCGAGAATGGATATTTAGTTATTTAAGGTTTGATTAATTGATTGGAATGATTAATTCAATGATCAGCTAGTTTACACTGTCGTTGGATACTTGAAGATTGTTATTTTTTTTTACTTTTTTTTATTTGCTTTATTCTAAAAGATGGAATTAAAACCTGTTTGTGATCATACAACTTGTTCTATGTTTATTCCTTTATGATATCTTCAGTTTGATTAATGGAACTTCTTTTTGGTTTTATGTATGTGACTATACTAATGTCAGACAGTTGAAGCAAAATATAAGAGAAATCTTGGATTAATGTTTGGCTTTTTGCCAAAATAAAACTTTGACATGCGATTGTCTTTGATGAAGGGATATGAGAAGAATATAATACGTGCTGCTTGGTGTACTTGTTGGGTTCATGATGGAATTACTTGCATCTATTAGCTGCCATTCTCGACTTCATTTGAGATCTATGTGGTTATGGATATCTCTGGTACTTTTGCTGCAATATAGTAATACCGGGCTGTCGGACTCCAACTATTTAATTGGGCTTGGAAGCTATGACATTACTGGACCTGCAGCGGATGTTAATATGATGGGATATGCTAACACAGAACAAATAGCTTCAGGGATTCACTTTAGGCTGCGTGCTCGATCATTTATTGTGGCTGAGCCTCAGGGAAAACGAGTAGTGTTTGTTAATCTCGATGCTTGCATGGCATCACAATTAGTGACAATTAAAGTTCTTGAGAGATTGAAAGCGAGGTAATTATTTATCGCTGCAAGTTATGCCTGGAGATCTGTTTTTTATTTAACCATATAAAACTGCTATCCTGATTGAAGTTTATGTTATTATCTCTTTGAAGCAAGTATTATATGCATCACGAAAGCAGAACATATTCGAGTTTAAAACTCATTCATCATGATCTTTCAAATTAAGATATAATATTATTGCCTGACCTTTTGTTTTTTTCTTTTTTAGAAAAAATGTTGCATTAACTTAAGTAAGACTGAACCAAAGACATCAAAGCCTTTGAAATAGAGAAATGGGATACTTGTTCAAACGCTTGTTAGTTTGATAAGTATTTGATGTTGATATTTTAACACTTGTCTTGTCTACCCTAATTTAGCTGTTTCTTATACCTGCAGATATGGGAACCTATATACTGAACAGAATGTTGCTATCAGCGGTATTCATACCCATGCGGGTCCTGGTGGTTATCTCCAATATGTGGTGTACATTGTTACATCCCTTGGCTTTGTTCGTCAGTCATTTGATGTCCTCGTAGATGGCATCGAAAAAAGTATTGTACAAGCTCACGAAAATCTCCAACCTGGATCTATTTTTGTGAACAAGGGTAAGGAACATGAAATATGCAGTTTATTGATTCTGGCTCGGGCAATCTATATTCGCGGCTTCAACTTTTCTGAAATTGTTTGTTTCTATCTTTATGTGAATTCCACTCTTTTCTGTATACTAGAGGTGTATGCATTTGGTTATGCTTAAAGATTATTGGATGTCAACAGGAGAGCTATTGGATGCTGGAGTAAACCGTAGTCCGAGTGCCTATCTCAATAACCCTTCTTCAGAGCGCAGCAAATATAAATACAATGTTGATAAAGAAATGACCCTTTTAAAGTTTGTAGATGACCAGTGGGGCCCAGTGGGTAGCTTCAACTGGTTTGCGACTCATGGAACATCAATGAGTCGTACAAACTCACTGATCAGTGGGGATAACAAGGGTGCAGCAGCACGATTTATGGAAGATTGGTTTGAGCAGAACAGTAGTAAAAATAATGAATTGAATACCGATGGAATACCTCGAAGAGTCTCAAACATCATTTCCAGCAGTCATCATAATCGTAAGTTTCTAGCTTTCAGTTTCAATAACTCTGCATTGACTTGAAAGATTCTTTATCAGATCCATAATTTGTAGCTCTTAACTCCTTGATGTGCTCGTTGGGTCTGTATAATATTTCTTTAATGTCTTTTTTATGTAGACCACGAGTTGCTGGAACTTGCCACGTCTTTCCAGTCTTCTCCTGGTAGGCCTGCAACCAGGACTTCAAGCACTGCTAGACGTGTCAGGAATGATCTTAGACAGGCTGATAAACCAGGATTTGTGTCTGCATTTTGCCAAACAAATTGTGGTGATGTTAGTCCCAATGTACTTGGAGCATTTTGCATCGACACTGGTCTTCCTTGTGACTTCAATCATAGTACCTGTGGTGGAAAGAATGAACTATGCTACGGCAGAGGACCGGGGTACTATACCTCTGCCTGCTATGCTCGCTTATGTCATGCCATATATATTGTGTCTGAAATCTAAAATTGCATTTTGTGTTTTACGTGGCAGTTATCCTGATGAATTTGAGAGTACTCGTATTATTGGAGAGAGACAATTCAATAAAGCTGCGGATCTGTTTAACAAAGCATCTGAGCAATTAAAAGGAAAGGTCGACTATCGCCATACTTTTTTAGACTTTTCTCAGCTTGAGGTTACAATTCCTAACGCAGGAGGTGGTTCCGAGGTAGTTGAAACATGTCCTGCTGCAATGGGATTTGCTTTTGCAGCAGGAACGACTGATGGCCCTGGGGCATTTGATTTTAAGCAGGGAGATGACAAGGTGATCTAAGAATGCATGAAATATAAGTGCAGCTTTTAGTTTTTCCAGGCCTAATGTTTGCCTACTTTGTACGATTAATGTTGCTGTAATGTTATGTCAGGGAAACCTTTTCTGGAGGCTCGTGCGCAACTTTCTTAAAACTCCAGATAAAAAACAAGTTGATTGTCAGCATCCAAAGCCCATCTTGCTAGATACTGGTGAAATGAAGCAGCCATATGATTGGGCGGTAAGTTGCAACAATATCTCAGGGGACATGTATGTCCAAACAACTCTTTGTAACGTGAAAGCCATATGCCATAATACGAGCTTTACTTAGATGCCTGATGAAATATTTTTGAATCATTTGACTTGTGGACTTCTCTGGTGTCTTCTGTTATGTCTAATACAATGCTTGCAGTTCTTTTTCCATAAGTTCACTGATGACACATTTGCTTCATTCGTAATCTTGGCAGCCTTCAATACTTCCAATACAGATTCTTCGGATTGGGCAGCTAGTCATTCTCGGTGTACCTGGAGGTAGTAGTTTTTCTCCTTTTCTATCATTAGTTTTCATTTCGAATTGAATATTTAATACCATGTCTTGATGTTACCTTCTGAGCACTGTGTTCCATTTCTTTACTATGTGCAATTATAAGGATGAACTCTCACCATTTTATTTCAAGCAGAATTTACAACGATGTCTGGAAGGCGTCTTCGCGATGCTATAAAAACCATGCTTACAAGTAGTGGTAATGGAGAATTCGGTAGTAACATTCATGTCGTTATAGCCGGGTTGACTAATACATATTCACAGTATATTACTACCTTCGAGGAGTACCAAGTTCAGAGATATGAGGTCAGTGCCAAATCAGCAATACTTGCGTGGATAATTACCCAAATGTGAACATGTATTGGCTATAAAAAAGCATGTGAATTTTCGGAATGGTGACTGCGATTTCATTTGTGTTCGGAATTTCTGAACTCGTATTTATTATTGTCTAGTTCTTTTACAAGTTCTTGTTTCTTAGGGCGCCTCCACCCTGTATGGTCCACACACACTCAGTGCCTACATTCAGGAGTTCCAGAAGCTTGCAAGTTCTCTTAGCAAAGGCCAACCTGTTGAACCAGGCCCGCAACCTCCCAATCTTCTAGAGAAGCAACTAGGTTTTCTCCCCCCTGTCGTAATGGACTCTACTCCTCTTGGTACAAATTTCGGGGATGTCAGCTCTGATGTTCCGGCTAACTCAACTTTCAAGAGAGGTAGCACGGCGACTGTTGTCTTCTGGTCAGCTTGCCCCAGGAATGATCTCATGACGGAAGGTACGTTTGCCCTCGTTGAGATACTCCGAGGGAAAGACACATGGGTTCCAACTTATGACGATGATGATTTCTGCCTTCGGTTTAAATGGTCAAGACCTTGGAAGCTAAGCTCCCGAAGTCAGCAACCATTGAATGGACAATCCCTCCATCTGCCTCGCTAGGAGTTTACAGAATAAGGCATTTTGGAGCTGCGAAACGGCTTCTGGGATCAATTCAGCATTTCACAGGCTCATCAAGTGCTTTTGTGGTAGCATGATGAAATTGCTTAAACCATTTGTATATGCACGGCAACTTAAAACTTTCAACTTATTTGCGCTTTATATGTAACGAGTTGCCATTAAGCAACAACTTTACCACGGCGAATCAAAAAATGTACCTCTAATGCGGAACTCGTATATCTCATTTGGTTTCCTGTGCAAATGCTTTCTTTACCATTAAGCCGGTCTACAGCTAACCCAAAAGCCAAGTGCCGAAACGGGCGTTTTCCCTTCCACAAGAATGAATTTTGACATTTTCTATTTCCATTTATCAAAATGGCAGGCACCAATGGCGGTATTGTCCATACTATAACTATACCCATAGAAGGACCTCAATGTTAACTTGATTTTACCTTCAGCTATTCAAAGCCATATCATCCACAAAGCTCAGATGAAACGAAGATAAATAAGAAAGGGAACACGTAATTTATAACATGCATGAGAAAATCCAAGCACATGAGAGAAATGTTATCATCCATCTAATCTCAAACTAAATGCTGGGCTACATGTTGAAACCCTCAAAATAAACATCAATGACGATCAAACACATATTCTGCTCAACAAGTTCAATGCCAAAAGCAAGTTAAACTTGTGGCTTAGTCTCCTCCTCATCTTCTTCAATCTTGGGTGCCAAGTAGAACCTGATATAACCCATCTCAACTATCTTATACTCAACCACAACAGGCAGCTCCAAAGACAAGCTGATTGTTACTGTGCTTGACAATGGAGTTGCCTTTGTAAATGAATTCATGTACCTCAATGCAAATGTCAATGATACTGGTTCATTCATCTCTATAATTGTTGCTTCTTCTGGCTGCAATTTTTTCAATCCAGAAATCAACAAGATGTAGACAAATTACAATACTTGCAGAGGGGAAAAAAGAACAAACACAATAGACCAAGGTCAAAGGACATACTTTATCTACAGTGGTATTTTGCCTAAGAACAATATTTGCAGTTCCAATATCGCCTCTTGCGGAAAACTTGACACCTTCCTTGGTAACAGAAATGACAACTGCAACAACATCAAAGAGAATTAACATCTCCAATCAACTACAAATATAAAAGGGTATATACCAACCAATGGATCTATAAGTTATAAATTCTTAAAATGAAAAAATATTTAAGTAGTACCAGTATCACCAATGCTTGCAAGATCTTTACAAATCCTTGCAAAGTCAGCTGAAGGCATCCTAACAATAGCATGGTACTCTGCTTCTGGGATTCCAAGGTGTTCACTATCGATATCCATTAGCTTCATCTCGAAATCCGATATCTTATCTTGAGCTTTAATCCATTAGCACATGCATAAAGAAATGTACTCAAAATGTCAGTTCAGCATTACATTAACAAAAACATTAGCAGGTCTTTAACACAAAAATTGGGGAAAGTCTAATGTTATTACAATTGAACAAGCACAAAGACTCATCTTGCTTTAGCATTAGGACAACTGGTATATAAACATTCTAATCATTTGTTTATCTTCCCATAACCAGTAAAGAAAGAATGAAATTACCAATCACAATAACTACTGAAAATAAGAAAATATTTTCACAATTTACACATCTCCCTTTAGTTTTCCATCATTCTCCAGCAATCAAATACATTGATTTTTTCCATACATAATCGTTCAAGAGGACAAAACCGTAATTAAACACTCAAAAACACAAATTGACAAAAATCCCATATTACTAGACCCAAAAAGATAAATCCAAATAACCTCAAAATCCAACTCAAAGAAGCATGAGCAAAGTATCCAGAAAAGTAAAGAACTTACTGGGGCTCTCAAACATGAAAGTAACGGTATCGCCACCATCATCAGCCTTGATTGTGATGATGTCATCATTTCCGGCGCATTTGAGCATCTTGGACATGTTACCGAGATTCATTCCCATGGAGATGTTCCTATCGCAACGATAGTGTTCGAACCCTTCCGATCTCAGCAAGAGAGCCACCAGCGCCACGTGGCTGGAGTCCATGGCCTGCAACGAAAATCCCGTCGCCGAACAGTCGAAGTTGGCATCGTTGACCAAGTCCTTAATCGCTTCCAAGACTTTCTTTAGAAGCGAACCTTGAACTAGTCTGAGCTCGAGCATTTTGGAGGTTTTTGCTTTTGCTACTATTTGGGGGGGAGGAGAATGGCTAGCTAGGGTTTTGAGTGATAAAGCGAGAGCGTGGGTGCTAATACTATTGGGGGGTTATAGAAAAGGAAAATTAAGTTTGAATTGCAAGGTTCAACTGACGGGATTTTATGCTCTTGCTTCCCGCCAAAATATAAGGGTTTATATCTGTAGAAAATAAATTTTTGATTTAAAATATTAACATCTGGAGTACTAATTAATATGTATAGGCGTTTTTTTTTATAAAAAATATCATCTTTTTAATTTAATATTTTCGATCAGACACCGGTTAAATTATATTTCTCGATCTAATACCTTTTGCAGTAGGGTAAGACGCCCCCTACGACGCGCCTTATGGTGACATTGATACACGTGTAACTGTGATTCTGACACGCGTCAGAAAGGCGCGAGCCCTGCCCCGCGTTTTACCTTTAATTACCAAATTGCCCCCACCCGTTCACACCCATCCCTCCCTATAAATACTCTCATTCTCAATCACTTTCATCACACCAAATCCTCTCAACTTCTCTCATATACTTTTATATTCTATTATTAAGGTATATTTTATTATATTTAGTATTTTTTAGAAATTTATTTAATTATTTTAATTATTTAATATTTTATTTAATTAATTTTTTTGCAGATATAAAATGGAAGGCGATCTACTTTGGTTGGATGGAAATCATATATCTCGACACTTTACTGATACGGTAACATTTTAACATTTTAATTTAATTAATTAATTTATTTAATACATGATTATTAGTTTAAAAATTAATTTGTGTAATTATTTATTTTTTAGGAGAGAAACCGTATATTAGATCATTTTATTAGGAACCTTAAGTTAGTTATACCTACTCGTGTAATGTCGTATTTAGTAGAGGCTGGATTCGGTCACCTAGGTAGATATCAATGTCACTGTAAGATAGAACCATACCTTATTTATGCCTTAGTAGAGCGGTGGAGGCCGGAGACCCACACATTCCATTTTTCGTGCGGAGAGTGCACGATCACGCTTGAGGATGTTTCTATGCACCTGGGGCTTCCGATAGATGGAGGTGTGATATCAGGGATAGCTTCCGGTTCTTGGACTACTTTGTGTCGGGTTAGTCTAGGACGTGTCGGGTTAGTCTAGGACGTGTCTCAGAAAATTTTAACGGTGGACGTATACCATTAAATTGGTTAGATGCCAATTTTCGGGAGTTGAGCGAGGACGCGTCTGACGATGAAGTTAAACAGTATGCACAGGCATGCATACTGCAGCTGATAGGAGGGTTGCTGATGTCGGACAAATCACGCAACCAAGTTCACTGTATGTGGTTGCAACATCTTGGCGACTTTCATCTGGCCGGATCACTCAGTTGGGGCTCGACAGTTTTGGCTTGCCTGTACAGGGAGATGTGTCGATCCATTGACTACAGGCGTAATGCTATCGACGGATGTCTCCTGCTGCTGCAGTCTTGGGCATGGTATCGATTGCCCTTTTTATGTCCCGGTATCAAGAACTCATTCGTATTTCCGCTACTCCTGAGGTAATTATAAAACTTAATTTGTATATTAATAATTTTATACAGTGAATAAGAAATTATTTTTCTTGAATAGGTGGTCTACTGATAGGAAAAATCATCAGGAGCTACCTGATGATTTAGAAAAAATTAGGGTGTTAATCGATCAGAAGGCTGACACACATGTATGAATTTTAATGTTTAAAAATCGATTTTAGATTATAGTTATATAATTAGATTATTATTTTGATAAAAATTATATATATTTGTTTTAGCTTGAATGGGTGCCATATTCTACTGATGATGTGAGGGCGGTGATCCCACCTGAGTTGAGGGGCCCATCAGATGTTTGGATGGCGATGGTCCCCTTGATCAGTTATGCGACCGTCGAGTGGCACTCCACTGATCGCGTGCTTCGGCAATTTGGTTGTTTTCAACCAATTCTGGAAGCACCTCGCAATATGGACGAGTTGCATAGCACAGATAGACGCGGCAAGACAGATACAGATTGGCTGGTGAGGCATCATCCGTGGGTCGTGTTGTGGGAGGATCGACATCGGCGCCTTCCCCGTAGAGAGCCCACTTGACCTCTTGATGGTTACTGACGGTTATTACGAGTGGTTCAAAAGTAACGGCAAACCGTTTCTGCTTCCCGATGATGCACGAGGGCAGACCTTTCCGCGACGTCCACAGAGTCATTCACCGACACAGCACTATCGTCCCTTGACTCGTGGACGAAGAGAAGGTGCATCCGGTTCATCCTCAACTGCACCAGCAGGACCTTTACAGTAGCCACGGTATCCAGCGACTTACATACCGCAGCCATATATGATGCCGCCACCACCTTTCTATTACCAGATGCCGCTGCCTTCACCTGCTTTTATGACCCCACCGCCGCCACCATCACAGATGACCCCTCCTGGAGGCTATTATGGATCTATGTTTGCAGATCCAACTTGGGGTTCATATGCTGGATATTTGGCGGGTTCAACCTCATCACCCTTGGACGCAACACAAATACCTCTTGTACAGTTTTCACACTCAGCGATGTTTGGGTTTTATGAGTTTTCCCAGTTTTCGCAGGCCGGTGGGATAGTCAGTCATACACCTCCAGGGTCCTTATTCTATGGAGGTGCTTCATTGTCATCAGCTCCTCATCAACCTAATGTACCTACTCAGGACGACGACGATGGTGGTGGTGATGATGATGACAGCGAGGAGTCACAACCAGTGATACGAAGAAATCCTCCTCGAGACCGACAACCACCGCCCTGCGGAACACATTCGTGTTGCAGGCATCGATAGATTTTATTTTTTATTTTATTTGTATTTAGTTTATTGGACTTTTTAATTGTAATTTTTTATTATTTCTCATTTAATACTTACTTTATTTTGTTAAAATTGTTTGACTTTTTTTTAATGTATTTCAGTTAATTTTGTTTATTACCATTTAATATCAGTTATTGTAATTTGGTTATTATTTACCATGTAATACTTATTATAAGTTTGTTGTATTTAAAATTATTTTGAAATACCAAATTGTTCGATAACTTTCTTAAGTTTGTCACTTATTATCTCTTTTTTTATAATCACCTATAACGCAAATGTCCAATCTCGTATTATTGTATCGTTTTTTTAATCTTCATCAGCGATTATCGAATGACATTAACTTTAAGTAAATGCAAATCAAAGTACAAGAATTATTATTTGATAAACAAATACATCATTTCCTCATCAATTGTTACTTGATGGCAACAGAAGTGGACATGTTTTTCTAGTGTGTCATGGGTTTCTACAATGCCCACATCTTCTGTCTTATCTAGATCTTTCTCGAATATCCATATCGCAATGAATTCGATTGGATTTTGGACGACCACACTCCCTCAATAAACTCGGATTTGGTACAATCGGAAGCCAATCTTGATCCTCATCAGGGTCTTTGTCATTACCTATGGGGAGAAACTCAAATTCGTATACCTTAAAAACTTCATATAGTACGTAGACGGGATCCACAAAATGGTTATAGTCTTGACGTGTATGTGAGCAAGCTGCTATCACATGAGAGCATGGATACTTAAGAGCTTAAAAAAACCTGCAGTCGCATGTTCTGTCCCTTAGATATACTCTTAACGACACAACTTCAATCCTTTGAAGAGATCGCGGTAACTCTGTGACACGAAACATTTCATGCCTTCTAGAGAAGCTTGTTACAGACATTCCATTTGATGCAGGAATTTTTTTCTGTAGATCTGCAACTAATCTAGGGTGATAGACATGACCGCCTTGCATCCAGGTTTGAGCTTGTCCCCCGAGCTTTACAAAAAATGCCCCCAAACAAAAATATGTAGTCTTTACCAAAGCCGCTACTGGTAAGTGGCGTGCACCCTTTAAAGTTGAATTGATTGCCTCTGCCAAGTTGGTCGTCATGTGTCCATATTGATATCCACCATCATATGCGTTCGTCCACATTTCTTTATCAATGAGGCTGATGTAATCGTATCCTTCATCGTTCTTCGCCTGTAAATCTTGAAGCATTGACTCAAACGTTCGAGGAAGTAGTTTGTAACCTGATCAAAAAATGTATAACTTACTAACTTGCTTTCTTTGCAAAATTAAAACGATCGAAAGAAAATAAACTACATCAGTTTAACTTACCCATGCGCATAATTAATTAACGCTCATCATTCTTCTTGTACCTTCCATGGTAGTTCGCAACAATGTGTCGGAGACAATACCTATGTTGGACAAAGGGTGGTTGCCATATTGGACCCAAAGACTCCATTTCTGCTTTGATCCCAGCTCCGTGATATGAAATGACACAGATGTTTTCCATCGTGATAACACGTGCACGTAAATTTCAGAGGAAAAAAGCCCAAGAATATGTATCTTCTCCTTCGACAAGAGCAAAAGCAACTGGAAGAATGTTGCGATTGCCATCTTGGACAACTGCCAATAATAAAACTTGCTTGTTTTTTCCATACAAGAAAGTCCTGTCGATCTGGACCACAGGCTTGCAGTATTTGACAACATTAACGCACTGTGGGTAAGTCCTAAAAACCCGGTAGAATTGGCATCGATCGCGGATAACTCGATCATTATGGTATGCATAGGAGGTTTAAAAGTCTACAATTGTCACATGATTCAACCTCCACACCAGCCTAAACCATCCTGGAAGTTCGTTGTAAGATACATCCCATTCGCCATGAAGTTTGACAATGACATTTTGTTTTGCCAACCAAGCTTTTTTATAGGAGACAGTGTACCCATACTGCTATTGTATAGCTGAAATCAACACAACAACAGCTATATGAGAGCTTATTTTTACCGTGGGCATGATAGCTTGACATATCACTCCAGAGTCCAAGTTGGGATGATCTTGGTTGACCTCTTCAGCACAACATGTGTGAGGACCGTTGTATACTGTTAGTTCTCATCTGTTGTTTTTCCTCTTCCTCTTCGATACACGAACCATCCAACTGCATCCATTTTCACGTCGGGCATAGTAGCATACATATTTTTCGGTCGTGGAGCGGTCGACTCTGGACTGAACAGAATTACGGATATTGTAATTTTTTATAGCCATCATCGCTTCTTCCTTACTTGAAAACTCCATGCCTAAAGATAACTCACAATTATTTATTGATGAGTAATATCCATAGTCACCGAGATGAGGCATATCCGTAAATTCTGGCCCGTATATTGCATAATAATCAGCTTCATACATGTGTGTTGGAGGGTCAGTTTGTGCCACATTTGCTGGAACTTCATCTACATCATCATCACCATCGGAGTTGAATTGTGGTGATTCTGGGTGAAAGAATAGTCTAGTCTCAGCACCATCCGCACCAGGCTCACGAAGCAGTTCTTCTAGTGGAGATGATGGTTCCTCCATGCTCTCCACATTTAGGTCGAAGAAACTACTACTGGCACGCCTTCCCCTTGAACTAGAAGGCATATCTGGATTGAGATCGAAAAAGCTCGCAGTCGAATGTCTCCCTTTGGAGCTTGAAACCATCGTGTCAAATGGAAACTACACAGATTGTTGCATCGATGGCATCTCCATATTAAGGTCAAAGAAATTTGTAGATGAATGCCTTCCCCTCGAACTAGACGCGATGTTGCCTTACGGATTGTTTGTGGACCCACCTCGGTACATATCGTAAGGAGTTGCAGATGAATGTCTCCCCATTGAAGTTGATGTGCAAGCACCATGATGTGGATTTCCCATTATGGCATTAAAATCATTGCACATTATTGTAGTCGGGCTGTCAACTTGATCAACTTGTTCAGCCAGCCCATAGTGTGAGCTTAATGGCTGACCCCGAACAACAAGCACTTGAACAAACTTTGCATACATCTCAATATCGCCGTCTGAATAATTACTTTGAGAATCAGCCATCATTTCAACATCATCATTGTTCGATAGTTCGAACGCTGTATAAATTAATGGCAACAATGATGTTTAAAATCTGTATTGCAACGACGACATTCTTCTACTACTTCTAACATGAACCTTCCTCGAAATCTTTGTTATCAGCTCCTCAATAGTTATGTTTCTCTTGAATGATATTTTAACACGCTCATTTGATACGAATACAACACCGGTTTCATCTTCTCGAATTTCTCTATCATAATAAACAATAGTTGAAAGTCGCGTCATTCTTAGAGTTTAAAAGTGCGACAATATTATATCTGTAAAAAAAACAACTAAAATAAATCTGATTAAATAAATAATATATGACCAAAAATATAACAGAATAAATTTTTTACACATAAACGTAAATAATTTAAATAACATAATTTTATATTATTACCTGCACCGCAAAAATATTTCGACGTATGCTCCCACTTTCTAATTCTACAAACACAAAAATTAATTGAAAACAATTAGTATAATATTTTTTCAAATAATCATATATAACTATAAAAGAAATATTATAACAAAATTACCTTATAACGAAAGATCGAGCAAACTTCTGAATCAAATATGAAGTGATTATCGGATGTTATTTACTTATTGAAAGGATTGATGGTGAGAGAGTTTACGGGAGACGGCTATTTATAGCCGAGAGAGGATGCCTTAAAGCCGAGAAGTTTGGGAAAATAATGTAAGGCGCGGTCCTTGCACCGCGCCTTGCATTATGCATATTTGATAATTGAGATAATTGAATAGCGCGGCCCCTGTCCCGCGCTATATCTTACGTGGCGTAAGGCACGGCTCCTGCCCCGCGCCATACACACGAGTATCCATGTTAGCATAAGGCGCGCCTTACCCCAAGTGGCGCCAAATCAGCGTATAGCGCGCTGCAGAGGGCGCGCCTTACTGCAAAGGGTGTTAGATCGGGAAATATAGTCTGACAGGTGCCTGGTCGGGAATATTAAATTAAAAAGATGATTTTTCGGGGAAAATGCCAGATATAAGTCGATATTAGATGTACTTTAGAAATGCTCAATTCAAGATTCATAAGTTTAGGGGAAAACACTTATTTTTTTTATTGGTGTGTCGTTTATTTTCTTTATTTTCTTATTGGTGTGTCGTTTATTTTCTTTTTTTTTTGTCTTTGTTAATTAATGACGATATCAAATTTAATGTTGGTTGTTGAATGTTGATATTTTTTATTATCTTTTTTCTTTTCTTATATTGTATCTTTATTTTTCAATAAGTCTACTTGTATGACATGTTTCCATTTGTCTTTATGGTGCGTTTTCATCCGCTTTTATGACACGTTTTCATATGCCTTAAATGACACGTGTTCTTATACTTTTTGACATTCTTTTCGGTCGTTTGACTTTTTTCATTTATCTTTTTCTAAGTATTGATTTGACATCGTCACGACTGATTAAGATGACGTTTATATAATATATTGTTAATCTTCCCACTTGGACCCTTTGATTGGATTTGGATACTTGATTCGCGTTCGTTAATAGCTTTTCACGTCGATCGAGTCTAATTTGCGGTTTATCGGTGGTATTTCGATAACTTCATCTCATTTTATAATTCGTTTATCGTTGCGATCAGATCTGTTTGTTTTTATATTTGTTCGAGTTTCTTGTTCATATTTTAATATTTCCTTGTATGGTCTTTATGTAATCTTAAATTACTAGTTTTGTTTAAATGATTATAGAAAATTTGCGAATTTAATATTTTTAATTAAAAAAATAATTTACAATATCTAATTAATTTGATTCAAACATTATATTAAAATAAGATATTTGTATATATCAATTTAGTTTAAAAAACCAACAATACTGCAGTTCTACAAAATAAATCAGAACAAAGTGCATAATTGGATGCATAATTCAGTCTGATACAAACAGTTTACACTTTAAGTGCTGGTGCAAGAAGGTTGTGCTAACTGCTAAGTTGTTGGCTGCTGCTACCATACCAACCAAGATGTTCTCTATCAAGTGCATAATAATTCATATCTTAAGAGAACATATTACTTGCACAGTGCACAACATAAAAATAAAGAGACGCAAAATTCAGTTCGAACCATCAAAAATAATAAAAACAATCAAAGGTATAAATATCAAATATATCTATTAAGTATCAACTAATGCTAAAATTATAAGTGCTAAGCTAACTAAATCTAATGTAATACAATCATATTCAATAAACATCATCACTTCATCAGATATGTGCTAACTAGTAACTACTCGGGATAATGAAATTAAAAGGAATGTAAGGGAAGAAATTACCATAAAAAACAGTATTCAAAAGACTCCATTTGCCCAATTGAATCCTCCCAAAAAGTTTCCATTTGTATTATCTCTACAATAAAAAGATATTATTTTAAAACTAAAAATACAATATAAAAACCATATATATAAACTAAAAAGTACATTGCAATAATGCAATTTACAATTAATGCATACCCTTCAACTCAAACTCATAGTGCTGCCAGTACATAATCATATAAGCTCATGAATTGAGGGTAGGTTGTAATGCATTCCAAGATAAATCTAAAAGTTAAAATGATTAAATCAATTAATGTTGTGTCAATTCTCCTCAAAATAAATTCACTTATTAAATTAAAATTAATAAATAAAGAATCAACATACCATTATTAATCTTGTCAAGCTCTTGAATTTGTTCTTTAAACTTCTTGATCTCATCTTCGGTTGATGACTTTTAATATAATCTTGAGTACACACAAGAGCTTGTACCATTTTAGGAGTTAAAGAACTCCTAAATTGATCAAGCACACGTCCACCGGTACTAAATGCAGACTCTGAAGCGACGGTAGAAAGCGGTATAGCTAATACATCTTTGGCCATATTTGACAGAACTAGAAATCTAGGGCTATTGACTTTCCACCATGACAAGATATCAAATTCATCATCATAATTCTCAACAGCCTCCCCTATATATTTATCTAATTCAGATGTTTGATCCTCACCACCAGTTTCAATCACACGCCTTTTATACAAATCTTTCATGCGTCTTTTCACTTTTTGTTGTGGTTCACTTATAGAAATTCTCACATTTAAATGACTGCCATCACTAGACACTCGAGGCTTATACTCATCATACAATTCATTCAAAGTCTCTTTCAGCTTTTGCATCACTTCAAAACTCTTTTCAGAATAATACATCTCACTAAGTGCAAATTCAAGATAACTTAATTTCTGCCTAGGATCTAAAACACAACCAACAAAAACAAGCATATTCATCTTCTCAATATCACCCCAATATTTCTCAAATTTATCTTTCATCCTCATGGCCATAACACTAAATTTAACATCAACACTTAATTGAGCATCCCTTAAAAGTATGCAAATTTCAGTAAGTTCATCAAAAAAAATTGTTAGAATTGACATATGATGTACCTGAATCTTGCAAAGTGACTTCATAAAAATGTTCCAAGAAATCCCTCAAGTTTCTAACACAAGTCCAATCATTTACAGTTGGCCAACCCTCTCCTAACTCAAGTTCAACACTAAAATTTGTATCTTGCTCCTCAAATCTCTCAAAAGCTCTCTCAAATTTTTCAGCAGTGTCTAACATTAAATAGGTAGAGTCCCACCTAGTATAAACATCAAGACATAACATTTTTTTGCTCTCAATTTTTTCCATCTCAACATACTCCATGAACTTTTTCAATATAGCTGGAGATTGTCTCACATATTTCACAGCCCCCTAACACGTGCAACATATTTGTTCATTTCCTTTAAACCTTCAACAATAATCAAATTTATAATATGTGCAATACATCTTATATGAAGATATTTACCATTTTCAATGCAACCCCCTCAATGACTAAATCTCTTTCTTAAATAACCAATAACAACATCATTCGAAGTTGTATTGTCAACGGTGACAGTGAACAACTTATCAATCCCCCAATCTAATAAGCATTTTTCAATCATCAGCCCAATTGCATATCCCTTATGACTAGAAATTGGATAAAAATTATGATTTTCTTATTCAATTTCCAATTGTTATCAATAAAGTGCACAGTGAGACACATATAATGAACTCTTTGCATAGAGGTCCATGTATCAGTTGTTAAACAAACTCTAGACCATGAACTTCTTAAATATTATTTCAGCCTAGTCCTTTCATCCAAGTACAACTAATAAATATCTCTAGTTATAGTCAATCTTGAAGGAATACGAAACTTGGGGCATTTTACAGACATAAATTTTCTAAATCCTTCACTCTCAACAAACTTGAAAGGCAATTCATCAGTCACAATCATTTGGGCTAAAACATTTCTAGTTGTTTCTTGATCAAATTTCCAAGTTGTAAGATGTCCTACTTCTCCTCGAATATCCTTACTAGGTAACACTAAATTGCTTTGATTAGTGTCAGTGTTGTTAGGATTTTTCTTACACTGTTTCATGTGATATATTAATGACCCAGTTCCATTTTTTTCCCATCACAACAAAATTCTTTCTCACAATGATTTCATCTACCCTTACTTTCACCCTCACTATTTAAAAACTTAGTAAAGTGAGACCATACTTCTGACCTTAAAGGAACAATTTTTCGTTTACTTGCAGTCCCTCTTGTGTTGTTGATTTGACTTGAAGCTTCAGTCGTTGAATTTGTAGAATTTGATAAGGGGGTGAAACACTTCCCTCAGCAGATGCTGCCATATTGGATATCTACAGTAAAATATGAGAAGTAAAGAAAAGTAAGAAATAATCACATTAAGATTCCTATTGAGTGAAGGTCAAAGGGCATACAAAAACAGTTTATGATCATGTAAAATTCAAATGGTAGCAGCATCAACCATAACCGATGTAATCTAATATACATAAAGCAATAGGTGAGAGATAATCTATGAGAATCTAATGCCAAATTGCCAATTACTCTACCAAGTATAAAACAATAAGGAAATAAATGTAAGTGCAAGGAACAATACTGCATCCACATGAAAAGTATTAGATTGAAGATTTATGATATCAGTCTATCACTAATTCAATGTATTATTAGTCTTACTTGATTCGATAAATTCTGAGCATCTACTGTCAATGACTTTCAAATATAAAAAGATTGCAAGAAAATAAATTATTACCATATGTGAAATCGTATTGAACCATGCAAGTCAAGAGCAAGCACGGGGATAAGGGAGGGTATCATGTTTGAACCACTATTCCAGTAGTTTTGCATCATTATATCATACGCAAATTCACTTTTCATACGCAGTTGGGCTTTATTTGATATAGATAATGGAAAAGAATTTGTTAATAAAATATTATAATTACTTACTTTGTAAGTTAACTGTTAAAATAGAAAATTTTAATTCATAACTTAAATAGTAGCTTGAGGATAACATGGGATATACTCCATGATAATGTAGCTGAACTATAATCATCACTTATTCATTGTTTAACTGTTGTAAAGTATATGTAATGTTGCATAATACTGCTTCCCTTCCGGTAATGAAAAAAAAGTCTAATTTTTTTTTTATGTAATCTTGTAATAAGTGTTGTTAAAATAAAAGAAAGGTCCATGCAATATTTTCCTATCTTTGGGCTCTTTGCCAAGTGTTGGGTTTACAGAGGTAGAAAGGGGTTATTCGACATATAATTTTAAAAACAAAAGATGGCTGGATATACATATAATTTTAAGTGAGGAAAACACTCAGATCGATTATTATCCAAATCCAAAAATGAAGGGATAAACGGAACAGAAAGTTAATAGAATCAAAATCAAAATAGTTTAAATCATGAAATCAAACCAACCGGTCAACATATGTTTCAAATAAAAACGAGATTCAACGAAATAGTAATAATTATTCGAGGGATAACTAATAGATCGGGAAAAAATCATGCAAATTCCAAAAACATTAAACAAATGAAAGAAAAGAGCAAAAATCTCAAACACATAAATGATATCAAATCACAAACCTTAAATCAAACAAGTAATTAAAATTTTTAGGGGGAAGTAAACTAATCAAAGAGAATATCTAGAATTTTGAAGTTAGGAAGCTAACCTGAATCGAGAGAGCAGAACTGAGATTAGAGAGAGATAGATAGAGAGAGAGAATGAGGGTTTGATGAAAGCTCGGGTCACTTGGTGAGATGAGATTGAAAGGTTTACATTTAGTTTTGAGATTATTTTAATTAATTAAAATTGATTTGAGTTTTAAATGGATTGGGGTATTGGGCCGACTGAGGGGCTGAGTTATATAATTATATTTAAAGGTTAATTCGGTTAATTAACCGATTTCAAACCAAAATAACCGTTAACCGAATATCTAAAAAATCATTAACAGTTTCCCGACCGAACTAATTCGGTGGCCGACCGAACTAATTCGATGGCCGACTGAATTAACTGAATTAATTCGATTCGGTAGGTTAATTCAGTTAAAACCGAATTTTGAACACCCCTAAGTATATTAAAGTTATTAACACACCATAAATTTTGATTGAAATAAAAATTAAATTATCTTATATTTGTCTAGGGGTGATAATAAGTTAGTATATGTTTTAAATTTTTAATAAATGACAATGCACACCCTCAACCATTTAACGATGAATGAAAATCATTCTTGTTACAGTCGCTAATACTTGAACTCAAAATATTTAGGAATAACAATTATTCATTTAATCACTAAAGTAATTTAGTTTATACAGAATAACACTAGATTTAATTAATAAAATCATTTGATGGTTTCATCTTAATATTTTATATCATTACATGCTTTATGTACATAATACATCAGGTTTTTTTGGCCCAATAGGTCACTCGACTTTTTTATTTTACATAAAAGGGTACCCATTTTTTTAGAATAGATAAAAGCTATAGTGATTCACGAACTCGTCACGTCAAGATGATGAGTTTGATTAGATATATTATTTTAATGGACATTGATGAGTGAGCCCCACGTGGGCCATTTATTTATTGAAATTAAAGCGACTCGTCACCTCGAAATAACGAGTCCGTTTAAATTTTTTAATAAAATGTATAAAATTAATATTAATATTAAAAAATGGAAAAAATAAATAAAAACATTCGCGTCACCTTAAGATGACGAGTTCTACGAATGACAACGGGGCGGGTTCGGGGCGAGTTTTGCTCCCCCGTCCCCGCCCTGTTCCCCGTCGGGTTTTTTATCGAGGCGCCCCATCGGGGATTTTTTTGCCCCGTCCCCGAAATCGACCCGAAATGTTATACCCGAACCCGACCCGATCCGATCCCGAGAAAAACCAAGCAGTCTTAGTTTTCATAAAAATAGAAAAAACGATCACAAAAAACTAAAAATAAGTCTACATGATTTACAATTCAAACTACAGTCTCAAATTCAAACATAATTCTAAATAATTGTCTAAACTCCAAAATAAAACACATACATAATTAAATACAAACTTGTTCCGATATTCAAATCATACAACAAAGATGCATACGTAATATTAAGTCAAATAAAGTCATCCAAAATCGAGGAGGGGCGGGGATACCTAGGTTAAATATTTTGTTTGTATTATATATAATTAATATAAAAAATATAAAATATTATATATATGTATATAATCGGGGTGGGGTAGGGATACCTTGTCCCAAACCCGATAAAATCCTCGAATTTTACCCCGATATCTGACCCGATATTATTCAAACCCGACCGACCCGAACTTAGTCGGGTTTCGAGTTTCCGCGTCGGGTTCGGGTCGTTCTGCCATTCCTAACGAGTTCGATCGGCTTTTCGAAATTTATAGCTGTTGGGATTTAGATTTTTTATCATCTACTGTTACAAAAAATTGACAAAAATTCATACTTTTTAAAAAATCCCGAAAAATGGCTTCCCGAGAAGAAATGTTACGCCTCGATACTATTCATATTTCTTCGACCAAACTCCGCTCGAAAGAAGAACAGAGCATTCGTCAGCGCGGGATGACATTGAGAGATCTACATAATCGGATGATGATATATCTTCAGTAATCCGGTCTATATCCAGTCATATTTTTATGTGGCTTTAAGGTGTACTCGGCGTTGACTTCTGCTTTTATTGAACGTTAAAAGCCTGAGACGCACACTTTCCTTTTCCTAAGTGGTGAAGCGACGATTACTTTGGAAAGTGTCGTTTACCAACTCGGTGTTCCTATCAATGGTGTCGTCATCGTCAGGCGGAACGATTACCACCTTATCGCTTTGGTCCACAAAGTTTTGGGAAGGCAGCCACCATCTGAGGTCATGGACAATTGCTGGATATAGATGACTTGGTTGGAGTCTGAATTTCAAGTGACAGACAACTCTACCGAGGAGGAGGTTATTTTTGCATCCCAGACATATCTTCTCCAACAGATCGGAGGGATATTATTACTAGATAAATCCGATAATTTGGTGCACACTCAATATCTCCCTATATCGAATAATTTCGATGAGTGTCGTAATACTAGTTGGGGCTTGATGATTTTAGCCGTTTTGTACTTGAAGCATTGCAAGCCTGCAATTGTCCAGTGGGTCGAAAAGTCGATGTAACAAGCTGTATAATATTTCTACAGTCTTGGGCTTAGTATCAGTTTCTGTTTTTGACGCTAATTACAATAGTCTCGGTCGAATTTCCTCTCTTTGGAAGGTAATTCTTTAATTTCACTTTTTCAACTAAATTTATTTTTTATTTGTTTTAATCGTTTTTTATTTTTATATTTTTTTAGGTAGCGCCATAAAATATAGAGACGAAGTTGTCGGGTGTTACTTAAAATGATATACAAATGAGGATCAAAATCGTCGGTCGATATGTTGTAAATATTATTTCTTTTATTATTTTTTTGCAATTGTTTAACTTTATATATACTAACTTTTATAATTAATGTTTAGAATTTTCTTGGTTTCCGTATTGAGACGAAAAGATCTACCAGTTATTGCCACCAGGATTTTTTTGATGTGTCCGATTTATGGTGTGTCGTGACTCCATTATTATATTTCCCGATTGTTGAGATGCACATCGCTAATAGAATGTTGCGACATTTTGCGTCTCATTAACCGATTGCTACGCAAATATGGGATATGGACACGCTCCATAAAATTGATACGCATGGGAAACATATCGAAAATTGGCCGAGGAAGCACGCTGTCTACATTGAGCAATGGAATCAACGTTACCTTTTGATCCCCCACATTATGATATTACACCGATCAACCTAGATTTCAACCATTATATCTATAAAAAATTACGACGTAAATGAGAAACCATATCTGACGACACTGAAAGAAAGGGGAGAATGAGAACAACATAAGGCCAGATTTACCAAGTCGAAGAATCATCGTCATCTTCTTTCTCTCCTACAACATCTTCATCTAAAGATTACTATTATGAATCTCAGGCTAGTTTCGGTTTCTATAATGCATGTCATACTTCAACCGAGACTTAGTCGACTTGGGTTAGACCTTCATGGGATGCAATGCAACACACTCAAGCATCTTCGACAGAACATGCTGGTGAGGGTGAATGGGATCATATTATATATAGTCAACAAGGTAGTCAAGTCGATTCAATAACGATAATGATGGTGTTAAATACCATAAGCACATCACCGTAATTCGAAGATGGATCTTAGAGTGTATTAGCTATGTCTCCTTTGAACAACCAAACCAAGATGAAGATGAAGACAACGACGACGACAATCAAGGCCGGTGACCCTAACGTATTTGACGAGCCCCGCGCCATTATCATTCGACCACGTATCATCAATAACTTCAAAAATATAAATAAATTATATTATGTACATATTAGCTTGTAAAAATAGTTTTTTAATAAAATTATTACTTTACTTTTTAATTAATTAATTTTTTTAAAATTTAATTCGAAAGAACTCGTCATCTCGAGGTGACGAGTTCCATGGTAACCATTGCCTTGTGACCGTTGTTGTTACTCGTTGACCAACAACAATTTTTTTTTAATTCAAAGAAACTCATCACGTCGAGGTGACGAGACACTTTAATTTCAATAAATAAATGGCCCATATGGAGCTCATTCATCCGGATCCATTAAAATAATATATTTCATCAAGCTCGTCTCCTCGATATGACGAATTTTTGAATCATTGTAGTTTTTACCGTATTCTCCAAAATAAAAAAGCGAGTGTCCTATTGGACTAAATAAAAAAGCCGGGTAGCCTATTAGACCAAAAAAACATAATACATCATGCAAGCATTGTGTAACATTAAATGTTAATGCATTAAAGTGATGCTTTTTTTTTCATAAAGTGATTTATTTTCATCCATAGAGTTTAAAATTGATTTTTTATTGTTTGATCTTGCGTATTAATTTTTTGTCATGTCACTAATCATAATAAATAATTACAGTAGATTAATATTATGAATTGTCGTATAAGTATCATAATAGTTAATGATACAAACCATTAGAGTTATATTAAATATAAAAATAATTCGAGAATTACATTGATTTATTTTTTTTTTAAATTGAGAATCTCATTTACCATAAACGTAAAAACAATCACTCATATTTTTTCTAAGATTTGTGTCAACAACTCTGAAAAATATTAGTCAACGAGGATGTTAGAAATGTCATGCAAAATCAATACACAAAATTATAAAATAAAAATTTAACATTGCACAAAAACCTTAATCTATCACAAGCAAAACTATAATCTGAATTTTTACTTCAGTCATCGAATGTTTAAAATTTAGACCGGAATCATTAAAGTTTAGTATCGCTTTTATTGCGATCACCATTATTAGGGTCCGTTTGGAACGGGAAAAATATTTTACGGAAAATGTTTTTTCCGTTTTTCTGTGTTTGATTCCCGTAAAACACCCGTGTCAACGAAAAATATTTTACGGTCAATGGAAAAGGAAGAGGAAAACACGGTATTTCGACTTATCGTTTGGAAAAGGGTAAGTTGTTTTCCAGCTTTCTCCCGTCCCTTGCTCCACACAGAAAACACGGTCTTTGGTTCTCCCGTCCCTTGCTCCATACCAGAAATTGATCGACTGTTTAGAATCCTTCTCACCGGCGAGACGGGCGGTTGTCTTCTTAGGTATCTCTCATTTCATCTTCTCCCTTTTCATCTTCCTTGATCTCCTTTTCTTCGTGTTGCTAAAGATCTGAAAGATGAGTTTTCCTTTTCATCTTTTTTCGTATCCAGGGCTTAAATAAAGATCACTCCTGTTGTCAAGGCTGGAAATATTTCAGTATTGTGTTTATATTGTAGTTTCAAATCCCTGGTCCATACCTTTAGGCTAATTTTTGGATTTTATGTCTCAGGCTCTGATGAGGAAATCTATGCTTGGGTTGTTGCAAACTATGCACTGGGTATGCTTGGCGGGGCATCTGCTCAGGTTTGTTGTTATCTTTACTCCCGTCGTTTGATTGAGTTAATTGGATTCTTCCACACCCGAATTTACAAGTCATTTGAGCTTCTAATTAATGGCTCTATGCACTAGAGACTAGAGTTCCTTGAAGCAATTTCTTGTTTAATTTTTTGCTCCTAATAAACATGATTTTTGCTCCTTTGAAGCTATATCTTGTGTATTGAGAAATGATATCTCAGATTAGGTCATAATCCATAAATCTTTCTTTGTTGAACTTGTAACTATGAAGTTGGTGTTTAGTGTGAGCTATGAACTACACTTTGTTGGCTGTCCAGAAAAAAAAAAACAAGTTGATGTCACTACGAAAAACAGGCTTTAACATGCAAAAAACTATTGTTGTTAAAGACGTTACTGCTGCTTAAAGCAACAGAACTATACACAATGTCTGATAAAGCAGATGTTAAAAGAACAAGAAGTTATAACTTCAATTCATTGCAAATAGCCAAATGCATTTCATGGCATTATGTATGTTTTTTACTTGTTGTACTTAATGTATAGGTTGAGAAGCACTCATAAGATCACCATTGACTTGCTGTTATACTTATTTCAGGTAACCTTCGTCTCAAATGAGTTTATTCCTTTAAGTTCTCACGCTCCATCAAGTTTGGGAATTTCACTTACAATCTCTATAGCCATAGCTTTCTTCATTTTGGCCAGATAACCTTTGCATGCATTAACTATTTGAGAAAATAACCTCAGTGACAAAAATTCCCATATAATATACGATTTTAACCAACTTTTTCCGGATTTGCCAAAATGACCAACAAAATCGCAATGCGGTCGCTAATTCGCAATGCGATCTCCATTATCGCAAATCAGTTTCCAGATTCACAACGCGATTATTACTATCGCAATGCGATTTTCCAATTTCGCATTGCGATTTACGTATTCGCGTTGCGATTTTCATAATTCGCAATGCGAATACGTAAATCGCAATGCGAATATGACTATCGCAATGCGATTTACATAGCGCCATTCGTATTAACGCGTATTTTTTTTTCAAATTCCAAACACAAATTTTTTCTTAATATATCGGAAACTGAACCGTCCACAGTAATCGCAACTCATAACCTCAAACCTAAAATCACAACACTCAGTCTCATCTCCATCTCTCACTCTCTACGGCGAAATCCGTCCCCATCTCCGAAGATTTCCGTCCCCATCGTCGGTGAAATCCCTCACAACCATTCACGGTCAGAAATCCCTCACAATCATTCAGAAATGGAAAATCAACCTCCGATGGTTAGTTTTTTTAATTATTTTTATTTTGAAATTTTTGCATTATTTTAGGTTTTTCATATTGAAATTGATGATAAGTTTACTGGTAATTTCAATAATAGATTAACCATTTCACTTAGATTTCTTATTAAATTCATTCGATTGCTGCCAATACTGCTAAACTGTTTAGTATTTAACCCTGTGAAGTTAGTATTTATCTTTGTTTTGTCTTTTGGTTGAAGTAATGCAGAAGAAGAATAGTTTCGAGAATGAAAATCGCAACGCGGAAATGACTATCGCAACGCGAAACCAAAATCGCATTGCGATTTTCATTTCGCGTTGCGATTCTCTCGTTGCGATTTTCATTTCGCGTTGCGATTCTCTCGTTGCGATTTTCATTTCGCGTTGCGATTCTCTCGTTGCGAAAGTCATTTCCGCGTTGCGATTTTCATTCTCTCGTTGCGATTTTCATTTCAACCAAAAGACAAAACAGTGTTGCAAATTTTAGTTTCAAGAATAAACTACTATTTATGTTTATTGTTTTTGGTATATCTTCACAGTGTAGTTTTTGGTATATCTAACTTGGTATGTTTATTGTTTTTGTAGAAATTTTTTTCGGCTTCATTGACATTAAGGAATAAAGTTAGCCTAGCCACTACAATTGCTTCGAAGCTTTCACCTGCACAAAAAAAATTGTTTGAGGAAACCTGCTTCGGGCCATGGCTGAGAGTACAGCATCCGGGTGGAGATGCTAATTTGACCCATTTGTGGCTTCAGACCATGACTAGCGATCTACCCGACAGTATACAACGTGGTGAGGAAGAGATATGGTTTCATTTTCCACCGGCGTATACTTGTTTTGGGCGGAAGGAGTTCTGCTTAATCACTGGTCTACGATTCGAACACGATGATGTAGGCCGGTACACTAGTCATATCACCCGCCCATCATGGTTATCCAGGGTTTTTCCTGATGAGTCAATAGAGAAGCCGAACTTACACGTCGACGACATGAAGAAATTGTTTAATAATAAAGATGGTTTTACTCGGATGAATGACGTCGATGTTGTCCGAGTATGCCTTCTACTACTTTTGTATGCCGGCTTTTTAGGCAGAGAGGCCAGACAACCTATTCCTCAGGAGCTAATATTATTGGTAGAGGACCTAAATGCATGGAATCTGTTTCCGTAGGGTTCGTATATATGGAAAGCTACCTGGACTAAGTTGTCGTCTGCCTTTGATGACCGCAAAAGTTTGCGGGGCGATGGGTCGAAATACACTTTGTCAGGCTTTGTTTGGGCCTTTAAGGTAAGAATTTCTATATAATGTTTTCAAAATTATAATTAATTATTTAACAATTACTAATGTTTGTTATTATATTGTTTGTAGATTTGGATATTCGAGGCTTTCCCCAGCATGCGGACATATACATTAAAAACCTCAAATCATATTCCTAGGGCTATTTCCTGGAAGAGGAAACGTCTGTTGGATTGGGAAGACTTAATACCATATGCGACAATAAATAATGTAAGTTAACACAAATACTATCATATATAAACAAGTTATTAATAGTAGACGTTTAACTTTGTTTGAGTTTTTATATTTTTAGGAGGCCAACACTCCATTAATGAGACTGACACCCACGGAGGCTGAGCTTGCCACTGATTGGTGGCAAGCTAGTCAGCGTTTTCTTGATGGAACGAATGATGAGCAGCCTCCACTTCCTCCACTTCGAGAGCCATCACCTCACCCAGAGCCATCACCCGATCGACCCGACTATACACCTCTACAACGAGAGTCATCACCTATCCCGTCACATCATCGAGCCTCTTCTCCACCATCACCTCATGATAGGCGACCGGCAAAGATGCCACGACTTCTATCTCCCTGTTCTTCACCTCCACGAGATGAGTCAAGGGAGTTACGTGACGAGGTCAATGCCTTGCGTGAGGAGATCGGTACTCTACGCGATAATGATGGTGCATGGCGTGTGGAGGTGTCTACTTTACGTGGTGAGGTTGCCGCTCTACGTGAGATGGTAGTATCGTTGTAGAATGAGGTTCATACTCTACGCAACGAGGTAAGTTTAAGATTTTTCATAATTAACTTGATGATAAATTTACTCGTAATTTCACTTAGATTAACCATTTCACTTATATTGCTTAGTAAATTTATTCGGTTGCTGCCAATTCTGCTAAACTGTGTATTCTTTAACACTGTGAAGTTAGTATTTGTCTTTGTTTTGTCTTTTGGTTGAAAGTAAATTTGTTCGGTTGCTGCCAATTCTGCTAAACTGTGTATTGTTTAACACTGTGAAGTTAGTATTTGTCTTTGTTTTGTCTTTTGGTTGAAAGTAAATTTGTTCGTTTGCTGCCAATTGAAACTATTCTTCTTCTGCAAATTGAAACTTGAATGAATTGCATTACTTCAACCAATAGACAAAGACAAATACTAAGTTGACAGTGTTGCAAGTTTGAAACATATTTGCCTTTGTTATCTGATGCATTTTGTGAACTATGATAGAATAATGACTTGGGTGAATTCAATGCAAGTTTGAAACATATTTGTCTTTGTTTTCACTGTTTAAATATCATGTCTGTTTATTTACTGATATTTGTATTTAATTATTTAGCGGACCGATAAGGTGGATGCTTTACGTCGGGTTTTTCTTGCACGACAGAGTTCACGCATCAGACGGCGTGCACCTGCTATTAAGTCTCCGTATACCCCAATAGTGCTAAGACACCACAAGAAGAAGCCCAACTCGCCTGTCATCCCTCAAGAGTCAACTCATATCGTTGAAGAGGCCCCTATCATTCCTCGAGAGTCCCCTCCCACCATTCAAGAGGCCATTGTCATCGTTGAAGAGGTCCCTCCCACCATTCAAGAGCCCGATTCACATGGCGTCATATGTAGGATTCTTGAGAAACCCTCTGACATGCCGGACATGATGGATTCAAGTTGGCTCTCGTATGAGTTACCGGCCAGTACCATACCAGTATCTGAAGTGGAGAAGAGACAACTACCGGACACAATTCTGGATAACACCCTTTGGGCTAAGACCGCAGTTGATTTTTATCTACATGAGCGGAGCTAGGGGTGTTTCACTGACATATGCAAGCTCAACGATGATATCTATTTGTTGCTTGGTTGGTCTTGGTGGGGCGTATTATTAGGGGTCGAAGACAATGGCTATTTCGATGGAGGGGTAAGTCTTATATTTTTCTTATATTTTAATTTGATTATTTGTTTTTAAATTTATGTAAGTTACTAATATATGTCTTTTTTTGTAAAACAACATATCGATGTGTGGGTGTCACGTCTTCTAATAATTAGGAAACTTAAGGAAAATAAAAGAAATACACGATATACAATTATGCCGACGTCTTTTAACGCCGTTCATTTGAAGAATCAACGAGATGAATCATTTGCGTTGGGCAATGGACAAGCTAAACTTTATCCTGCATGGTGGGAGGTCGATAAGGTTAGTATTTATTTTAGATTGAGTTTAAAGGTATTCATAAATAAGTGCGTAAATGAATGAATTATTACTTATGATTGTAGGTGTTTATCCCTGTTTTGGAACGTAAACATTGGCTTCTCGTCGAGCTTCAGCTCCCATCCCTTAAGGCAATAGTATATGACAGCATGATAAATTACATATCATTGGCTGATTTAAGAGATATTATTAAGGGATGGAGCTCTCATTTGGCTAAATTCTTGGATGCGATAAATTATTGGACTCGTTCTGGAAACAAGAAGCCAAAGAAGCTCAATATTACAGTTAGCAGAGACGAGACCACACCACAACAAATGAAAGGACCTAGAGGGGATTATGGTCCTCTCGTATGCTTGGCGTTGGAGCGTTTGATCACAGGAAGTATAAAGTATCTACCTCCCACCGATAGAGATAGAGCTGCAGTAGGCTTGTGGTTTCGGTATTATATGGCTAGATTGATATATACGAGACGCTGCCTACCTGCATCCGTGTTATAAAAATGTCCATAAACAATTGGTAAGTTTATAGGCTTGTGGTTTGAAAATGTTTGGTTAAGTACCTAGAATTCAATAATTTGTTGTTTGTAGGTTTTAGATGTGTAGAAAGTGTTGTTTGAGCAAATGTTTGGTTTATGCAGGTTAATCTCAGAAGTGAGCTGCGTGAAAATGATGTATGGCTACAAAAGTTGATTCAATAGTAGATGAGGAAATAAGAATTATTGTTTATTTTTTGATTGTTTAATTGATTTGTAAAAGATGATTTGTAAAAGTTGATTTGTTTAATTGACGTGAACATAATTCTTATTTGTGCTTGTTTAATTGATTGAAATGTAATGGTTGATTTTGTTGATTTCAATCTGCATTATGTTGAAGGAAAAAATGACTATCGCAATGCGAAATGAAAATCGCAACGCGAAATGAAAATCGCAACGAGAGAATCACAACGCGAAATGAAAATCGCAACGCGAAACTAAATTCGCGTTGCGATTTTCATTTCGCTTTGCGATTCCCTCGTTGCGATTTTCATTTCGCATTGCGATTCTCTCGTTGCGATTTTCATTTCGCATTGCGATTCTCTCGTTGCAATTTTCATTTCGCATTGCGATAGACATTAAGATGATTACGAACGTCATTTCCGTGTTGCGATAGTCAAATGATTGCCTAAGAAGTGATAACAACTGAACAGATCATAGCAATTTTCAAACTCAAGTTACTAATACATGCCTAACTGAAAATGTTAAAAGTTCACACATAAAATCTACATAATACAACGTTTGCATTTAAAAATCACCTAAGTTAACAGTCCCAAAAGGTGAAGCCAGTTGTGATTGGGATTTTAAAGATGATTGCGATTTTGATTGCCTTTTTCTTGACACCATATGAGCTTTGGATTTTGATGAGGATCCATATTTTGGTAGAGGAAAAGATGATTGTGATGGAATAGCCTTCTGTCCATGGCTGGTGGCAAAACTGTTTGTAAGTCATCTGGTATGTCCCACTCAGAAGGATGTAGAATAGGGTAGACAATCTCGCCATAAGTCTGTCGATATACTTCTGTAGTGTAGCAATCCATAGCGTATGCGCTTGAATCATCTTGGTTTAGATGAAGAGAAACTTTTATAACATGGCCACATGGATAACCAGATGTTTTCCATTTCATACAACTACACGTCTTTGTATTTAGATCGACAAGCCCATTTAAGTTATTATCCAGTACTTCAAACAAAGTGTTTGAACATGGTTCAACTCTCCATGACGTTGACTTCACAACACGTTTCGTTATCTTTTTTTCTGTCCATGGTGTAACACGATGTTCCAATGTTCCTGTAAATTTAAATAAATAATACTTAGTAAAATATATGATAAGTTACGAATTTAAAGAAATAATACCTGCATGGTTTCTTTTCTTGTAGTACCACTGTTGAATAGAGGCTCGAAAAAACTCCATTAACATAGTAATGGGTAATTTCCGGGAATGACGACTTAGAGCGTTGATTGATTCTGCACTATTAGACGTCATGAAACCATATCTTGCTCCAAGTTGATGTACTCTTGACCATCTTTCAAACCCGACATCTTCTAGTGTTTGAGCACACTGAGGAAAAACACGTCTTAAACAATTTATATGCTTATTAAAATCCACTTCCTGATAAGCTTTTACAGCCTTCCAGTATGTCCATTTGTGATTTTTTATACCAGCAGACCTTGATTTTAGATTTCTATACAAATGAACACCACAAAGTTCATGAAAAGCATCTGGGAAACACCTTCTAACAGCGTTGTCAATTGAGTTTGCCCTATCAGATATGATTGTCAGATTGCTAATAAGACCTATGCAATCCCTAAGATGCCCCATAAACCATGTCCATGAATCAGAGGTTTCAGATTTGCCAACCCCGTAAGCTATTGGCAATATCCCATTGTTAGCATCCATGGCTACTGCTAATAAGTTTACTCCAAGGTATCGACCTTTCAAATGTGCTCCGTCAACTATAATAACTGGGCGCATGCAAGTAATAAACGAACGAATCTACAAAATAATATACACAAGAAATATAATCATTTAAATGTGAAATGCATGTAACTAACAAAAATGAGTCAACAGAATTATATTGATTTACTAACCGCAGCACCAATGGCGATAAACAACAACTCAAAGCGTCCATCTCTATCTGTTTTGATATGAGTTACCGACCCAGGATTTTTCAGCTTTAAATTGTGACAATAAGCCGGCAGTTGGGCAAACGATGCTTCTGGCGACCCCCTCAACAATTCCAAGGCATAACATTTGGCTCTCCAAGCTTGAGAATATGATATACTAATCTTGAACCGAGCATTCATGTCAGTCATAATTTCATGTCCCCGATATACCCTGCCATTCAAAAACATTAACTCAGCCAGAAAACCACCCAACACCTTTTTGTTTGCCTGTCTATGGTGAGGAAAAACTTGGGTTCTTGAACATGTATGTTTATCAATAAAAGTCCTAACTTGAAACATTTCGCAATCTTTTATCCTCTTTGCAATCATACGCCACGTACAGTTTTTGTCAATCATACACCTTGTTTCGAAACGATCTTTGCTTGATTTGTTAACTTTTAGTTGATAGTCATCTTCCACACATTTCGTATACAAAGCTATCTTCAAGTCTTCCTTTGTATCAAAACAATCATCTTTCTTGATACGAATAACTTTTGTGTAACAATCAACTGCTTTCTTTACCAACTCTTCTTCCGGTAGCTGAAGTAATTCTAGCATATTCCAGTTATACTCCCATGGCATTTTCTTTTCTTCGGGGACTTTTTCTTCTTCTTTTTCTTCTTCAGGATTATATGAATTGCAGAATGGATGTTCAACATGTTCATTCACAGTCGTAACTTCCTCCTCATTATCATCAACAACATCTTCCTCGGCAACGGCTGTTTCATCATCAAAATTCGGGTATTGACCAATATCAAAATCATTACACGCAGGGTCTGTTTCTTCTTCTGAAACATCATCAAAATCCGAGTATTGACCAATATCAAAGTCCGGGTATTGACCAAGATCAAATTTCGAATACTGACTAGTACTCACAATTTTTTCTCTTGGCTCATCATCGTCTAATTGGTCAATATGAAAACCGGAATTTGGTGCTGAAAGTTGATTGGGATTCGGATTAGAGAAAGGTTGTGGGTTTTGAGAAAAACTTAGTTGATTACTACCCGCTACTGACCCAACAATACTACTTCTAGGTTCAACAACATACAATGTAACATCATCACTTGAAATACTAATGCAAGCAATGAATCGTTCAACATCTTCATTGTCGGTTAACAAATAAACTTTACCATTTCTCTGATAAGATAGCCTAAATCCACTTAGGGGCTCTACTTTGAAACACGTAACATTAGAGTTTCATAAGTTAACTTTTTTAATGACAGTTTTAGTTGAAGATTCATGGGTAAAGGCATATATTGTAAAACACCATGAACATTCTCTCATGACCCTCCAAAACACAAATATATCCAAACATGATCAACATTAGATGATTTCATGGTTGTAAATTAATTTACTAAACAAACGAGCTGCGAAACTAAGACCTGTTGCCGGATGGGGAAGGATGTCGTTGGATATAGGAACGGATGTCGCCGGAGAGAGTGATAGATGGAGATGGAATGAGTTGCGATTTAGGGATTTAGGTTATGAGTTGTTGCTGCTGCGTAGATATATACACAAAAAATTTGTGTTGCGAAACTAAAACCTGTTGTGAACTTTGAAAATCGCATTGCGATTCTGTATTATCTCGTTGCGATAGTCAGAATCTCGTTGCGAAAGTCAGAATCGCGTTGCGAAAGTCAGAATCGCGTTGCGAAAGTCAGTATCGCGTTGCGAAAGTCAGTATCGCGTTGCGATTTTGTATTATCGCGTTGCGATAGTCAGTATCGCATTGCGATTTTCCAAATTCGCATTGCGATTTTGTATTATCGCGTTGCGATAGTCAGTATCGCATTGCGATTTTCCAAATTCGCATTGCGATTTTCCAAATTCGCATTGCGATTTTCCAAATTCGCATTGCGATTTACTTATTCGCATTGCGAATTGGGAAAATCGCAACGCGAAATTGGAAAATCGCATTACGATAGTAATAATCACGTTGCGAATCTGGAAACTGATTTGCGATAATGGAGATCGCGTTGTGAATTAGCGATCGCATTGCGATTTTGTTGGTCATTTTGGCAAATCCGGAAAAAGTTGGTTAAAATCGTATATTATATGGGATTTTTGGTCACTGAGGTTATTTTCTCTAACTATTTTGTTTGTTTGTTGTTGTGTTTCAATCGTAGGCTTTAAAAAAATTGGTTTAACTTTCTTGCAATTCGAATGAGATGTTTCGGATGTTTTTCATTGCCAAAATCAACTGGACTGAGAATATTTTTTTGTTCATAAATTCTGAAAGTGATTGTGACAATATCGATATAATGCGTATCTAACTTCTAACTAGTATTAGTTATCATTTCGATATGGCTTTGCATTGTGAGTTTTGTAGCATGTTATTAGAAATTCTGTCAAGAAATTCAAGGCTGACATAGGAGCTTTTAACTTTTGTCATTTCTTTATTCAGAATGTTGCTCAAGAATCATTGAGGGAACAGTCCCGGTATGTTTTGCCGTTTCTGCTTTATGCCAAAGTTTTGCAGGCTTAGAAGTGCTTGAAATTATGCATTGAACTCCAACTAGGAATTTCTCTCATGCTGGATTGTAATTTAATCATCTCCATGAGTCTTGCAATTTAAAGCTTAAGGAAGAGATCTAGATTTGGGTATGAACAGTGTTCGTATATTATGGTTTTGATTATTTATGCTTGGTGGAATATTTAATTCTAAAAGTTTTCTTTTACCTTTGGTCATTATGGCGTATTCATGAGGGATGTATCGTAAAGGTTGTTTGAGTCAGTTTTTTGTTGAATATATTCATACAATCTGTTACCTTTAATAGAGATTATGCGGACTTACTAGTTAGTTAAGTAATATGCTTATATGTTTCGTTACGTTTTTTTCTTGCCCTAATGCGGATGCTGACTCTCTTCACAATGAAATGTATATAGATCCTTGTACACCTAAAGGTTACTTGCCTCAGTCATCGAATCTTTCACTAGGTTTTATGGCTGAAAAAAGTAAATATAGTTATGAACTTCAAGCTAGGTTACATAAAGGAAAAGGTAACAAACTCTCTTAGAACCGTTACATCTGGCATTACCTTGCGCTACAAGATAATAATCAATAAACTCTCTCAGTTTTTTATAAATAATAAATAATAAAACATATTCAATATCTACAGTTTCTTTATTAAAAAAAGATTATGAAAACTGTTTTAAGGAAAATTATCCAAACAATGTAAAACATTTTACAATGTATCATCCAAACACTGAAAAATATTTTCTGAAAAATGATTTATATTTCTATAAAACATTTTCCAAATTATTTTTTAAATTTCATTTTTCGAAAACTGTTTTCAATAAAACAAATAGACCCTTCATAATAATTAACTGCATCTTCTTGAAAAATATTAATATATTAAGGAAAATAATATATTTACGTGTCACATCAAATACCGTTGAAGATAACCGAAAGTAATGATCATAATGAAAACAATATTAAGATTCAGTTTTTTTTATTAATATGATGTAAGAATAAAATAATATTTATTTAAATATAATTGTTTTTAATTTTTCGACATTGAATGCTCACACCTCTATCATTTATGGTACTTGAACTAAGATTTTAAAAGAACAAAAACAATTCTTTCACCAATAAACTCACTTGGTTCGTTCTATTAAAATCAACTTTTCTAATATAATTTTTAAAAATTTGATGATGAAAATAAAAGCATTCTAATATCTTAAACTCGTAGGTCGAAAGAAAAGAAAAACCAGCCCATACGTGATAGCTGCGTATCACCTACTTTGGACCAAATCTAATTGAATGGATAAGGTTGTGAACATAGATATTTCAAGGGTAGTTGATATTTTGGTCCAAAATATCTAAGCAAACGAATATCTCTTTCTGATTGGCAATAAAAGCTCCAGCAAACTACCTTAGTTTTGAAAGGTAACAAAATGGAGTCTTGTAGCAGACCTAATAGGAGCGATGTGCACTTATCACTGGAAGAGGAAGCTAAAATGGAGGAGCAGACCAGGGAATACTTCCATGACAAAGCACCTAAACGTCACACTAAGCCTCAACGAAGTGAGTATTCTTCTAACTACGTCGACGCCACTCTCGCTGCCGCCGGCGATATCCCCGAATACCTCGAGTTTCAGCGTTTGGAGAATGAGCCCAGGTCAGTTTCCCCCCTTTACTAGAAAGAAAGTTATAAGCTGCTTTAATTATCCCCAGGTCCAAGCTCTCTGGTTTCATTTTGTTGTTTTCCTCGGAAATTTGAAAATAGAAAATAGTGTACAATGGAAATGAAGTGGGAGACGAATTCGTGAAGACCGAATATTATAAGGATCTCAATTGTGTTGACAAACAACACCACACGGTACAAATGAAATCTGTGTTCTTGTTACCTACTGTTCTCTTTGATTATGATAATAAAATTTTATGAGGGTTTGGATTTCAGACAGGAACAGGTTTCATCAGAGTAGCTGACACAAATGGCAGAAACTTTAGTCTAGAACCAGATTCAGTTACCAGTTGCCACTCCTCTTGTAAGGGAAACCCAGCAACCAACGACTGGATACCAGCTGCTCCAGATGCGGTAAATACCAAAATAAACATCATTTATTTCATTCTATGCAACATGATTTGTCTCAACTTTTGTTTACATTTTCCAGATTTATTCGGCTTCAGGTAAGCCTAACAGGAGTGATAGTTGAATTTGGTGAACCGTCAGCGTTTTTCAAGTACCTCCTATGTGTTTTGAATTTAGATATTGAAAACAATTGACATTCACAATACTTATATGATTTTGTATCTTTAACTAGATTGTGATCTAGAATTGCTTATGCTATGTATCTATAGCAAGCTTAAATAAATAAAAGATGAATGTATCTTCGTATAATATGACCGAGCTAAACTTGAACAATGACAAGTTTGAGATTTATCCCAAACTCAAACTCGAGCTCGATAAAATATATTATCTAAGCTCCATTGATGATGTATCAAATCGAACCGTTTCCCAAAAGGGACCAAGTAGATATCCAAATCATGCTTTTAGAGACACCAAATATAAAAATCAAGTTTGAAAAAGGTGATGGTAAGTCCAAGGTCAAATGACAGGTTCTAACCTGATCCGCAGGTGGAAAAAATCTCAATATGCTGCCTTCTAAAACTAAGGGAAGGCAAAATGGTTAAAATTTGTTTTGCGTCAACATCTATTAACTTGGCTATGTCACAATCGTTAATCCCAGAATAATGCACAAGATCACACTCCAGTGATGTACAAACTAGCTGCAAAAACTATATCACGCTTTATGGCATTGTTAGCAGAGTCCATTTTCATGTAAAGTGAGGAATTACCCATTATAGCAGCAGCAGTTTTGAATTCACGACAAGTCTCATCCAGCCTGACAATTGTTCGCACTCTAAGGCCTTCGGGAACGTCCGTGAGCTGACAAATATCAGCAAATGGGGTACCCTGCAACAAGGGAGATATAAGATGACGAACCAAAACCTAGATCGAGGTTTAATGAGTAATCGAATCTGTTGAGGGACTTCAATGGTAAAAAAATAATGTTCCCCATACAAGATCCGGGTTTGAGCAACTGTATTTGCAAGATATGTGTACGATATCAATTGGCTAAGAAAATTTTAAACATATACTATCCCTTGTAATAACCCAGAATATTAAAAAAAGGTTGAATGAGTAATCAGTATGTTGAGTTGTGAAACCTTTGCCCATTCATAAACCACTTCAACAAGACCAAACTTTTCTTTATCGTACTCCTCAGGAGTTATTGGTAATTTGAACTCTGCTTGAAGGTTACCAAGTCTAAGAGCCGTGTCATACAATCTGTAAGAAATAAATATTCACGTTAAATTCTCACCATAGCAATGGCAGGGAAGAGAGAGAACCCTTAATTTCAATCAAAATATCAATAATGTCTCAGAAGTGTAGCTGAAGCACAACTTAGCTCTTATGCACATGTATATTGAGCAAAACAATCATTGTAAAAGAAATTCAATCATAAGAATGACTTTGGCACATTAATTACACGAGAATTGCAATGAGAATTATTTATAAAATTAATAATCTATGCAAACGACACTTCAGGCAAAACTTGACAATAAAGAGAAGATGGATGGGAAGATATTGTAGACATCCGTTTATGTTCGGGTTTCATTTATTTATTATTATTATTACATTTTTTTGTAGGCACGAAACTGAAGCCCAAAATATAAATACAATACCCCAACCAACACGTGACCCAACATCCAAGCCCACCCGATTTGGGTTCCCCCAAGATCCGACCCGTTACAAATAACAGACCCGAACTGGCCCAAAGCATCAACCCAAACCCACTAGGGTTTTTGTCCTAATGCTTCAGTTGCCAGCTAGCCCAGCCGTTGGATCTGTTCAGATCTAACTATCCATATCACATCAAGGTTCTAGGAACCCTAGTTGCTCCTGCCCCCGCCGTTTCAGCCAAATATCACCCATTAGTCAAACCAAGCAAATCAATTAGAAATAAACAAATATATATATTTGTACAAAAGACATCCCAATAAAATCTGGGGTTGTCAATCCACAAGTCACCCAAAGTCTATCAGGCAAGCAAATAAAAAGCAGAAGCAACATACTAAAAGGGGAGCTTTCGGTGAGAAGAAGAGAGAGAAAACTTGAAAGAAAAAAAAAAAAAACAAAGAGAAACCATTCGAAGAAATCAACAGAAACCAGAGAAAAAAAACGAGGAAAAAAGAAGAGAGGGCTTTCAGTGAAAAGAAAAAGAGGAACCATAGAGAGAAAAAATCAAATACAACAAAAGAAAAAATCACAAAAGGAGAGGTTCTTACCTCGGTTCGAAGTGGGAAGCCGAAGGTCGCCGAAGCCTTTTTCCTTCGAGAGGTAAACCCTAAATCTAGGGTGCTAAGGTAATTTTTAGGCTAAGGGAGGCTAAGGTTTGGGTTAAGGAGGACGAGAGAGACCTTTTGGGGTCTTTTTTTCCTCTGACCACCGTGGGCCGCCCTGAGCAGTCGTGTGTGCCGTAGGTGGAAGACGACTACCTCTTCCCCAACGAAGGGAAGTTGAGAGAGTTTTGAGAAACTCTCTCTTTTTCTTTTCTGGAGCTAAGGAAGAAATGAGGAGAATGAGGGGATTAAGCTTGGGCTTAAATACCCAAGGCGAAACGACGTAGTTTCGTCTTCCCCTATTCATGTGTTTTCATATTAGGGGAAATTGCATTTTAGTCCCCTGAGTTTCGTAATATGGTATGTTGGTTTGAAATGAAATTGGATATTTATGTATTGAGCCTTTCATGTTTCCATTTTTATGTTTTAGTCATCATGCATATGCTTCAATGTTTTGGGTTAATTATTTGGCTTGACCTAGCAATTTGTATTTAGTTCATTTTAGTCTTTTTTATTTAATGTTTGTCTGATTTCAGTTTATTTGTGCCTTTAATCCCTATATTTTATTATATGTAAATTAATCACTGGTTAGTCTAAAAAATAAATGGATTATTACCTGTCTAGCCCCTATTTTTTTTATTTTGTTGGTTTGATATTTGTTTTATTTATTTACTGCACATTAACATTTTAAGATAAGTGTATGTATTTTGTTGTAAATATCACTTTGCATGGGTTGTTGTTATATTAAATATTTGTATACGTATTTTGAGTGTTCATATATGGTCATCTATTTTACATATTATGTTTATGTACTTGTATTTATGAATACGTGTATGTGTTCCTTACCCTTTTGAAATTGGTTTCAAATGATTGTACAAAATATTCGTTTTATTCATTTTCAACATTTTTGTACTCAAAAAATTTCAAGAGCATTTAATTGTAGAATGGGCATGGAAAGCACTACTTGGAAAAAGTAGTGTGATCCGATACGACGTTCGAACAAAATATGAACTTGAAATAAAAAGAGTTTATTTCACAAATTAATTCATTTTTATTCTTTATTTTTTTCAAATGATGCTAGACAAGTTTCTCTAAATAGCAATTTATTTTATTTATGCAAAATGTCGATATGAAATTTATATTCGATTTGTGTTTTTTATATTGGAAGATAAAATATTCTTTTACAAATGAGAAATAGTTGAGATAGCTTTCCCGACGGATGATTGCAAATTTCAAGATTTCTTATCAAGTTAAAATCATAATTATTTTTAACCTTAATTGTTTTTAAAAAAAATGGTTATGACAGCTTGGCGACTCTGCTGAGGACCTTTTTTTAAAGAGTCAGGCTGTAAGTCGCTTACATATTGTCGTTGTGGTGGAAATTATGGGTTTGAGTCTATAGTTAACTTATGATCCATTTATTGAAGTTTTTAATTTCTTTATTTTTCATACTAATGATTTAACTTAAATTTTCAGCTTTGTTGTCAAGTTTGTTTTTTCGTTTTCCTTTTGAGTCAAAGGTTTGCATGTTTCTCCTCACACAAATCACGAGCATTTACATGACTTGAGCTCTAGACTCGTGCTTCATTCCAAATAAGTCGGGGTAAATGCTTTACTCTCGTAAGAATTTATTCTTCGTATGAGTTTTTGCAAATAACCCCTGGGATACACATGTCTTATACCTTCGTAGGGATTTATTCATCGTATGGGTATAAGGAAGTGAATCCCCTCGAATTGAACTCAATCCATTTATGCCTATAATGGGTTAGGATTGAGGGTTTGGCAGCCCAAGGGGGCACCGACATCAAGAACAATTCGAGTACCCTTTCCTCATAGTGTCGAAACCATGCATATCGTGAACCGTAGAATGGTCACCCTGGGTATAGGCATACTGAACCTCTTTCCGTCATAGGTGCTAAAAATAGGTGTACACGAAGGATGAATGATTCTGAACCTTTATCTTTTTCTTTAAATTTTGTTGAATAAAAGCATGCGAACTAGATACCATGCGGTTAGGATCAATTTCTTGAAAACAAATCATTTTGGGTAGAAAGCATGTCCGGGTAGGAATGCTATTTAATGAAAGCATGCTCGGGTAGATACTATGATTGGGTATGTGTTATATTTAAATGCCATCTTTTAATTATATTGATTATCTTACTAGTACTAACTCGTTTATTTTCTTTTTGTGTCATTTCACATTTTTTGTATTGCATTTCATTGACATGACATAATGCAAAAATGTTAATTCGTAAAGGGATATTTAAGAGAAAAGTTTCACAAGGAGAGATAAAAGTTTTCAATCAAGCAGTCACGTACACAGAATTGCTCGAAGATCATGCAACATTCGAGAATGGAAAGATGATCGATTGATCCGAGGAGTAATCTAGCAGTAGAGTCTTATTTACAATCATTTCATCGTTAGCCACCAAAAAGTGATGCATTGACTTTAACATTGCAGGGCCATTAATGGAGTTAGGTTAAAGAGCTCTTGAGGGGCATCATTTTCAAGGACAAAGGTCCGAAACGAAGAAATGACCCACTTCATACTCAACATCAAGCGAAAGCATGTCCGTAAAATGGATTATCTTGCAATGTGAAGTCTTTTATCTCTGATGAAAATTATTCTATGATATTCATCGTTGGGATCAACACTTTTTGCATCTACATTTGCATCATTCCATTCTTCATGGCATTCATTTAGGCATTTTACATGCATTAATCACGGATACATGAATTTATCTCATGGAGGACTCTGAGGAGGTATTTCTAACTGTTTAACTTCATTCACATAGTACTGAGAATGAAAGCAAAATTTGAGAAGTTTAAGAAAGAACTGGAAGAGAATTTACAAAGGATGCAAACAGAGTGGGAAGTTAAAATGGAGCAAGCACAAAAGGCCACTGTGGATCACATCTTGCAAAACCAAGGCAACCTAGTAGATTAAATTATAGCAAAACTGACTAGGCTCAACCAAAAAAGAGGCAAAGAGAAGATTTCCTCAACCAGAAAAACCTCTGAATGTGTGATGGCACACGCTAATCCATAAATACTCATTTTTCCCAACAAGCTTTCAAGCCACCAAGTAGGCTTCTCTGCCACTAAAACTCGTGCAACTGTGTTAGATCCTCAAGATAAGTCTAATGATCACAACATGTCAAATCCTGATGAGATGAAAAGATCCAAGAATGAGATCCTTAAGAACTTAAAAAAGTGGTATAGAGACGTTCAAGGAAATGAGAAGACAAAACTCTCATAATGAAATGAATGCAAGAGAACTATTCTTAGTTCATGACTTGGTGCTCCATCCCAAATTCAAAATGCCCAATTTTAAAATGTACAATGGAACTAGTTGCGCTAATACCCATCTCAAAATGTTTATTCGAATGATGACTAGATACACTAACAATGATTAGATGTTGATCCATTACTTTCAAGACAGTTTGACTAGACCCGCTTCTAGGTGGTATAATCAATTGATTCGTACTCGAATCCGCTCTTGGAAGGATTTAGCTCATTCCTTTTTTGGGTCAATACAAACACATGAATGATATGGCCCCTGATCGAACAACGCTGCAAAATATGGAAATGAAGAGTGATGAGAGCTTTCGACAATATGCACAACTATGGAGTGATGTTTCATCTCAAGTGCACCCATCAATGATTGAAGAGAGTTCATCACTTTATTCATCGATACATTAAAATCGCCATATATCAACTACATGATATGAGCTGCCACTAAGAGTTTCTCTGACATCATCATGTGTGGACAAATGATCGAAAGAGCTGTCAAGAATGACATAATAAGAAGCAATAGATATATTGATATTTAGGAAAGAGCTGAGATTAACATAGTGGAATCTTATCTAGCTAATAAGGGGACCAAACCTCATAAGGTGTTTCGTGAAAATACTCACATCAATCCAATTGCAATGACATATGAGGAATTACTCCCAATGCTAGTTGAGAAGAACCTTGTAACTTCAGTTTAATCCAAACCAAGAAAGGCTCCATATCCTAAATCTCATGATGTTAACGTCATATAAAGTTATCATATTTGGTGCTCATGGCACACCACTGAGAATTGTGGGTATTGAAGCGCAAGGTCCAAGATCTGATTGATTCAAGGGCATAGACATTCGATGTGTAATGTTGCATTCTGATCAGGAGTAGGATGTGGCAACAATCAGGAATTTTGTTGCATTCTCATCAAAGCATATCATCTTGTTTGAACTTGTTTATCTTTTCCTATGTTTAAATGTTGTAAGTCATTTGACGTTCAAACATTTTAAATAAAAAGCTTCATTCTGAGGTAACAAGCAATAAGAAAATTTTAATCTTGAAATTCTTTGAATATCAACTCAATTAAAAACTCTTTAATAATTGAGGTTGTAAATCTTCGACAAATGACAAGATTGAACCCTACAAAATAAGAACCCTTAATCCTACTCCAAAATATACAACAGAATACACACCTTCTCTTGAAGGGACCAAGCTAACTTTATCCTCATATGTAGAATCAATTAAGGTTTTGGCATTCAGGTATGTGTTAGGAGCAGACAAATTGAGGCATTTTTCACATGATATTGCAAAGCTAATTGGTTTATACTTTCGTTGATGACGTTCAATGATGATCATGATTTTCACATATGGAATAGTTGAGTAGGTGACTCTAGTTTAGGTTAGTTTCTTGGAAATTGAACTCTAACAGTGAGTTTTTTTTACTTTTAACAACACATAGACTATAACAACTTCTCCTTGGCAAGCTTAAGAAATTGAATAGTATACCCAAAATATAATTATAATAAAACTGAGCTATTCCACTAAAGCAATTGGTTATAGAAAAAACTCGAAATCCTTGGCTTTATGAATAGATTACATTCAAACCATGACATTGATCGAGTACGTAGCAATTCAGTGTTTGCTCTACTATGATTGTCAAGTCAAAGACTTTTTGACGACATAAATCCTTCAACTGGCCAAATAAAGGCAATTATATATATATATATATATATATATATATATATATATATATATATATATATACAATAAAGCTGAATTCAGCTAGCCGAACAATGGCAAATTGAATCGAATTTACTAATTAAGAAGTTTCGGTGAAGATGGACTAAGGGAGTTAAGGAACACCTATTATAGTCAATTTCACACGAGCACTCAGAAATCTTATTTTTAGATTGGTATTTCTGCATTGCCTTGGCTAGAGGAGTCTACGAAGCTTGAACAAATGCAAGATTTCAGAGAACTGAAATAGAAGTATTCTAAAAGGGCTAGCAATTGACTATACTAGTTGCGTCATTTTTTCTGCCTTCGATCAAATGTCAAATCAAGAAAGAGGGGCATGTCCTAATTTTTATGATGATCGATAAAAGGAAAAAGGATGAATCGATGAATCAAACCTCAAAATATAGGTAACCAACCTGTCGATCCTTACATTTGTCAAAGATTCGTAACTATAAAAGATTAAAAATCAGTTGATTCTTTTGATATTCAATGAACTCATGGATTGTGATTTACTTCAATTATGAAGCCAAAGATGGGGCACTATTTTAGTTCATTTGGCAATAAAAATTCACATATTCTTTATTCATTAAGTTTTTTCAAAGGAAGAAAAACGTTTTCAAACAAGATAATCTCTCTGGAAGCATATCTTGGAATTCAACAAAGATCTCTCAGAAGTTCGTGATCGAAGCTGGGGTAAGGAAAGCTTAGTTTTTGGGTCAAAATTTGATGGGGCAAGGAAAATAAATTTGTCGCATGTCGAAGTTTGCAAGAGTACACCTAGTGGAAAATGAAGATATCTAAATTAGGGATAGAATGAAGACTGCTCATGCAATTATTCCCACCATTGATCAAGAAAACATACATCAACACATGCATACATGCTACATGAAATTTACATCTTGGCATCATACATTCATCATCACATGTGCAATAAAGACTTTGATTTTCCCTCTCATGAGGATACTTTTAAAATTTTCACTTAAAATCTTATCTTTATTAAAGACATTTTCCTCTCTCATAAGGACAAATAAAAAATTCATCAAATCAAACACATAAAATAAACTTCATCTCGACATCCATCATAACATCCAGGATAGTCATTCATAAATGCATCATTTATTGATATTTCAGGAAATAAAGTTTGAAAATGATCAGACGTCTCTAACCTGAAGAAACAATGTCATCTACAGATTCAATATCTTGAAGTGAACGATCAATCTTCTGAAGGCATTTCCTCAATATGCAGGAACAAGCAGATTATCTATCGCCTTTGAGATTGTTTCTCTTGAAACAAATTGTCGTCTCGCTAGAGACAATTTTTCTTAAAAACAAATTTTGTCTCGCTTGAGACAATTTCTCTCAAAACAAATTTCATCTCGCTTGAGACATTTTTCCTTTAAGATGCAAATTTCAAATTTGTTTCACTTGAAACAAAGTTGATCTCACTTGAGATTATTTTTCTCAAAACAAACTTTGTCTCGCTTGAGACAATCTTCCTTAAGACACGAACATTTGATATTGTTTTTACTCAAATCAAATTTCATATCGCTTGAGATAATTCCCTCATAACATAAATTTCAAAGTTATTTTACTTGAAACAAAATTAATCTCATTTGAGATTGTTTCTTTTAAGACAAATTTTGTCTCGCTGGAGACAGATTTTCCTCAAAATACAAAATTTGGAAATCGTTCACTTGAAACTAAACATAAAACCCTTGAGATTGTTTCTCTTGAAACAAGTTTTGTCTCTCTTGAGACAGTTTCTCTTGAAACATAAACTTTGAGATTATTTCTCTTGAAACAAATTTTGTATCTCTTGAGACACTTTCTCTTGAAACATGCACATTTAGATTATTTTCCTTGAAACAAATTTATCTCTTTTGAGACAGTTTCTCTTAAAACAAAAATCTTTGAGATTAATTCCCTCGAAACAAATTTTGTCTCTCTTGAGATAGTTTCTCTTGAAAAAATTATCTCTAAAGATGGCCAGACGTCCTCATCATGTAGGAACAGTGTCATCCACCGACCAAATCTCCTTATCACGTAGGAGCAGCGTCACCCTTAGATAACCAGGCTTCCTCATCATGTAGGAACCATAATATCTCCATTTATCCCTAAATATTTCCAGAAGTCCTCATCACGTAGAAATAATATCATCCACAAACCATATCTCTTCATCACGTAAGAGCAGTGTTACCCTTAGATGACCAAACTTCCTCATCACGTAGGAACCGTGATATCTCCATTTATCCCTAAAGATGACCAAACGTCCTAATCACGTAGGAACAATATTGTCTACCGACCAAATCTCCTCATCACGTAGGAGTAGCGTTACATTTAGATAACCAGACTTCCTCATCGCGTAGGAACCGTGTTATCTCCATTATCCCTAAAAATGGTCAGACATCCTTATCATGTAGGAACCATGTCATTCAATGACCAGATCTTCTCATCAAGTAGGAGTCGCGTCATCCTTAGATAGCTATGTTATCTCTATTATCCCTAAAGATGGCCAGATGTCCTCATCACGTATGAACTGTGTCATCCACTGACCAGGCCTCCTCATCACGTAGGAGTTGCGTCATCCTTAGATAGTCAGACTTCCTCATCGCGTAAGAACCATGTTATCTCCATTTACCCTTAAAGATGGCCAGACATCTTCATCATGTAAGAACAATGTCATCCATCGACTAGATCTCTTCATCACGTAGGAGCAGTGTCACCCTTAGATAATCGGATTTCCTCATCACGTAGAAACCGTGTTGCTCTAAATTTACCTAAAAATGACCAAAATCTTCATCACGGATGAGCATCGTCATCTTTAAAATCAATTTCAAGGCCAAAGAGTTAACCGGACAAAAACTCGTTGTCTTATCGTCTTTTCCCTATTCTTGATAACACAAGAATACGCAAAAAGGGACATCTGTAAACACCCATTTTTGTCTGGGTTTCATTTATTTAATAATAATATTATTATTATTATTATTATATTTTTTGTAGGCCCGAAACTGAAGCCCAAAATATAAATACAAGACCCAGCCAAAAAGTGACCTAAGATCTGACCCGTTTACAAATAACAGACCCAAACCAGCCCAAAAGTAACAACCCAATCCCACTAGGGTTTTTATCCTAATGCTTCAGCCACCAGCTAGCCCAACCGTTGAATCTGTTCGATCTAGATCACATCAAGGTTTTGGGAACCCTAGTTGCTCCTCACTGCACTGTTCAAGACAAGCCATGCCCCGCTCCCGCCATCGCCACCGTCTGAGCCTTTGACTTTATTGTTGTTTCAGCTAGATATCACCCATCAGTCAAACCAAGCGAATCAATCAGAATAAACAATATATATTTGTACAAAAGACATCCAAGAAAATCTGGGGCTGTCAATCCACAAGTCACCCAATTCCATCAGGCAAGCAATAAAAAGTAGAAGTAACAGACTAAAAAATGGAGCTTTCGGTGAGAAGAAGAGAGAGAAAACTTGAAAGAAATGAAGAAAAAACAAAGAGAAACCATTCGAAGAAAACAACATAAACCAGAGAGAAAAACGAGAAAAAAATAAGAGAGCTTTCGGTTCGAAGTGGGAAGCCCGAAGGTCACCAGAGCCTTTTTTCGAGAGGTAAACCCTAGATCTAGGGTGCTAGGGTAATTTTAAGGCTAATGGAGGATAAGGTTTGGGTTAAAGAGGATGAGAGAGACCTTTTGGGGTCTTTTGTTTCCTCCAACCACCATGGGCTGCCGTGAGTGCCATCGGTGGAAGGCAACTACCTCTTCCCCGATGAAGGGAATTTGAGAGAGTTTTGAGAAACTCTCTCTTTTCTTTTCTGGAGTTAAGGAAGAAATGAGAAGAATGGGGGGATTAAGCTTGGGCTTGGGTTTAAATACCCAAGGCAAAATGATGTAGTTTCGTTGTCCCCCATTCACTTGGTTTCATATTAGAGGAAAATTACATTTTTAGTCCTTGAGTTTTGTTATCTGGTATGTTGGTTGAAATGAAATGGGATATTTATGTATTCGAGCCTTTCATGTTTCCATTTTTATGTTTTTGTCATCATGCATATTCTTCAATGTTTTGGGTTAATTATTTGGCTTGCCCTAGCAATTTGTATTTAGTTCATTTTAGTTTTTTTTATTTAATGTTTGTCCGATTTTGGTTTATTTGTGCCTTTAAGCCTTATATATTTTAGTATAGATAAATTAATCACAGGTTAGTCTAAAAAATAAATGGATTATTACATGTCTAGCCCTGTTCTTTTTTGTTTTGTTGGTTTGATATTTGTTTTATTTATTTACTTCACATTAACATTTTAAGATAAGTGTATGTATTTTTGTTGTAAATATCACTATGCATGGGTTGTTATATTAAATATTTGTATTTTGAGTTTTCATATATGGTAATCTATTTTACATATTATGTTTATGTACGTGTATTTACGAATACGTTTATGTGTTCCTTACCTTTTTGGAATTGGTTTCGAATGATTGTACAAAATGTTCGTTTTATTCATTTTCAACATTTTCGTACTCGAATAATTTCAAGAGCATCTAATTGTAGAATGGGTGTGGAAAGCATTGCTTGGCCGAAGTAGTGTGATCCGATACAACGTTCGAACGAAATATGAACTTAAAATAAAACAAGTTTATTTCACAAATTAATTCGTTTTTATTCTTTATTTTTTCAAATGATGCAAGACACGTTTCTCTAAATAGCAATTTATTTTATTTTATGAAAAATGTCGATATGAAATTTATATTCTATTTTCGTTTTTATATATTCGAAGATAGAATATTATTTTACGAATGAGAAATAGTTGAGATACCTTTCCCGACGGAGGATTGCAAATTTCAAGTTTTCTTCTCAAGTTAAAGGATTTTCTTTAAATTATTAATCCGATGTAAAATAATTAAACGTTAATAAATTGATCATTTTCTAACTTTATATTCGATTTGTAATTTCCACCATTTACGACGTGTAAGTGACTACGTACCAATTTTGGGCATTGTGGTGTTAATCATTCCCTATGAGTAACCGACTCCCGGACTCGTTAAATCATATTTTTGGTAAACATTGACCAATTTTTGTCTTTCAAAACAATTTTTCTTAAAATTATTTTAAAAGACACTTTTAGGTTTTCGACCTACCTATCTCAAAGGTCGATGACGACTCCAATTCAATTTAATTCAAATTAATTCAAAATTATCAAATTTTCAAATAAAAAGTCATAATTATTTTTAACTTTAATTGTTTATAAAAAAATGGTTATCACAGATACCTTTGTTTGGCCTGAGAAAGTTTGGATGTAAGAGAAGGTTGATAAGTGTTCTTTTGCTGAAACACAAAGGCATACATTATAACTACTGCTTCTTCAGGTTCGAGGTCATCAAGTTGATTCTCAAATAAACATTTTATGCATATCAATTCCTTCCATGAATTCATCTCATAGGCAACACGACCTTTTATTTGAATCACAAGGTCTTTTTCTATACAACCAATTTCTATCAAAACATCAATCTGCAATGAGCTTGAAGTGTTATAAAAAAAAGATTATAAATAGAGATCAACATCACAAAATCCATTTTATTCATAGAAGAACATGACAAGGGCATACCCGGCCCTAAAATTCTGGCATTTACTGGAGTGCTTCATTAGATAGTTCAAATTCAAGAGTCATTACTTTCTCATTATGCTTCTTAATTTCTCTAGCCAACATAATGTGCTCCTCCAACTTTATACATTTGTGGCACTTGTTCTCTAACATTTTTTTGCAGTAGATGGGTAACTGAAATTTTGAATAGTATGTGATGTTGTTATCTTTGAAGAATATCATATCAGAATTATTTGAATAGTATGTGATGTTATTAACTAAAATTTTTTTGGCATGTACTATAAATGTGTAAATAGGAAATGCTTTGATATTTCTTGAAATTTTGTTTTATTTAAAGTTATGTAAAGATACTCAATATTTGTTTTCATTGTCAAATTTTAGTCGGATTTTCAAAGAGTCAAAGCGTTAAAAAGTCATTATGACACCTCAGATTCGTATACGGGTCAGGTACGAGTCGGGTTGTTACAGAAACTCCAAAAAAATAGAGCTATTATTGTGACATCATACCATCACCATGACTGCTCCAGCGTGCTAGCCACTACTCCGGTGAAGCTCGGCTATGGAGGACACCAACGAAGGATGAGAGGGGAACGTAGGAGAAGTTGATGTAACTGTCTTTTTTAAAGCTTTTAGGGTAGATGAGAGTGGGGATTTCTAAAGTGGTGGGCATAATGTGCTATTTATAGTGGGGAGTTTCTAGGGTTTAGTGCCCTTGAAAATTTCCCAACTACCTATGAATTCATGCCCATTTCATGAATAATATGGCAGTGGTCCCAAATCCTTGGCAGGGGAAGAGGTTCACTTGAGGTGCATTGGAAAGCTGACCATGGGACGTCAGTAATTTTGTCTCGTACTGCGTCAGATTTGCAAGATAAAACTTTCCATGGTGAAAAATTTCTCACGGTCATCATCTTCAGTTCCTTTGGCCCTTTCACAAATTTGTCTCGGAAAATATTTTCCTCCTCGATCATTTCCTATCACCTACATCACCACATACATAACACAACACTTCTCATCAGCATCATCAATTTTATCAAATAAACTTTGTCGCGACAAAACTTTTCCACCACAAGCAATGAAATGTCCTAGATGCAATTAAAATGCTATGACAACGACTTTTGGACAAACAATAACTTAAGTAAAAATACCTAAATATAGTCTTTTTACGGAGTTATCACCATGCGTCCTACGGTTTGAGCCAGTTGAGTAATTTGTTTTTCAAGTTCTTGAAAGCGAGCTTCGGTGTGATTATGAAATTTTTCTTGAGGTAGTGTCAACCGTTCGACAATAGACTCCAGTGTTGATTTCGACTATTGATATTGTTATTGTGGAGGTGGTTTTAGTTGACATGGTTGATTAGGTCTCGGATTTTGTCCATAGCTAAAATTTAGATGGTCATTCCACCCCAGATTATCGGTATTTGTGTAAAGATTATATGGTCTCTGCGAAGGTCCTGGAAAACTTTCAACTGCATTTATTTGTATGGCATTGTCTTTTTGTAACATCAGACAACAATCTGTGGGATGATTCGATATTGTGCAAATTCAGCAAAGTCTAGTCGTAGTTGTTTTTCCTGAAACAATAGATTGAATAATATCATCTAATTTATTGATTTTATTTTCTAATGAAATTACACTTATCTCGGGAACCCGTCGAGTAGGTTCACTCGCAGAACCAAATTGTTGAGAGTTGGCAGTCATAGTTGAGATCAAATTTCTAGCTGCATTCGGAGTCATATTAACGAGTGCTCCTCCGCTAGTTGTATCTATCATATTCATCTCCAAGGGAAGTAGTCATTTGTAAAAGTATTGGAGAAGTGTTTGCTTCAATAGTCCATTTTATGGATAGCTAGCGTAGAATTCCTTGAATCATTCCCAATATTTATATAACAAATCTTCATTTGTTTGTTATATTCCTAAGATTTTCCTCCTTAATTCACTTGTTTTTGCTATAGGGAAGAACTTGTACAAAAAAAGACGAGTCATATCAACCCATGTATTAATAGAATTGGGAGGTAAATAAAATGATCAATCTTTAGTCAAGTTAAATAAAGAAAAAGGAAAAGCGCAGAGTTTAATTTGATTATCAGATACTCCATGTGGTTTAATTCTAGAGCAAACTAGATGAAACTCAATAAGATGCTTGTGAGGAATTTTGGTGGGCAGTCTATGCTAAGTAGGTAGAAGATGGATCAAACTCGTTTTCAGACGTTTCTCCATGAGGGAATGCGATGCATAACGATGTTAGTTCGGTAGGTGCCGCAACTAATTATTTGATTGTCTGTTGATCCATTGGAATTGGTTCTTCGAAGTCTTCTTCGGCGTCAAAGAAGGTTTATGTGTGAAAGGATATTTCCAGATTAAGTTCGGATTGTTGTTGTTATCTCCTATCTCGTAGTGTACGTGCGCTTATTCTTCGGGCTAGTGTTTCGATCTCAGGTACCCAATCTTCTAGTTCACCTGGATTTTTCCTGTTCATAAATATAAACAAATTTAATAAGTAATTTTGCTATGATCCCTGGCAATGGTGCCAGTTTGACAAGTGTCGTAATTGTCAAATAATTAATCTTTTTTCTCATATAATTATGCTAAAAACACATAATAGGAAAAAAGGGTGTCGTTTCACGGGGATTCAAAAATTTCTAATTCTAATTTGATTTGATCTTGAACCAAGAAAATTGAAAAACAAATAATTAAGAAGAGTGGGTTTGAAATAATCAAGTAAATTAAATAAAATAAATTCAAAATAACAAAAGCAAGAAAAGTAAATTGTAGAAAAGATAATTATGATGAGAGATAGCCTTTAGCTTCGCTTTGTCTCAATCCGTCTCGATCACTGAAATATGTTTTTACTTCATATGCTTGTCGGTTACAGTCTACAAGGCTCAATCCTTGTAACTTACTCTTCTCTCAAGTGAATTAATTCTCAAAGATAATCTTTGAAATTTAATCTTTGTTTGGATTAACAACGGTTATCGATGTTAACGCCAATTCTTTCTTTAATGCTAGAAAAGTCTATGCTCGAATTACTGTGTCTCGATGAGAATCAAATCCGATCTTGATTTCCCTTAATGGATCGCCGCTAAGTTTGTTCTTAGGGAATTAAATTTACTACAAGTCAGCTCTCCTCCCCAATTGTAGATCACAACGTCGATCAAGCCAATGTGCACTCTTTGAATTGAAGGTATTAAGATGTTTAAAGAAAATACCGATTGCCTATTTTTATCTGCCAAAAATCAAGAAAGAATATGAAGATACAAAGGGCTTTTGCAATTCTCACGAGATCGGATTGAATCGTATCTCATCTATCAGCTAAGAAAATGTTTAGCCAAGTATGACATAATTCATACTTAGTCTGAAAGAGAGAAAATATGAAAAGAAAATATTTTATTAAACTAAAACCCTAAAGCCAAAAATAGTTCTATACTGAATTTTGAACTTGTATCTCTCCCAAGTTTCTCCCCTAGAGGGTATTTATAGCTTTGAGATAAGCTAATGAAAATAAAATACTAACTCTTAATTATATTAAAATACTTAATTATAGTAAACTAAAATTCCTAATAAAAATATAAAATCTAAATAAAATAATAAAATATGAAGTGTTTTGAATTTAATTACATCTTTTAATTTCTAAAGAATTGTAGTTCGTCTTGCTTTTCTCTTTTGAATTTGCTGATTAGATTATTTAATTAGAGTTGGCGCCTAGCTTGGACTTTCAATCTGAGTTATCATAGACTATTCACACAATAGAATAAATCTCCTTTAATTTGTTCTTTAATAGTTTATGGGAAGTAATGTCCTGTACAAAATCTAACGTAAATAACACAAATTAGCACTATAAAAGAGATAACACAAACTAATTAATAATAAAATATTAACCAAATAAAACACTTATCACATAAGGTGAAGGGTCAACGTACATGCTCTTCAGGGTGGTGTTGCTTTACAACGAGACATCCCCACAAGAGATCCATTTATATGAGTGTACAAAGTTACTGAATCCTGGTGATGCAATGGAAGACTATGTTGCTGAGGGAGGCGTGATAAGAATTACTATCAGTCCGAAAGGGATCATTGAAACGGATAAAGATTTGGTTAATTAACTGGAGATGTAAAACAAGTTCAGGCTGGATGCAATGAAGATGTGGCCGAGGATGAGACGATGTTTTGGAGCTTCATGAGAAAGAGTATTATGTTGAGTGTGATTTTCTGCTGTTGCATTCAGGTTGTTAACCGTGTTGAATTGATATCTGTGAATCTTATTGAAGATTGATTCGACATTGTTTAAAGAATCTAACGTCCCATCACATTAGACCAACCAGTAGTTATAATTTTTATCTTGATATAATATTCTTTGCAAGGGCTGCTCTCGACTAAGGAATGTATTTGGGGCCTTTAACGAACCTTAGAATTGGAGCAGCTGAAAATAAGGGTCTCAAGGTGCCCCAAGTTCGGTCAATGGTTAGAAACTAAGGAGAGTGGATGTGGGAACTTTCAGCATTTTCTTCGTGGCACTGTTTTACTAAGCATTGACAGGGTATGAAGCCCCCAATTTATATGGGCATTGAAGATATACCGGACTGGAAATGGGAAAAGAAATAGAAGGTTTACAGTCGAATCGGCATACGAATTTGTGCCGGTTTAATGAGTGAGAATATAGAAGATCTATGGATTTCAATAGATGCAATGTGTTATCTAAGGATTAGGATTACAATTGTTTCCAGTTGCTTCAGCAGGTAAATGAGTACAAATCAACGAAGAGTCCCCACTGGCTTTTTATGTGTACCATTTTCGCAATCAACAGAAATGCTCCCAAGTTCAGCACACTTAGCACTGCTAAAAGCCAGAAAAAGTATGAATATGGCCATAATTTAAGTTGTCAGTATCCAACCGAGCTTTCCTTCCTAGCAGTTACTGGTAACAAGTGACTAGCAGAGAGCTCAAGTAGTTACCAAGTGCGATGGTAGTCAGTTGTAGAGCCGAGCAGAAACTCCTCATGGCATCGGGTGCTTGCTCGTAGAAAATTCCAACTGTCCAGCGTGAAAACCTCTGCACATCCTATGAGAAATATGTGGAACTTGCCAAAATTGTCATCGGCATTTCTTAACCTCATAGTAATTGTGCCTTCTCACTTGTCGGAGTCTTTCGAGTTCCAGAATTGCTGCCACTACCATGGCGAATATTGATATGAAGAGACCAATGCCCATCCGCTGAAGTTGAGTTAGGCCTTCTTGTGACCGGTGCATTTTCTAGTCACAGGACGATGATTCTGTCATAGATTGGCACCCAAAAGATCACACTGAGGGTGTCGAATATCGACAGCGATGCTGGTGGGATCTGAAAGTAGAATTGCCGATGTGAGTATTCATTCTTTCACCTTGCAACACAAAAAATTGCTCATCTGACTGTAGACGGCAGCAAAGATGATCCCGGTAGCCCATATGGGAAGCGAATGATGGCTTTTAGCTCCTCTACTTAGTTACGGTACAAAGTCTCCATGGGTTTACTGTACCCTTTATGTGGTCTGATTCAATTTCCACAGCTGATTTGTCAAAGAAACTGAAGATTACAATAGCTGCCTTGAGCATGAACATGGAAACCAAGAGAAAACAAGCACTTGGCAATAAAGTATATCTATCTAATTCTACATGCATGCTGAAATTCTGATGTTGAAACTAATTTGAGGATTGTAGTACTTGCGTATAAAGTTAATGAAGATGAACAATATTTTTAGACATGACTGTAACCAAATGAACGTTTGAGATTTATGTTTGGGCACTGGAGTCTTTCGGTTCCAGAATTGCTGCCACTACATGGCGAATATTGATATGAAGAGACCAATGCCCATCCGCTGAAGTTGAGTTAGGCCATTCTTGGTGACCGGTGCATTTTCTAGTCACAGGGACGATGATTCTGTCATAGATTGGCACCCAAAAGATCACACTGAGGGTGTCGAATATCGACAGCGATGCTGGTGGGATCTTGAAAGTAGAATTGCCGATGTGAGTATTCATTCTTTCACCTTGCAACACAAATAAATTGCTCATCTGACTGTAGACGGCAGCAAAGATGATCCGTAGCCCATATGGGAAGCAAGCGAATGATGGCTTTTAGCTCCTCTACTTGAGTTACGGTACAAGTCTCCATGGGTTTTACTGTACCCTTTATGTGGTCTGATTCAATTTCCCAGCTGATTTGTCAAAGAAACTGAAAGATTACATAGCTGCCTTAGAGCATGACATGGAAACCAAGAGAAAAACAAGCACTTGGCAATAAGTATATCTATCTAATTCTACATGCATGCTGAAATTCTGATGTTTGAAACTAATTTGGATTGTAGTTACTTGCGTATAAAGTTAATGAAGAATGAACATTTTCCTATTCATTAGACATGACTGTAACCAATGAACGTTTGAGATTTATGTTTGGGCACTACCTAAGATCTTGTGTGTGCTCGACCTTCCGGCTTCCCTTGATATTGGATTCAGCACAGTCTCGTACAGAATGACTTATCAGCAGGGATGGACACTCGGAATTTCCTGAAGGACGCAACCACCACCTGACAGAGGCGTGTGAGAGGGTGCCTCCAGGCTTTTGGTTGCGGTACAAACGGTACCTGAAAAGAAAATGCAACAGCAATTGCCATAGCGATGGCAGGAATCCCAAAACCCCATCCCAACTGACATTATCCTGTACCCAGACCACACAGAAGAAGCAATCAGAGCACCAATATTAATGGAAAAATAAAACCAGTTAAAGAAAGAGCTTTTGTGTTCTTCTCAGCCTCATCGGTGTCATCAAACTGATCTGCTCCATACGATGAGACACAAGGCTTTATTCCTCCTGTTCCCAGTGCAACCATGTAAAGTGCGACAAAGAAGACAGCGTTTGTGTCACGGTTGGATCACCGTTGTCTTTCGCGTAACACTTTGGCCTGATTTCCATTACCGTTGCAGACAGTGCCAGAAGTCATTCCCTGTATGAAAATATTATTGATTTATAGTATTTGTGATGATAAATATTTCTGGGAAAAAAGTTTGCTTCACATTTCAGGTGAAGATTTTTACTTCGGTACTGATGAAAATTGATGATACTAGACCAAGCTGATGCAGGATACCATTTTCCTTTCTAACATTGAACTGATAAACTTTTAACCTGTTCTCAGAATTCTGCAGTAAAAGTGTAAAACCCAGTTTCAGACAACTCCCTCACATCACCCTACGAATCAGGATTTGATTGTCGTCATCACATGTATTGTCTTCTTTGTGTTGTGAAAGTCTATCTCTCTCATATGTGAGAGGTCCTAAGTATCATCTTCAGGGGTAGATATGTCCCAAAAAGAGAACAAAACCTTTGATGCAGCCATGCATGGGTGACATCCACATCCTGGTGTAGGGTGACATCCTCAAACCAGGTAGTCATGCAAAACACAATTATAATCAATTATATCTTTTTCATGTGACTGCAACTTACAAATACTAGAAGATCGAGAAACGGCGATGTCCAGTATCCCCAGGTAAGCATCAGCCAGAAATGCTCCGATCAACGGCGTGATGTAGCACGTCCCACTCCAGTTCTGGTTATTTCGAGTAGCAACAGAACTATGCTGATTGAGTCGATGCTTGAAATAGCGCACCAGTTGCTGCTCATCCCATAGTAGGCCAACCTTTCACCACATTCATTTCCTGTAGATAGATTAAAAGCTAATTTATAAGCAAATCCAGTTTGGGTTACATATTAGTACCAATATAGAAGTGGTTGATTCAATACAATTACCAATAATAAAGGGGCATGCTTTCCAGGTTCCCGTTTTCGTTCTATTTGCCGGGTTTCCCTGATAATCAACTGTTCCATCTTTCGAGTAAAATCACTTTCAGCCATGATCTCCCAGAACCCTAACTAAAAAAAAAAACCCCATTTAACAACTTCGGGTAAACCGACGGCCTTATCAGCACCGAATACTCACCTTGATATATGAAAAAAAACAAGTTTCTAAACTAACAAACAAAGAGAAGATGCAGTTTTCCCTAATTCAACACAGTACCAAAGCTAAAATAGAATTAAAGTCGCAGTATAAACAAAGTACAAACCTAAGCTGTTTGCAGCGGTGAATCCAGGAGTAGAAAAATATCAGCCGTGTACGAGACTGATACGAAAACTTGAAGCAGTGTCTTATTATTATTATTTTTTAAAACCACAGGGTCTTCATCAAGTTGCGTAAGCCAGCTGAACTGGATAGCGGATTTTGACTAATTTGTGTTTGATAGTGATGAGCTGCATAGAAAAATATTAGCCCCTTAACTGTATTTGCGTGACCTAAGTGTCATCTCTTTTATTTTTATCATTTTTTTAAAATTTTATTATCATCTAATTATTTAAATAAATTATTTAAATTCATTTAATCAAGTTATGGTGGTTAACATTTGACGGAAGTAGTTTTTTAATGATCATATATATTCGATCTATTGACTGACTAATCTAGATTAATACTATAAGGTAAGGGCACCCTCTCATTCAATTTGTTCCATTCACAAATGTTAAGATTCAAACTTCTGATCTTGATTAAAAATCTAATACATAATCCCACTAAATCAATTAGTTTTTGGATGGAAAAAATAATAAAGTAAATTATTTTCTAGGACTTATGAGGATTTGAACCCACATCGTAATTGTGTATAGATAACCCTCCAACCTACAACGCCATTTATTTTATACTATTAAAAAAAGAAAAGAAAAGGCTATGGTATTAGTAGGGTTTGAACCTAGACTAAAAATTAGACTATATACCACAAAACTACTTAAGAAATATAATACTGAGTTAACGTATGTATAGATTATATGCATATATATATTTTTAAACACTAGTTATATAAAATTAAAAGAGAATTAATCTAAGTTTTGTATATTTTAAATTAAATTTAATATTTTTAACATTTATAATTTAATGGTTATAAATATGGTCTAAAATTGATACTTTTAATTTAATTAATAATTTTACTTTTATTAAAAATAAAATATATGAATATTTATATTTAATTAATTTTTTATTAGATTACATAGTTATTTTTTTTTACTAATCTGGTTAAGTACGAGACAATATATGTTCAAGAAAACTCTCAATCATTGACATTGACCGCATCACATCCGTGATATTCTTGGTGCTCGAACCCATAACCTAAAAAAGAATAACATATTTTTTTTTACCACCGAGATCGTTTGGTTCGTGCTAAATAGTTAAAATGTATAATTTGAAGTCGATTTTAATCATGTGTAAATCTTAATTTAATTTTTCTTTTAATTTTGTATAAACTAATGTTAAATATCTATAATTAAGTGATCATAGATATGGTCTAAAACATTATACAATTTTTTATTTAATTTATTTTATATTTTTATTAAAAATAAAATATACTATTATTATTTTTAATTTTTTTTTTTGAATTGCATAGTTAAAATGTGTAATTAGAAATCAGTTTTAATCATGTACAAAACTTACATTTAATCTCTCTTTTTAGTCTTTTTGTAAACTAGTTGTTGAGTTATCTTACCAATGAAATAGCCCAGGGGTGGATTGACAAATAAAAAATGATGGAAGCTTTTTGCAAGAAAATGACACAAACAATTTTAGAGTGGTTCATTTCCTCAATGAAGTTTACATCCCTACCTTAGCTTACACATTAAGGATTTCACAAATTAACTAATTTGTTCAAACCTTTTAAGACAATGTGCAACCTTACAACACACCTAGACTTGTACCCCGAAGTCTCCAAGTGTGCAACCATTCCTAAGAAGAAATTACAAATAGCAAACTTATAAAATCTCACTGGGAATGTGTTTTGCACAATTCAAGAACAAAAAACAACACTCAACAAAATGAAACTGACAAAGTGTGTTCTTTGAAAGCAAAAGGAATATTGAAGAATGTTGACTTGATTTTGGCTCAAATTAATTGCTTTGGCTTTCTCTATGATATTTTACCTTCACATATGACTTGGAATCTGTTTTTATACATATTCATTCAATTATAACCGTTTGAGTTATTGTGGGAGTTAGTATAGTTGTTGAGAAGAATTTTCCTATAATAAATGCTGCCCATACATCTTGAGTACTAGTACTCGGGCTTGGAGTATCGAAACTTCCTGTATTAAATACATAAATCTAGCCATTGGAGAGAGAGATGAGTATCGGTACTCCACCTAGAGTATCGATACGAAAATAACCTACTAGAATCGAGTTTGTCAAAAATATAAAGGGAGTATCGGTATCAGTATTGATACTTCAGTGTATTTTACACATCGATACCCGATCGGTACCACTTGAACAATATTGGTACTATTATTGTAGTATCGGTACTCCAGTGTTAAAAATTAATTTTTGACTCGATTAAGATCCTAAATCTTTTGTAAAAATGTTTTCAAAAATATCTTCAGTATATGACTTGAGTTTTCAAAAGAGTAAGAAATAATTATGAAATGTTTTACTTTAAAAGAATTTATATATTCAAATGATTGAATCGAATATAATTTTAAAAATCGAATTAAAAATAACCTTAAAATTTCTCTGAACTTATTTACTTTTGGTATATCAAAATCTCAAAGCACTAGTATTAAGTTGATGATTATTATCATTTTTTTCGTCGACAATAGTATTGGTCCAAGTCGAAGCCATAGAATATTATATTTCAACACAAATGATGGGATAGGTTGAATGGTTAGGGTGCTCACTCCATGTCTACGACTTAAGATTAAGACCTCTTTAGTTATTTTTCGGTTGCCCTCCAGTTTTAAAACTTCGTCCTGATTAATTTATATTGACTCGGGTTGTACATATGACTTTGGTAAATGAGTCTCTCAGCGAGATTCTCTGTACACACAAGCATCGAACCTGAGACATTACTTATACGATATTAAGCTGCTTATCACTTGAACCAACCCTCATTGGTTCTCCCTATCCCTTTTGAATGCTTTCATTTTTATTTTATTTCAAACCAGATTGTCACATGTCACTATTGATGAGAATAAAATAATAAATTAAATATAAAAAATTATAAAAAAACAACCTTTAATCAAACAAGACACATGTCATTATCGGATTAGAGGATTAAATTTTATTATATTAAATTAAAATCATGAATAAATTGATATAATATATAAATATTAAAATGTGTAATTATACCGATTTTATTAACTGTCACTTCAGTCCTTCCCTCAAATGTTAACTGTCACTTCAGTCCTTCCCTCAAATGTTAACTGAGAGTGGCTGGATTGAATGCATTTGAATAGTTAGATGATTTGATTGATAAAATTTTAAAAATAATGATCAAAATGACAAGAAACAATAATTAGGTGATCAATAGTTAAGAAAATCCCTATATTATCAACTTCGACGAATTATATAACATAATTTATCTGTGTAAAATATTTTAATTTTTTTTAAAATATTGTAGATTTTTTACTAATTTCATCAAACTAATTTGATGCGTCCATTACTACAATGAAATAAATATTATTTTTTTATTATATAAATAGTTATATATTTAGTCCTATCTTATAATAGATATTTTTAGACCCACAAACTAATATTTATATGTATTTATATTAGTGTTGATGATAACTATCATTTTTTTCGTCGACAATAGTATTTGTCTGCATTTCTCATTTGTTATTTGACTAAAATTTATAATTTTTATATGATCTTTTTTATTCTCAGTTGATTATTATGTATCTAGATGATTTCAAGAAATGCCTTATTTATAAATTAATTTTATTATTATATATTTATAATTTATCCTTCGGAGATTGTTTGTTTCAAACGAACAAATCGGAACAAAACAATGTATTTTGGGCATTTTAGGATCACATGAATTGTCTACCTCCAATGCTTGCTGCCATCTGTTTGATTGTCCTAATAACCATGCTCACGAATTGTTTATACGTAATTAAGCTTTGTTTACCCTATTGTTAACTAATTGTGATGACTTTCATCAAAAATGGTAAATGTAAAAAAATAAACCACCGTCCAAATTAACTTTTCAACAATATATACAGAAGAACATCAAACTTCAAAGTTTAAGGCGAAAATGGAAGACCCAAGAGCACATAGAGCTAAATAAATAATTGTCAAGCTCTCCAGTGAAGCTAAATATGGGGACATTTTATGTATCCTATTCCTAGTGAATGCTGTTAAACTGCAGATGTTCAATATTTACCGTAGACAATTGCCAGATTGATTCAAAGATGAAAAGCTTCAGCTGGTGGTGAAAGCTACTCGGCTTAGCAGGTTCGTCTCCTCCGTTTCTATACGTACTGCCTTCTTTTGCCACTGCATAACTATCTTTTCTTCAGTTTTTCTGTAGCCTTGACTTCAGATTCTGTTGGTTTTCATGTATACATACATCGTACATACGTACATACGACATACGTACATACGTACATACTACACGTACATACGTACATACGTACATACGTACATACGTACATACGTACATACGTACATACGTACATACGTACATAGTACAACTAACTAAGTGAATAGCACTTTGATTGTCGCAAAGCAGCTGAACTCCACCTTGCTGAACATATGACCTTTGCAATTGCTCCTGGTTTGTTGACATCAGCTTCCAGTTCATTTAATTCTTCAGGTCCTCCGATGCCCTCCTGTCTGATAGAGAAATGAGATTCACCTTTATTAGTTTTCAACTTCTCCCTTCTTTATCAATGACTGCTAAATCATCGATACTTATGACAATGCTGCCTTCCTTATGTCATTCCTTCGAGAATTTGCTGGTTCCTGAACAATTTTAATAAGCAACATGATTAGTACTTCACCAGCTTACAACATAACTAGTCGATTTAAAATTTTCATTTATACAGAAAAAGGATGTGGTAGGGATATTTCATGAATCAGAAACATAAACGATAATGATAAGTCAATAACCTAAGTTAGAAATTACTGCTAAATAAAAAATTTTAAAAAAAATTGTTTTGTTGTTGTAATTCAGTGCCAACTGAGGTATACAATAAGCATGGGAATCTTTTGCCAAAATTAAGCATGAGGATTGTCTCTTATCTTACCATAGTTTCAGTATCATCTGATTAGCATTATCCTTTTCTGATTTTGATGGATCAATTTCGGTGTTATATTCCTTTGTAATGCTATCAATATTTAGGATACTTTCAGTGACCTTGAGATCATCCTCTCCTGATTCTGATGCATCCATAACATCTTGACCAGTCAAATTTTGCATATTTTCATCATTCTTAGTGTTATTCAAGCTATTAGTTTCTCCTGCTGAAGTTGATAGGCCAGCACTGGCTAATCTTACGGGTTCATTCTCAGTATCTTCAACAGACCCTGCACTAGCTTCCCCGATGGTATTTGATGGTTCAATGACAGCCTCTAGTTTACCTAATATTTGGAGTGCACCTTCACGTTCAAGAACATCATTCTTTCTCTCTTTTTTGGTTACATTATCAACTACTGACTCATTAGCCTTGCAAATAAGATAATCTTCAGCTGCAGAATTCTGTGGAAGGTTCCAGCTCAATGTCAGTAAGGATGGATCGGTAACAAAACTTGTTGAACATTGAGTATAGCTCAATAACATGTTTGAGACTATTGTAAATGCAATAGGTAGGGAAATTTTTCTAAACCTCCAAATATATGCAAAAAATTTAAGCATACATGCTTGTATCTGTCAATTTTATGTCCAAGCAACATAGATTAGAAGCATTAAGGAAAGAGCTCTTCAACAAAGGAACAAATCCGAGAATATCTAATTCACATTCTTTATTCGGCCATTCAGAGGAAAAAGATTCAATAGTTACAAGTTATTTGGTGTTTTTAAATTGGTATTCTTTTTTCCTTTGTTCTGTCTTCAAAAATCCCAAGATTAAGTAAAAATATGAATGTTTCACTTTATACTAATGTATTTACCTCTCTTTCTATTGCACTTTCGACAATGCTTGTATAATCACTTCCAATTGTTTCTGTTTCAGTCATATCAGCTTATTCTTCATTTGATTTTTTAGGCACGATGATGTCTTCCGGTCTGATTAAGAATACAGATTCACCTTCATTAACTGTCTCTCTTTCTTTTTCACTTTCAACAATTCTTGTATAGTCGCTTTCAATTGTTTCTGTTTCGTTCATATCAGCTTCTTGTTCATTTGATTTTCCAGACCTGCTGACGTCTTTCGGTATGATTAAGAATAGGGATTCACCTTTATTGGTTGTCAACTTCTTCCCTTCTTCCTTCCCGGTGCCTGCTGAATTATCCATATTTAAGACAATGTTGCCTTCCTCGATGACATTCCTTGAGCCATCTACAGTTTAACAAGGAACACAGTTATTACTTCATCAGCTATATAGCCTAGCTACTTGATGTGAAAATTTTCATTTGTAACAAAAATATGCTGCAAGAACATTTCATGAATCAGCTATTACTTCCTCGATTCTAATGTCATTAAATTATTTTCTCTAATCTTCCTTCAAGATGCTCAGGAGAACCAAGATTACTTTTCCTGTATGGTTTATAATTCTTTAGCATCAAGATTAAAAACAAGCTCAAAGAAGTTCTTTACAATTATCACACACAAACCCGGGTCCAAGGGGTGAGAATGGGGATGACAGGCACAACATAAAATAGCAAAGTTACTCAAAGTGAAGCAACATGTTCCCCATTCAAATGAACTGTTTCTATACTTGAATTCATGTGCCTCAAACATTATATACGATTTCAAGAGTTGTTTAATGTAATAAAATATTGAAGATGAAATGTTGACACTTTCATACGGACCTCAAATGTTCCAAGACTGCGATTACAGGTTAAGTGATTGATTGAATTCTCAACCCATTCATGAGAAATGTGGGGCACATAGGCAATTAACTTTTCACGTGCTTGTTCATATGCAAAATTGCTTCTCACACATCTTGCCTAACAAAATGTGACAGACTTCGTTGCATCCATCGCCCAACTCCTGATATAGGAATTGGGCTTGTCAGGATATTTTGTGGTGATACAGACCTTGGAGATAAAATAAGCTGACAGAAACTTGTTCAAGCATCAATCTTCGATTTAAAGCCCTTGCAATAGAATCACATAATCATTTGTCCAATATATTGTTCTCTGAAGCATCTTGATCAACTTTAGTGTCTGGAACAGATCGCTGCTTTGAACTGCGTTTGGTGCATCTCTACTGTTATGCACTGTTAAGGTTCCAATATCTTCTTCAATATACTTTGAAGGTTGGCTTTCCTCTACTTGATCAAATTTAATATCTGGAACAGATTCCAAGTGATCTCTGCTTTGAACTGCATTTGGTGCATCTCTAGTGTTATGCTTTGTTAAGGATCGAGTATGTTCAATATAATTTGAAGGTTGGCTTTCCTCTACATCCTTTTTGGATTCTATGGTACTTTTAACCTCATATGATGTTTCCAAATTACCATGTCTGCAATTGCTGGAACCTTGATGAGCTCCAGAGTTTATATATGGTGGATGGGATGCACCATTCTCAGTATTCCCGAAGATAGTCAACTTGTGCTATTCAAATTTTGCATGGCTTCATGTTCTGATGGAGAGATTGAAGCAACTTCAACAGATTCCTCTTCAATAATATCACCTAATTCTCTTAGTTTTTCTCGATTAGCCTCTTTTCTTACTAGTTTAAATGAAGCTCCCCACAGTCCTTCATTTTTGAAATTGATATATGTCCGCTTTTTGTGAGTACTATAAATGGTGCGGAAATATGTGCAAGTATACACAATCGAACAAGTAATACAGTGATGAGTGAGTATTGTTCTCCACAGGGATTGGGGGAAATCAATAAGTTTGTCAAGGCACTTTACTTTGTCACCTAAGTAAAGTTAGTGATGGTATGTACAAATGAGAATGCTGTGGCAAAATAGAATGTCTGATGTGGAAATAGAATTGTGGTAGTGTGGTAGCAAATGGATATGTTTTGACAAATTATATTGTGATGCGTGCGAACAAATTGAAATGTTAAGGCAAAATAAAATGTAAATACGAGATTTAAAATGTAGGACTTTAGCTTTCTCACACGACAAGCTACTTTGGGAATGAGTGATGGGAGTCACTAAGGAAATATAAGTCTACTTCTCCTAATGATTTTATCTCTACGCCTCTCCTACCTGACAGAGAATACAAAGGTGCCCTATGCTATCTCTAGTAAGGGACTCGACAGATTCAAGATGCCTTGGCAAAACCGATTTGCGTAAACCCCTGCAGTGATCTTATTGGTCCAGATAACATGATATGTCTCGACAATACCTTTTTGCGGCAGTATTAACATCTAACCTATCGTTCTTGCATAACTCCTTTTAGTCGAATGAAATCCTAGCCTTATCTCTAAGGTGGATTAGGCCTAGTTACTACCTAGAACCCTTTGTTTATTTAGTTCCTCCCTAGTTTCCCTCGAATGCTAAGGATATTTTACCAAGGTATTCTCTCAAACCCTAAGAACCTCCTAAGGAAAGGCTACTCTCGTAGCTCCTACAACCTTAAGGCATTAAGAATCATAAACAAAATAGATTAAAGCATAGAAAAGCAACCATTCATTGAAATAAAAACTTAAACATCCAAGAGAACTCTCACCAAATAGGATTAGTTCATGGTGGGGTTCGAAATAAACAAGCACAAGTTAAGTTTCATTCGTTCCATACAACCCAATAACAAAATATGAAAGCAAAAAACTAAGGGAATGAGGAAAGCCTTCGACGTGTACTGCCGGAGCTTCCTTCGGCCACCACGAACTGCCCCCAGCAAACTAGCTCCTCTCGGATGACTTAGAACGCCACTCCTTCAAGCTTGTCACGGAGAAATGCTACGACAAGTAGGATTGACGGAGAAAAGTAAGACCTTCTCTCTAACTTTTAAGCTCAAAATGGATTGGAACCAAAGTGCATAACATTGTGGCTTCATCCTCTATTTATAGGGGAGAAAAACCCTAAAGATTTGTGTCAAAATTCCAAAGATACCCCAAATCATGCTTAATTCACGTGAGGATCGGGCAGAGCTGGCAGTGGTGCTGTTGGGCAGCTGGCAGTGGTGCTGCTGGGCAGCTGGCAATGGTCCAGCCTAGATGGTTGACTGAGCACCCGACATATAGCATTGATTCAGGTGGATTTCTCATTCATGGTCAGAGATCCTGTGAAAATAGGGACATCTGACTCCAAAAATATATTTTTTCATTTTGTTCGCTCTCGAAATGCCAATCCAACTCGGCATTTTCATTCTACTCAGCAATCACCTTATGCCATAGCATTTTCCTTTTTCTTTTCCTTGCTCTCAAATCCTGCACATCATTAAGCAAATACCTTCCCCATAAGGCAACACTGATGACAAATTAAATGCCGCGTAAACCTAATTCCACCACATGTAACTATATGCTCCTAAATGCATCTATGTGGTCCTAATGAGCTCTTAGACATTCAATAACTTAAGTGAAAAGGTCCCAAATGTGACCTTTTTACGGAATTATCACACCCCCAAACTTAAGCTATTGCTTGTCCTCAAACAATAGATAGTATTAAGCAAAATAAAAATACCATGGCAAGTTTAGAAACATAATAGTTATATGGGATAGAATTTTAGCCCTCAGAACATTGGCTTCAATATGCTAGACTAGTTTGAGAAATCAAGTATTGTCCCCTAGGGCAAGATTCTTTGTTTGGGTGTGTGCGTTTGTATCAAGTCTATACTTAACAAACCTAAAAATTTTCTAAGCAAGTTTTCTTGTTTTGCCACGACATTTACGAATTTTACTCCCACATTGTTTTTTTTCTACTACGAAGGAGTCAGCCCATCACACCTACCATCCCACACTCTAGGTGAAATGGAGCATATATTCCACCCCCGAGCTAGTCAGGTAGAGTCATCCCGTGACTACTTTCATTCACTCATATACCATATCTACCATTTATTTATTTGTAGTTTACAGGAAATGTCATAGCATGGCGGAGTATCCCTCTACAATTATGCCGTAACATTTATTCACAATCTCATTTTCCCCTTTTTTTTCCTTTTTTTAGAGTGGGGTTTCATCATTTATGCCAAAACATACAAGAATTCTCTTATAAATTTTTTTAAGTTCCGTAAGCATTGAAAACATACAATCGTGCATTCAAGGTTTTCTAAGAAGCAAGTCCTAGAGTTGGTTCTATCATCCTCAACATTCATGTACATTCAATCCTAACCATCAATAATTCATCATCATCAGACATCCTTAATTTATTCCAGAAAACCAATTCAACCACTTACGAATGTCATGACATATTCATTATACTAATACTATCATGCAATGATTTAAGAACCCTACCTCCCCCAAACTTGAGAGAAGCATTGTCTTCAATGCTTACTAAAACTAAGGAAAAATAAACTACATGCTATGAATGCACTAGAATGCAAGGTACCTTGACTTTAGGCGGGTAGTGGTGCAGCGGTCGCGCGTTGGGTGCGCTTTCTCAGTTTTTCGGGGCTGGAGTGTTCGGACTTAGAAGCTGGTGCTTTCGGAGGAGTAATGGGACCTTTTGGGATGGTTGAGAGTTGGGGCTCCTTGCGCTTAGATGCTTTCTTCAGGTGGCGTCTGCTCCTTCGTATAGGAAATTGCTGCGGCATTTCCGATTGTGCCACATCGTGTGGCTCCGTGGGCTGCGGAATGAGCTCCATGAAGGCTATTACCACATCTTCATCCCGTCGCTTGATATAGGCAAAGAAGATCATCAGGCTGCTGGTCTGATTCGCCACTTGATCTTTGGTCTGCTTGGCCAGAAGTGTTGCAATTTGCCGTGGCATTTGTGCATATGGGTGGACATCATCAACAATGTCATCATTTGTGCCAACACCAATTGAGTCTTCTTTCTAAGTGGGTGCAGCTATTGTATGGCCTTTACCCTTGTCCATATGTTTGAGAGTCTGTGCTTTTCGAAACATCTTAAATTGTTATGGCATTTTTGTCTCGTTCGATTGGAGCACCAGTGTAGACCAAAATGCCCACACATATAATAGTTATGCCTTCAAAATAGTTTTCCCTGACATTTTGTGTCTTTCACATATGAATTGTAGAACCTTTGCAGTAGTCATATTTTCTTCAAAGTGTTCTTTTCATGAAGCTGAATGGTAGTGGAATAAGATCTCTTTTCGCTCCTTTTTGCTGTGGCAACTTGAAATCATTTGTGCAGCAAATTCGTTGGAGAGGTCGAGGTCATCCATATGCCAGTAGCCACCATCGTGTATGACCTTGTTCTTTCCTAGGCTAGTCAAGTAAGGAAGCAAAACAACACTAACGAAAAAATTGACAATATTAGCATGCCACAAAATTGCCGCGGCAAATAATAATTTCTCATTAGGGAATTTTTCCTTAATCTCCATTTCATTCCTTAATTCTTTTATAATTTCTAGCATAGACATATGATCAATCACTTGGGGTTTAGGATGAGTGAGTTCAATAGAATCCAAAGGTTCAAATTTCATACATGGTATAGCTATGGGTAAGCTAGACTGATTCATATCCTTTGGAATATCCTCGAGCTCCTCTATATCTTCTTCATCAAGCTTCAAGTGATTATTAGTGCATAAAAATTTGTTGCGGCAAAATTCTACAGCTTTCCTTTGGTCATCAACTCCTAATAATGGGGGCTTTTCTTTTGCTGTGATAAAAATTTTTGTGTCTTCATTAGCTGCACTCTTTGAACCCTCATCATTGTTTTACAACAAATGTGAATCTTCTTGAACCTTCGAATTTTCGTGCACAATCTCATGATCGGGCTCTCCGAGTGTTACCCCTCCGAACTTAGCATCTTTATAGATTTTGGTGCCACTCCTTAAGGTGAATGTACCATAATGCTCCATATCTTGAGCCTGAGTGACTTCAGTATCACTAGGTAGATTGCCATGTGGGTAAAAATGTAATGTCGTCGCAATTTAACCAACCTGACCCTCCAAGGCCCTCAAAGATGAGCTATGACTTTGAAGCAAAGCTTCTTGGTTTTTATAAAGGTCGTATGGTCATGCAACATGGTCTTCGTGGTTGCTATAAAATCTAGCATTGTGGCCTCCAAGGAACTTGTGTTAGATGAAGATGGTACTCCCTTGTTAGAATTATGCCATGGCATATTCGTTTGAAAACCCCAGGAGTCATTGAAGTTCTGCCGCCTAACGGGTTGACTAGCACTGCTGGTTACTTGATTTCCCCAAGAGAAGTTTGGACGCTGACACCATCAAATATTGTTAGAATAGGGGTTGTTGTTACCTCAATTATAGTTATCTACATAGTTGATGAATTCCAGATTGGTCGGACACTCGCTCTCATTGTGATTGTCATGGCATAATAGACATGCTGAGTTGGTTGCCTTCACTTCTTTTACCTCACTTGGTTTATGCAAATTCTTCAACATGTTGGTGATAGCAACAAGTTGGGCGGACATTGTATCCTTAGAGTCTAGCTCAAAAGTTCCATGTGATTTGCGCCCAAGTCTAAGCCTTGTAGATGGGAACTGATAATCGTTGGTGGTAATCCTGTCCAGAATGTCAAATGCCTCTGCTGGTGATTTGTCAAGTAATATCCCATTTATCGAGTCATCTAGCATCATCCTTGTGGGTGCATTGACTCCATTATAGAACATAACAACTTGAGTCCAGTCGTGGAATCCATGATTGGGGCACTTGTGAAGAAAACTTTTGTATCGATCCCAACACTCATACTTAGACTCTTCATCGTCTTGGTGAAAAGATGCTATGGCATTTCTAAGATGGTTGTTCATATTGGGTTGATTATGCCGTAGCAAAAACGTTTTGCACAAGTTATCCCAAGACCTTATCGAGCCAGAAGGTAATCCATTGAGCCATGCCTTGCGTGATCTTTCAAAGAATACGGAAATAACTTCAATTTCAGCACATCTTCATGCACACCTTGTTTCCGAAAGGAGTCACAGACCTCCAAAAATGCCCGAACATGTTACCTTGCATCTTCCTGAGGAGTACCACCAAATTTTCCAATAAAGCCCAACATGTCGAACATAACCGGTTTGAGCTCAAAGTCGGATGCCTGAATCATGGGTACCACAATTCCAGGATTTAGGTCGCCCATGATAGGGTTTAAATGATCTTGAATACTACGAGGCCTAGCTACATTCCCAGCATTCGGAATTGCCTCGACATTTTGATATTCCTCTTGACCAATTCCTTGATTTATGATCTGATACATGTTTGCTTGAGCACGTTGAGTACGTAAAATAAAAACCTGGAAAGACAAGGCAAATAACAACTAAAACTATACAAAAAAATGAACATGTAACAAATGCTTTGACAAAACAAATTAACTTCTAGTTGCCAATCCCCGGTAACGACACCAAAAGCTTGTCCGCTTTTTGTGAGTACTATAATGGTGCGGAAATATGTGCAAGTATACACAATCGAACAAGAAATACAGTGATGAGTGAGTATCATTCTCCACAGGATTGGGGGAAATCAAATAAGTTTGTCAATGCACTTTACTTTGTCACCTAAGTAAAGTTAGTGATGGTATGTACAAATGAGAATATTGTGACAAAATGGAATGTCTGATGTGGAAATAGAATGGTGGTAGTGTGGTAGCAATGAATATGTCGTGACAAATTATATTGTGATGCGTGCGAACAAATTGAAATGTCAAGTCAAAATAAAATGTAAATACGAGATTTAAAATGTAGGACTTTAGCTTTCTCACACGACAAGCTGCTTTGGGAATGAGTGATGGGAGTCACTAAGGAAAATATAAGTCTACTTCTCCGAATGATTTTATCTCTATGCCTCTGCTGCCCGACAGAGAATACAAAGGTGCCCTATGCTATCTCTAGTAAGGGACTCGACAGATTCAAGATGCCCTGGCAAAATCGATTGGCGTAAACCCCTGCAGTGATCCTATTGGTCCAGATAGTAGGATATGTCTCGTCAATACCTTTTTGCGGCATCATTAACATCTAACCTATCGTTCTTGCATAACTCCTTTTAGTTGAATGAAATCCTAGCCTTATCTCTAAGGTGGATTAGGCCTAGTTACTACCTAGAACCCTTTGTTTATGTAGTTCCTCCCTAGTTTCCCTCGAATGCTAAGGATATTTTGCCAAGGTATTCTCTCGAACCCTAAGAACCTCCTAAGGAAAGGCTACTCTCGTAGCTCCTACAACCTTAAGGCGTTAAGAATCATAAACAAAACAGATTAAAGCATAGAAAACAACCATTCATTGAAATAAAAACTTAAACATCCAAGAGAACTCCCACCAAATAGGATTAGTTCATGGTGGGGTTCGAAATAAACAAGCACAAGTCAAGTTTCATTCGTTCCTTACAACCCAATAACAAAATATGAAAGCAAAGAACTAAGGGAATGAGTAAAAGCCTTCGACGTGCACTGTCGAAGTTTCCCTCGGCCACCACGAACTGCCCCTAGCGAACTAACTCCTCTCGGATGACTTAGAACGCCACTCCTTCAAGCTTGTCACAGAGAAATGCACGCAAGTATGATTGACGGAGAAAAGTAATAAGAAAAGTAAGACCTTCTTTCTCTAACTTTTAAACTAAAAATTGCGTGGAACCAAAGTGCATAACATTGTGTCTTCATCTTCTATTTATAGGGGGAGAAAAACCCTAAAGATTTATGTCAAAATTCCAAAGATACCCCAAATCATGCTTAATTCACGTGAGGATCGGGCAGAGCTGGCAGTGGTGCTGCTAGGCAGCTGGAAATGGTCCAGCCTGGATGGTTGACTGAGCAACCGACAGACAACACTGATTCTGGCGAATTTCTCGGTCATGGTAAGAGATCCCGTGAAAATAGGGACAGCTGGCTCCAAAAATATCTTCTTTCGTTTTGTTCGCTCTCGAAATGGCAATCCAACTCGGTATTTTCATTCTTCTCAACAATCGCCTTATGCCACAACATTTTCCTTTTTCTTTTCCTTGCTTTCAAATCCTGCACATCATTAAGCAAACACCTTCCCTATAAGGCAGCACTGATGACAAATTAAAATGCCGTGGCAAAAATAATTCCACCACATGCAACTATATGCTCCTAAATGCATCTACGTGGTCATAAATGAGCTCTTAGACATTCAATAACTTAAGTGAAAATGTCTCAAAATGTGACCTTTTTATGGAGTTATCAATATCCCTGTCAACATCCTCATCATATGTAATTGAATCACCATCAACAGATGAAACTGTTCCATCAATTGTTAATGGAGGTGAACCAACTTCTGAGACTTCAACTTGTAAATCAGAAGCTATGGAAAAGGTTGGGGTATGGCACTGTCGTCCACCGTAAAATGAATTAAAGTCTGGCCTGCGCCTTTCAGATGTCGATGAGCAGGAATCAAAGGAAAGTCTGTTCATAGCTCTGCCCTTAGGAGGAATTGCAAGTTTAAGGGCTCTTCGCACACGATCTCTATGTATCCTGGTAGAATTAATTGTTTGATCCAAAATCGGTTCTGTGTTTTCAGATAAAGATGAGTAGCATGAATCATTGTTTTTTATTGAATCTGTCTCCATTCTGACTTCACTTCCACTAACTAATCCTGGCTCCAGGTCATGAGGATTTTCCATCTTCTCTCATATTTCAGTCCTATTGTTTAGGCTTACTAAAATCTTTTCATGTTTCCTTCCGATTAGTTCACCGCCTCATTGTGGTTTGGTTCTTCTAGCCTAGCAAGAATAATATCATTTTCTATACCAGAGGAATTAAGCCGATGGTGACCTACTTTATCTGATGAAAAGGTAAAATGTTAAATTATTCCATTATTAGATAACAGCATACCTAAACGATGAAGAAAAACATTAAAATAGAACTTCTATATCAAATTTGGAGTAATTCCATTGATTACTATATGGAGTTCAATTGGACGATCAATTATTTCAAAACTTAGAAATAACCTGTCATAAGAAAGTATGAATAGAAAAACATTTCTACAGCCAAAATTAACAGGAAAAAGATATAACAAGGATCTCAACAATAAAAAATATATTGCAAATTTTATCTTGAGCTTACCCACCCGACTTTCCTTCATGGAGCCTTTTCTCATCACTATAAAATAGGTTAAACTCGGCATCATTTCGATTTTGGCTGGTTGCACATGGAAACCAATGTACGCAACGGAAGCCTTCATGTCTGTAGAAGAACATTTCTTTTGGTTGACATCCATGAACTCTTGTTGAAAACTATCTGCCATAAGGTTTTTTTTCATCTTGTGGATCATACGAAAGGTCAAACGAATTCCATTTTCTCAACAAGGAAGGGCTGAACCAGACATCATTAATTCATCTTCATCAATATTACTTGGAACACCATCTGTAGACACCAAATTTCGTCCCATTATAATATTTAATATAAAACATATTATATATTGTGTGTTATATTATTTATTTATTATTTTATTACATATTTCAGGCCTAAAAAATAGGTAGCCCAGAACACGTACAACACACACGCGGCCCAGCAGTGACCCAGTGCAGCAGCCAGTCTCGACCCGCTTCCAGAACACATGAACCCGTTGGAGCTTGTGAACCCAGCATCTCGATCCGATTTGAAAGGTTTTAACTTCTCTCATCTCAGCGTTGCATGGTCAACAACCCGCTCCCACTGCCGCACGTCTCGCCCCAATAACCCACATCGTCCGGTGCAGAGATCTCGGTCATCACCAACCAACAAACAAATCAGTGTTTTAGTTCGTATATAACTCTAAAAATAGCCAATAATTTTGGCTATAAAATCATGTACATGGAACAAAGGAGGGGGGTAACTCAAAGCAAAACAAATCAATAAATGTTTTGTAGGGAACACTTCCCTGTTTTCTTCATGTTTTTTGGTTGTTTTCATTTATCATTCGAAAGAACCAGCAAAACTGTGATTCATATCATCCCTATGAGAGAGTGTGAGTGTGAAGAAAATAATAGAACAGAAGAGGAGAAAAGGGACCATACCTCTGATCGGCGACTTTACCGATGATTGAGAATATTTCTGGATGATGAGCTGCGAACTGGGACCGACAACGATCATCAAGGCAACTTCATTGCCGGCCTTTGAGAATCGGAGTAGGGGAGTGTAAACGTACTATCTTTCACGATTTGAAGAAGAGAAGAAATGGACCAAAATTGGTTTCCATATGATTAAACGTGGGTGCCAGGCAATTCCAGGGTGTAACCCACCAATTTTGAACAAGTTTGGCATAATCATCCTCTCACTTCTCCAATTTTATCCATTGATTTGAATCAGTCCATACCTTTTATGTTTCATGTTTCTTTAATATTAAACTAACCCTTAAAACTTTGTTTTTTAAATGAATTACGCACGTGGAGATGTGCAGCCATTTATGGCCATGCATTTGAGTATTTATTAAGTGTACAATATGTTACACATTTTTAACATTTTTCTCACAATTTATTTATTTTTCTCTTCAATTTATTCAGTATTTATTTCTTTTTTATCAAACATTTTTTTTACCTTATTTAGGATAATTTTAATTAATAAAATGTAAATGATTTGAATCGAGATTTTAAATTTCAATTTTCGCAATCAAGACAACCGAAAAATTAATTGATATCGAAAGGGCGATTCAAGGGTGCTAATCCTTCCTTGACCGTAACCGACTCTCGAACCCAACGTATTTTTGGTAAAATGCAGATCAGGTAAGAAGGTGTCCGACCCATCTAAATTCGTTTTAAAGTGGTCGGTGGCGACTCCCAACCCAATTATTTCAAGTCGAAGCCCAATTCCGAGGTCCATCCAAAAGACGGTTCCGACACCATCATTGTTGTTTTTAGGAATTAAAATCCGAGCAAGTTGACAAGGAGGAACCTTATGGAGGCCCATCAAGCTTTTCTCAATAGCCATTCTAAAGAACCTTTTTGTTCTACGTTTTGCAATAAAACTATGTAGCCTTTTGTTTCTTTCTAACCCAAGATCCATACGATTCCACTGAACATCCCGTGTAGCCTTTTTCCCGGCACCACCGGATTCTTCCGAGCTTTTTGATGATAGCTTACCATCACCAGGACCTGTTCCTAACGACCCTTTAAAGCTATCATTCGACACCCTAAGCGGTTTCGATGTGGTCGGTGGCGACTCCACACCCAATTATTTCAAGTAGAAGCCCAATTTCGAGGTCCATCCAAAAGACAGTTCCGACAGCTTGACGACTCCGCTGGGGACAGGTAAGTGAGTCATGCCAAAATTAATTTTCGGTTGTCTTTTTATGCGAAAATGGTAAATTTAAATTTATTTATTCAATTCCAATTATTTATCTTCGATTATTTTTCAAATAAATAGTTGTACTGACGTTTTTTAATGATTTCAGAGTTTTTCAAATTGTCATCTCTAAGCTCTAAACCCGAGCTCCGAACCCGTTTTAAGTGGGGGTGAAAGCGACGCATTCGTGTGAATTTATTCACCGCATATGCCTAGCAAGTAGCCTTCGGGATTCATATACCTTACATCTTCGTGTGAATTTATTCACCGCACAGACATAAGGGAATGTGTCCTATCGAGTTTAACTTAGTCCATGCATGCTTGTAATAGGCTTAGGACTAAGGGTCTGGCAAGCCCAAGGGGGCACCAGCAAGGAGAACTCAGGTACCCTTTTAGAACTTAAACCGGGAGACTAGAGGGAATTATAGCCCACCCAAAACCTCATTTCAAACCCTAGGCTGCTTCAAGATTATTTCCTGCTTTATTTTCTATTCCAAAGTATGTGAACTAGACAAATATGCGGTTAGGATTTGTTTGAAATTAGTATGTGGGATAGAGATCATGTCCGGGTAGGAATAATAAGCATATGGGGTAGATATCATGTGGGGTAGGATTTTTTTGTTCATTTTTATTGTTTTGATTTACCTCGCTAGCTCTTTTTATTTTTATTTTTATTTTTTTTATTCTCTTTCATTTTATTTTCATCACTTGCATCATTTAAAAGAGGTGTTGATCTACCAAAAACGTGTTTGTTAAACATGAATAATCTGCATTAATGGACAAAGGGGTTGTAATACAAGAGATGAAAATGCAGAGGGCAATCTACAAGGTGACTATGCGTCATATTCAATCCAGAAGACGTGGTGCCCACAATTGAAGAGTATATCACTCTGCTTCATTATAAAGGACTCAGGATGAACCGGATCTACATCAAGCACAATGAAAGTCTATCTTTGAATAACTGACTGGCAAAGGTTGCAGGGGCAAGATGAGAAAAATTTTACTGACCCAGACGCTCATTTCGAAAACTACGAGAAAAAGATGGCGAAACCCTAGCTGAGCTGAATGTCATTGCTGACGAATTCAAGAAGCAAGTTTCGGATAGTTTCTATTAATGGAGGGCTCCAATGGTATTGTCGTTAGGAAACAAACTCAGCAGAGAGCGAAAGCCGGAGGTACAATCCTTCGAGATTTTTTTTGGGGCAAACAACTCGTCATTTGCACGGTTCATCCAGATAAGCCAGAGCGGTTCGACAGGTTATTCAACCGGTGACAGACGAAGGTAGAAGACTAGTCAACATATCAGAAGCTGTCAGGATATTTTTGTCTCTTAAAAGATAAAACACTTTTGTCCCCAATAAGGATTATTTCTAATAACAAACACATTTTTGGATCAATGCGTCGAACATTGCATACATCATGCATTCCTGCATATTTCGCATTACTTTTCTCTTTTTTATTACATTCACATGTCTAATAAAAAGGATAACATTTCGATCCTATGACATATAAGAAGCTTTGCCAACAGTTGTTGACGCGCATGTGGTGTCATCCTATCCAGAGAAATCCATGAAGCCCCCGTACCCCAGGTAGTATGATGAGAACGCTAATTGCGAATATTATAGCAGTGTCCCAGGGAGCACTATCGAGAACTACTCCACATTCAAGAGAATCGTACAGGAAAATACATAACAAGAATTGGATCGACTTCAACAACTTGGGGACATCCAAGTGAGGAATATCATTTCATCATTTGAGGCATTCTGTTTGACTTTGTTTTTTTCCATTTTTTCTCAAGTTTTTGTAAGAACATTTTAATCAAATTTATGTTACTTTAATGATGACGAGAAATAAATCACATTTGCAAACTTGTAATTCTTTGAATATCAACTGAATTAAGAAACTCTATAAATGGTTCAAAGTTACGAATCCCTGACAAAGTAACATGATTTAAAACAAGGACTTTGACATTATCCAGAATATACCCTCAAACACCGTACCCTGCTCTTACAATTAACCAATACAACCTTTTCCTTTCATAAGGTACGGACAACATGGGGCATCATTTGCATATGACAATTACTATGTTTTTTTTATTTAAGATGTTCAATGACGATGATGATCTTTACAAATGAAAGAGTCGAGTAGGTGAATCTAGTTTAGGTCAATTGCTTGAAAAAGATGAAATTTTTGACTTTCAACAAACACCTAGGCTATAACAGGTTCTTCTTGACAATCTTAAGAAATTAAATCCGTAAAGCTGAGCTATTCCACTAAGGCAATTGGTTATAGAGGAAACTTGAAAGCCCTGGTCTTATGAGTAGATTACGTTCAAACCATGACATTGCTCGGACACTTGGCAATTCGGTGTTTGCTCAACTGATCTTGTCAGGATGAAGACTCTGTGATGAAATGAACCCTTCAGTGAACTTGATAAAACTGATTATAATGTTAAGTGGTCCCTCTAAAGCAATTGGTTAAACGCCTTGGCTTTATGGATCCAACTTGCCAGATAACGGCAAACTAAATCAAATTTATCTAAGCAAGAAATTTTCGGTAATGTTGGACTAAGGGAGTTAAGGAACACCTGTTATAGTCGACTACACACGAGCACTCAAAAGTTTCATTTTTAGACTGATATTTATGCACTACCTTTGTTAGAGGAGCTTACAAAACTTGAACAAATGGAAGATTTCAGAGAACTGAAATAGAGGGTCTAGTGATTGATAATGCTAGTTGCGTCATTTTGTCCGCACCCAAATGAAATGCCAAAGCATATTTCGATATTTTAAAAAAATGACATTTTGAGTTACCAAAACCTTAGAAAGGAGGCCAACCTAAAGCCAACTCATCCATTTGAACATTTGTCAAAGATTTGTAACAATGAAAGCATTAAAAGATCTCTTGATTCCTTTGATATTCTTTGAACTCACATTTACAATTTGATTCAATTGCGAACAATATTTTACAACATTTTTATCATTTCTCTCTCCTAAAACAAGAAAAAGGAGAAAAACATTTTCAAGCAGAACAGTCTCAGATATGAAAGGTCTGTAAATCCAAAGCTCGGGAAGCAAATGTGGCATGATCCATTCCAAGGACCAGATTGACAGGCCAAACTCGAGACTCCATCCAAGAAATAACACATAATTCATTCATGTTGCATGCATCTTAGACATACTTAGGTGCATCACATTCATCATTTTGGCATACATGATTTTTTTTCAGCATTTAGAATCAAGTTTCAACTTCAGGATGAAGGATACTCGATTCACAAGCTCCTTTGAAGAACGATGGTGGTTGCTTAACTCAGTAGTGAGAAGCTACACCTCAACCGACTTGACATATCTACAGATCTCAAAACCAATTTCAGATAGGTTCGAGAACCAATTCAGACCAAATCCAGTTCAACAACTCAACAAAGAACAACATATTTCAAGTTAATGTCTTCAAGCCAGATTTCAATTCCACGACGGAAGATATTCAGCTGACAGAATTCATCAGTGGGCTTTCCCGTAAAAGGGGAGTCATTCAAAGATCGTCTCATTTGGTTCAGACTCGCTCAGAGGAACCACCTGAAGAACTACGACCGGCTTAGACCTGTGAAGAGAAGCCATTTTTTTAAGACAACATTTGCAATATAGCTCAAGACAAGAAGGGCTATTTGCCAACCAAAGACCTTCAAGTTCGACTACGCTCAGCTCCAAGACACATCATTTGCAACATAGCTTAAGTCGAGAAGAGCTATCTACCAAAGACCCCCGAGTTCGATTACACTCAGGTTCGAGGGCATATCATTCACAGCATAACTCAAGTCTAGAAGGGTTATCTGTCACCAAAGACCTTCGAGTTCGACTACGCTTAGCTCCAAGGCATATCATTTACAGCACAACTTAAGTCTAGAAGGGTTGTCTGCCAACAAAAGACCTCTGAGTTCGATTACGCTCAGCTCAACGACACATCATTTGCAGCATAGCTTAAGTCGAGAAGAGCTATCTGCCAAAGACCCCTGAGTTCGATTACACTCAACTTCGAGGGCATATCATTCACAGTATAACTCAAGTCTAGAAGGGTTATCTGTCACCAAAGACCTTCGAGTTCGACTACGCTCAGCTCCAAGGCATATCATTTGCAGTACAACTTAAGTCTAGAAGGGTTGTCTTCCAACAAAAGACCTTTGAGTTTGACTACGCTCAGCTCAACGGCACATCATTTGCAGCATAGCTTAAGTCGAGAAGGGCTATCTGCCAAAGACCCCCGAGTTCGATTACACTCAGCTTCGAGGGCATATCATTTACAGCATAACTCAAGGCTAGGAGGGTTATCTGTCACCAAAGACCTTCGAGTTCGACTACGCTCAGCTCCAAGGCACATCATTTACAACATAGCCCAAAGCAAGAAGCGCTATGTGTCAATAAAATTATCGAGTTCGATTCCATTCAGCTCGATCACACATCATTCACTACTGTCCCGCTACAATCGAGGCTTTCAAGTCGAGAAGAAGACCTGGGTTAGTCATGCCTTAGTGACAAGCAACCATTTTCAAGCAGCATAGCTTAAGTCAAGAAAAGCTATATGTCAACGAAGATTTCTGAGTTCGATTTCGATCCAAGGTCTTTAAACCGAGAAGAAGACCGAAGTGGACTACAAAAGCTACATTCCGATTCAAATTCTGAACAATGACTATCATTTCAAGATGGGCTCGACTTCACGACGGAGGAGCCATCTGCAACTCAATTCAACAGGGAGTTATTCTTAATTGAAATATTAGTAACTATTTTTCAACTCCACCGAACGAAAATTTGTGTCTTTTTATCTTTATCCTATTTTTCGTTCCACGAAAAATGACAAAGAGGGGCAGCTGTAGACACTAAATTTCGTCTCATTATAATATTTAATATAAAGCATATTATATATTATGTGTTATATTATTTATTTATTGTTTTATTACATATTTCAGGCCTAAAAAATAGGTTGCCCAGAACACGTACAAACACACACGCGGCCCAGTGCAGCAGCCAGTCTCAACCCGCTTCCAGAACACATGAACCCGTTGGAGCTTGCGAACCCATCAGCTCGATCCGGTTTGAAAGGTTTTAACTTCTCTCATCTCAGCGTTGCATGGTCAACAACCCGCTCCCACTGCTGCATGTCTCGCCCCAACAACCCACATCGTCCGGTGCAGAGATCTCGGTCATCACCAACCAACAAACAAATCAGTGTTTTAGTTCGTATATAACTCTAAAAATAGCCAATAATTTTGGCTATAAAATCATGTACATGGAACAAAGGAGGGGGGTAACTCAAAGCAAAACAAATCAATAAATTTTTTGTAGGGAACATTTCCCTATTTTCTTCATGTTTTTTGGTTGTTTTCATTTATCATTCGAATGAACCAGCAAAAATGTGATTCATATCATCCCTGTGAGAGAGCGTGAGTGTGAAGAAAATAATAGAACATAAGAGGAGAAAAGGGACCATACCTCTGATCGGCGACTTTACCAATGGTTGGGAACATTTTTGGATGATGAGCGGCGGACTGGGACCGACAACGATCATCAAGGCAACTCCATCGCCGACCTTTGAGAATCGGAGTAGGGGAGTGTAAACGCACTATCTTTCATGATTTGAAGAGAAGAAATGGACCAAAATTGGTTTCCATATGATTAAACGTGGGTGCCAGGCAATTCCAGGGTGTAACCTACCAATTTTGAACAAGTTTTGCATAATCATCCTCTCACTCCTCCAATTTTATTTGATTTGAATCAATCCATACCTTTTATGTTTCATGTTTCTTTAATATTAAACTAACCCTTAAAACTTTGTTTTTTTAAATGAATTACACACGTGGAGATGTGCAGCCATTTATGGCCATGCATTTGAGTATTTATTAAGTGTACAATATGTTACACTTTTTTAACATTTTTTCTCACAATTTATTTATTTTTCTCTTCAATTTATTCAATATTTATTTCTTTTTTATCTAACATTTTTTTACCTTATTTAGGACAATTTTAACTAATTAAATGTAAATGATTTGAATCGAGATTTTAAATTTCAATTTTCGCAATCAAGACAACTGAAAAATTAATTGGTACCGAAAGATCGGTTCAAGGGTGCTAATCCTTCCTTGACCGTAACCGACTCCCGAACCCAACGTATTTCTGGTAAAATGCAGATCAGGTAAGAAGGTGTCCGACCCACCTAAATTCGTTTTAAAGTGGTCGGTGGCGACTCCTAACCCAATTATTTCAAGTCGAAGCCCAATTCCGAGGTCCATCTCCGACACCATCATTGTTGTTTTTAGGAATTAAAATCTGAGCAAGTTGACGAGGAGGAACCTTATGGATGCCCATCAAGCTTTTCTCAATAGCCATTCTAAAGAACCTGTTTGTTCTACGTTTTGCAATAAAACTATGCAGCCTTTCGTTTCTTTCTAACCCAAGATCCATACGATTCCACTGAACATCCCGTGTAGCCTTTTTCCCGGCTCCATCGGATTCTTCCGAGCTTTTTGATGCTAGCTTACCATCACCAGGACCTGTTCCTAACGACCCTTTAAAGCTATCATCCGACACCCTAAGCGGTTTCGATGTCTCGCTATCGAAGACCGTATTCGGAACATCAAGTGCTCGATCAGTTCCAGTTTCATTAGTTTTACCAGACAGACTATCATGCGTACATCTCACAACAAGCGCCCTTTTTCTCACTACGTTTTCCATCCCATTCTACGACCACTTTTCGAGCATTTTGTAGAACACTTTTCTGGGGTCGTAATGAAGGCTCATTTGATGCATTTACAAGTTTTCCATCTGCAGATAATCTTTCACCACTTTCGTTTTTCTTTATCCTTTGAGATTTAGGATATTTGGCTTTCAAATGAAACCGGATATAAATGGCAGAGCAGATAAGAATAGGGGAAGAGTACGTGAAATAGGAGAAAACATAGGGGGAAAATATGAACAAAAATAGAACAAATATGAAAAACCCTGAAACATCTGGAAATCTTCTTACAAATTTATAGCAACAACTTCCAGAAAATCTAACAATTCTCCAGAGGAAAAGTTGAATGCCCTTTGCAGTCATACTCCTTTAAAAAAAAAAATTAACCTTCAGAAACAACCAAACTGGGTCCTTATAATCCATTATGCCGACTCCATGTCAAGGAAATGACCAAAGAATTCAACTTCAAACATAACGAAAATCAAATTCTTTTTTCATAAAAAGAGCAGAAACATGTAAAACAGAGGTCATGTGATAACGGGGTTTCCAATATTTTTTAGAAAAATTCTTTTTGGTGGATAGCTTACGGTTAGATCCTTCAAATTAGGGCTATTATCTGCCATTTCTTTCTCTCTTGCTTCCCTTGATTCATGGGAACAAAATAGATAACAGGTAAATGAAGAAGCGACAGTTAACATTGCAAGTCTGTTTTAGTAACACGACCCTCGAATTTCAACAATGATGCATCACCGAAAACAGACTCGCTAGGCAAAATTGGTTAAATTGAATCATGGGATTTGTTAATTTGTTCTTGCGGAATTAGGTTTTTATGGAGAATACTCAAAACAGTGAGCAACAGAGATATAGTCCAATCTATTTTCAATGTCCTAACTTATTATAAAACAAATGACACTTAATATATTGTTTCTTTTGAACTCAACCTTTTAAAGTTTTATTATGATAAATTTATATCTGTCTCTAAAATTATTGTCAATATTATGATATTTTTCAATTTTCTGACTTGTTAAAAAATATTTGTATAAATTATTTAATTTTATTAAAATTTTGGGTAAATTATAAAAATATTATGTCGATTATAAGATATAATTTTATTGAGTTCTCAACTATTAAAAGTTACAAAATGATCATTTAACTATATGATGGAAGGATCAATATCCCACCCGACCCGTTTATATTCCTAAAAACCCATGTACGACAATCTCATAATTTGGACATGGATAGAGGAAGATATAACAGCCCAAATAAAAGCCTGAAATATCCCAAGGTAAGGCCCTAACTTAGCCAAGCGTGTGTGGTTACCAATCAGCACTAGACATGCGGTCTCCGATCAATCTTGGTCACAGTCTAACCCACTCACTCCACGTGTTAAGTTCCACAAAACCCTATGTAATCTCTAAACACGAAATCTTTACCCCTTTCTTCTTGATAATCTCAACAGTCAACACTGAAACGAGACGGTTTTGCCTTTTAATCCAACGGCTCAGATTCTCCCAAGTATTCTCTTTCGCAATTGCTCTGTTTTAGTTTCTATCTCTACGAATTTCTGCAGATAAAAACGAGACTAAATCGATATAAGGAACATATAAATTAGCCACTTATTAATATTTTTTTTTTTTGAAAATTTCTAGGGTTCCCGCAATGTCATCGATTGAATTTATAAGACCGACGACGATAACAATCCACTGGAAATTCAGCACAAATTCTTACTCTAATCTTCTTTACCTGCATGGATTAAACTTCAAAACCAATCGGTTTAGGGTTTTGCAACAAAAACCGAACCGCTTCTTCTCCAATACCATCACTTCCACCCTAAAGAACGCCGCCGTTGTGGGAAGCCGCGAGAAGTTAAATCTTTACGGAAGAGGTAAATTAAGGTTCAAAGAGAGCAAAATTTTGGTTAATTGTACAGATAACAACGATTCGAAGTCAAGTTCCGGCGAGACAAATGAAAGCGAAGGTGGGCAGGGAGTGAGGCAGAAACAGAATCCGACAAACTCGGGCGGTTCGACCAACCAGAGAAGAGAAAAGAGCGGAAGAACCGGGCTTTGGTGGTCCAAAGGGAAGAAATGGCAGTGGCAACCGATAGTTCAAGCTCAAGAAATTGGCGTTTTGCTTTTACAGTTGGGTATTGTCATGTTGGTTATGCGATTGCTCCGCCCCGGGATTCCTTTGCCTGGGTCCGAGCCTAGGACTCCAACGACCTTTGTCAGTGTTCCTTACAGTGAGTTTTTGAATAAGATTAGCGCCAATCAAGTCCAAAAGGTGGAGGTTGATGGGGTTCATATAATGTTCAAATTGAAGAATGAAGTGAGTGTTCAAGAGAGTGATATTGGTAAGTCCCAAGAGTCGGAGTCTTTGTTGAGGAGTGTGGCGCCTACGAGGAGAATTGTATATACAACAACTCGGCCCAGTGATATTAAAACTCCATATGAGAAGATGCTGGAAAATGATGTGGAGTTTGGTTCTCCTGATAAGCGGTCTGGCGGCGTCTTGAACTCTGCATGGGTAAGTTGTGGTGTAATTTTGTACGTTGATATGATATGAGTGAAACTAGTTTAATTCCTTTTTTGAAGGCTTTTTTTAGTTCTTAAATGAGTTACTGGTAACTTGTTTGGATTGTCTTGGTTATGTTGGTGTAGTAGTTTTTTGCGGTAAGCTGCCTGCTCGTAGTATGTAACTTAGAATATGAGAATATTTTCTCTTGCTTTCTTTGGATTAGGAATCTTAAAGAATGATCCGATGGGCCCTCTGTTATTGGGGAATGCATTTCCTTTTGAAGTGACATGATGTCAGGAATTTAAAGGTTGTAGTTGGTGGGACTGAGATTGGTTACAATTTGGGATAATAATATCTTCAGTTACTTCCATTCACTTGGTTCTTTTTATGTCATGTTTTCGTCATATTTGGTGGGATTTTATCTATTTGACTTACTCTCTGTTGCAGATAGCTTTGTTCTATGTTGCTGTTCTTGCTGGACTTCTACATCGATTCCCTGTGAATTTTTCTCAGGTTTGGATTTGCTTGTATGTTCTTTGAGTACTAAAATGTCTATTTCACAAGAAATTATTTTATGGAACCGTCCCACCATGTCATCCATGGTTGCTACCAATGAAAACCATCCACTCCACCCTTTTTTCACATGTCATCAATCCACTTATATTTAACTTCCAAGTAACCACCCATAACAATGTTGAAATGGAGAAAAAAGTGAAGATTCATCCTTGAAAAAAATGATGACATGAAGGAAAAAGGGTGAATTTGGTGGTTTCCATTGTCAGGACCATGGATGACATGCTGGGAAGGATTCATAAAATATTTTTTCGTATGGCATTTATGCGTTCTGATCTGAATCATGCACGTATGCAGCGTACAGCTGGTCAAATTAGGAATCACAAGTATAGAGGTTCTGGCGGTTCAAAAGTTTCTGAACAAGGTGAAACAATAACTTTTGCTGATGTGGCTGGTATTGATGAGGCCAAGGAGGAGCTTGAAGAAATTGTGGTATGTTAAATATTTGTCTACTTAATTTGCTTCCTGCAATTGATATTTGGTGAATGCTTCCCAAATTCTAGTATTGTCTTTATATGTTTATGTTTACTGCCCAGGAATTTCTTAGGAATCCAGACAGGTATATACGGCTTGGTGCTCGCCCTCCCCGAGGAGTTTTGCTGGTGAGTTGATAAACATTGTGGCTTTTCTGAGAAATATTAGTTGAAACTTCATGTCATGCTGTTGAAAAAGCTTTGGGTCTAAGAAGCTACTGGCTATGTGAAAACTTTCATTAATATCTGAAAATTGTTGCATTGCGAATTCCGTCTCTTGCTCTTAGTATCTTTCACCGAAAGCTTTTGGTCCTCTAAAGCTTTCTACTTGTCATTGTTGTCAAGGTAAGTTCACAAGGTTTTCAGATGGAATTCAATGTGCGCAATGTTTCCACGCAGTGCTTAGATGCTAGTATTATATGATGGTTTCCTTGCATCATTAGCTCATTTCTAAAATTGAAATATAGTTGTTATTTATGGTTGTATTTGTGATGCAGGTGGGTCTTCCTGGGACAGGTAAGACTCTTCTAGCAAAAGCTGTGGCTGGTGAAGCAGAAGTTCCATTCATAAGTTGTTCTGCAAGTGAGTTTGTAGAGTTGTATGTTGGTATGGGTGCATCTCGAGTTAGAGATCTCTTTGCACGAGCTAAGAAGGAGGCACCATCAATAATATTTATTGACGAGGTCAGAGTATGGTTTTATTATTTTTGATGGAACAGTCTGTTTAACTTCTTGATTTTCTGTAATTTTCTGACTCCTTGCACACAGATAGATGCTGTGGCTAAAAGTCGCGATGGTAAATTTCGCATTGTTAGCAATGATGAACGGGAACAAACTTTGAACCAATTACTTACTGTAACTTCCCCTCCATCATAGTTTTTCTTCTCATTTGGACCTCGTGAACGTTCCCCTTTGAAACTATTATTTTGGAACTACATTGCAGGAGATGGATGGATTTGACAGCAATTCCGCTGTGATTGTTCTTGGAGCTACCAACCGTTCTGATGTCTTGGATCCTGCCCTTCGTCGACCAGGGAGATTTGATCGTGTTGTTATGGTTTGTATGATGCACTATGTTTGAATTAACTCGCTGAATGTTGGAATTTGCCATATCAACCAGTCCTTGCTCAACTCGTATCGCATGGATGTTATGTCTGGTATGTTTTCCAGGTTGAGGCTCCTGACAGGGTTGGAAGAGAAGCTATTATAAAAGTGCATATTTCTAAGAAGGAACTTCCCCTTGGAGAGGATGTTGATCTTGGTGACATTGCCTCTATGACTACTGGTTTTACTGGGTATTTCTTTTTTACTTTGTCATATTTAAATACCACTGCTTCTCAATCTCCCCCTTCAGCCTCTTTCTTCTCAAATACTTACTTCTTGATGAAGTGGGAATAACTATATGATCTTTTTAATTTTGCAGGGCTGACCTTGCAAATCTGGTAAATGAAGCAGCCTTGCTCGCCGGAAGAAATAATAAAGTTGTTGTAGAGAGAATTGATTTCATTCAGGCAGTAGAACGATCAATAGCTGTAACTCTCCCTCTCATCTGAGCATGATTTTGTTTGTGTATTTCTTACAATTTTCTTGTTGCGATTTGTGATGCTTCATTTTACATCCATTCTGTTCAACTGTTTCCTTCATCATGGTGTTTGAAGAGTTTACATCACATTTTTCCTTGTCTTGAAAGTTAAGTTTTAATGCGGGGAAAATGTGGACAAAAAAATTTATATTTCATAGAGAAGAAAACTGCCAAAATGAAATTGAGTGACAAAGATTTATATTTCATAGGGCATAGAGAAGAAAACTGCCAAATTGAAGGGAAGTGAGAAGGCTGTGGTTGCAAGGCATGAAGCTGGCCATGCAGTAGTAGGTACAGCTGTTGCCAACCTTCTTGGTGGACAGCCACGTGTTGAGGTAAACTATGCCATAATTAACTTAATGTTCTCATTTTCCCCTTTATTATATCTTAGTCTGAAATTTGGAAATGATAAAGAAAATATGAAATTTGAATGGAATCTGAAGTTCTGAACCTTTGGCCATGTAGCATATGGTTTAGGGACTGCATTAACTATTTCTGTCATGTGCTAGAGATGGTCACAGGTCAATCATTTCTGTTGGGTCATTATTTAGCAGATTATAGGCTTGTTAGTTTTTGCTCTTCCTAATCATGTGTTTCTCTTTTGTTACTTGGGAATTGGAAAGGTCTGGCAATACCTTGAGTAAAAAGGCTGACCAACTTTTCTCCAGGATGGATCAACTTTGACCTCTATTTATGGATTTCAAAACTGGAATGTCTAGCATTTGGTGCCTTGAGTTCAATTTCAGTTAAGAAAGTTGAAACATGTTAAAAAACCAGGTTCCTTCTTCCTACCCAACTGTTTTTTACAGGGTGGGAAATTGTAGTGTTTGTACTTAACACCAACCTCAGAAACAGTCGTATACTATCTTCAAATCTTCATGCAACATTTTGAAAATTAAAAACTGAAACTTGAGAATTAGGTTTCTTTACATTTTACATCAATTTCCATTCTTTTTGGGTACATGTGGAAGTCCACATGGCCCTGGGTTACACAAAGAATTCAGAATTATAAGGTTCAACTTATGAAGGTTGGGTTTTTCAATAGAGACACAATGTCTTACAATGGACATAAATCATCCCAGCTGCTTTTGTTCTCATTAAATGTGTGATACCAGTCAACTCTGTGTTTGCAGAAACTGAGTATACTGCCAAGATCTGGAGGAGCATTGGGTTATACTTATATTCCTCCTACCGATGAGGATAGATATTTACTCTTCATTGACGAGTTACGTGGTCGTTTGGTTACACTTCTTGGTGGACGCGCTGCAGAGGAAGTTGTCTATTCAGGTCGTGTTTCAACCGGTGCACTTGATGATATTAGGCGGGCAACTGACATTGCATATAAGGCAGTAGCTGAATATGGTCTTAATCAGACTATAGGCCCTCTCTCTTTAGCTACACTATCTGGTGGAGGCATGGATGAATCTGGGGGTGCAGTTCCTTGGGGAAGAGATCAGGTCAGTTTTTACTCTTTCATAAAAGTTTATTTAATTGTTTCTGTTTCCAATTCCTACACTATCTGTAATGAAGACTGACCCAGAATGGAACGTACAGGGACAATTAGTTGATCTTGTCCAAAGAGAGGTGAAAGCATTATTACAGTCTGCCCATGAAGTAGCCCTTTCTGTTGTACGTGCTAATCCAACCGTTTTGGAAGGGCTTGGTGCCCACCTGGAAGGTAATATGTTGTGACTTACCTGTTTTGTATGTCAAAATTCCTGACCTTCCTAATTGGTTTTTCATTTTTTTTGCTATAAGTTCTTGTTCTTGTAAGAACGTTGACGAATTTTTCTGAGCAGAAAATTTTATTGAGACTTTTAAGGGATGTAACAGGTGATGATTGCCAATTTTTATTAGGTTAAGGCATCCTACCATTGGTCATATTACCTTTCCTGATATTGTGTTCCTGTTTATGGAATAAATTGCAGAAAAGTTCAACTTTTACCTTTTGAAAAAGGAAACTTGTCCGATTCCGGTGTTAACCAACCTTGTCTTTCTGTATGATGAATATGTATTGCTATTTCTACAATGTTTTCTGCCGAATTATCTTAGTACAATGGGGTTCATTTCCTCTTTTTGTAACATCCACGCCCTTTAAATAGTTTGAATCTAGTTTTCAGGTTGATACTTTGCATCTTTAAAAAAGGGAAAGGGAAAAAAATTCTTACCTTCATGTTGTGGTCTAATGAATGCTTTGCTTTATTCAGAAAATGAGAAAGTAGAAGGTGAAGAACTACAAGAATGGTTGAATTTGGTTGTTGCACCAAAGGAACTAGTCAACTTTGTTGAAGGCAAGCAAGAGTCTCTCCTGCCGGTTCAAGCGGTCTCTGGATAAGTGGTTTTTCACTCATCGCTCAACATTGAGCATTTGCATCGAGTCAACTATAGTTTTCTTCACCATCTTGACAGGCTGACCTTGTTGATGAGCATGCCGTGGCTACTACCGGCATCAAAGCTCCCTTGTACATTTTTGCATATTTCAGCAAGGTGAGTCTTGGCTTTATTTTTAACACTACCAAGTATTTTCATTGCTTTATTCTCACTACACTTACCAGAGGAAACATAGAGAAGTGGTGGAGGTGGAGGTGAAGATTTATTTCGTTAAAAGCCTTCAAACTTGTCTCACTGTTCTTGACTTTATGTCGACAAGTTTGGGTTGGTCTCCAACACCTGTTCTGTTGTACATTGACTGTTATTTCCGTTAAAAAAAGTCCAAAACTGGTGGAATTTATAACAGTAATTAAGTTGTACACAATTATTCTGGGAAATATATATAGGTTATTGCACATAAACATGTTGGGTTAAAAATTGCTCGTCTTCAGAAGAACAATGTTCTTTAATCTGCTACATAGACAATATATGCTTGTTAATAATAATAGCCTATCAAGATTGAGCCTAGAAGCATTGTTTTGGAGCATTGAATGAGGGTTTTTTTTCCAATTCAAATATAATTCTTCGTGTTGGGTGATTCCTCCTGAGGGTTTCGTTAAAATTAATGTTGATGGTGCGATGGTGAGGGGCTGGGGTAAAGGAGGTATAGGTGGACTGATTAGGGATGGCAGAGGTATGTTGATAAAATCGTTTTCAGAAAAGGTTGGAGGAGGTCCTCCTTTAATGGCAGAACTATTGGCGATTAAGAGAGGTCTCATTCTTATTGAAGAATTAGGATCTGCCCCAACTCAGAGGGTTATTTTAGAATCGGATTCGACTACAACATTGAAGTGGATTAAAAATCTGGACTTAAGACCCTTATGTTTCAGTCCTTGGTGAAGGACATAGCTACTCGTCTGGAAGGACAAGATATCATTTGAAGGCATGTTCTGAGAGTTTCTAATTGGGAAACATATAAGTTAGCTAAAGATGGTATAGGTTGATTTGTAGGTTATGTTTGGGTATGTTAACATGTACGGAAATGTTTGTTTTCTGTAGGGGGTTTGTTTTCAATCTTATGTATCAGTGTTATGTTGTATGAGTAGGTTATGGTTTGGGCTGTGTATTATTGTTTTGATTAATAAAGTTCAAGGGCATTTTTTTCCTCCTTCCTATGCCTTTCATGTTACTGTTGCAACATGAAAGGTATGAAGGGTTTTTTTAATAAGGTCTAATCTTCTATCAAAAAAAAATATACCCTATATTCATACACCTATTCAAGATTATTTATCTGTCCAGCTCCCTTTTTAGGTCCCCACTGCTCTGAGCTCAATATGTCCGTTGCCCCTTTTTTGTACATAACTTTTGGACAGATAGAAGAAAACTTCTTCTACTTTTACATATGTTGATTGTGATTTTGATTTTTTGAGGCACAAAACAGAACCCACTATTATATATCAACGGGGAGAGTGCAAGTACAGTTGTATTTTCCTTTTGCATTTTACAAAGTGTCATCTTTTGCCATGCCTAATCTGTGCTAAATATTGTTTTAAACTTTAAGCCTTAATGCACAGGTTAAGAAATTCTGAGCCCGTGTGCTTTTAATAATTTTTTATATGATATAATATATTGTGAAAAATTAATTATAATACCATTATGGCATGAATATATAGGATATAATTATTATGTTGGAATCAACTATCTTTTCCAAAAAGAAAACGAGGAGATTGTCTAACTCGGACCAAGCAGTGATTTTATCCAAAGAAATTATCTCACTCGACAATTTAAAATCATTGGTGCACCTATGAAGCTTAAGCTATTTCTTTTGTTAACATCAAGACTCTTTTATATGTAAAACGTCAAATTACATCAGTGTTACTTGGTACTCTCTTAGTAAGATTGATCTCTAAATCACATCCTAATGCACGTGTTGAAGATATATATAAAAAAAATTCAATGATAGTATTCTATCATATCATTTTTTTATATCCAAAATTTATCAAATCACTTGAAGAATGATCGATTCTCCCTTATAATGATATTAATTGTAATTAATTATTATTTTTAAATCGGATTTTAACTATTATGACATGAAAATTTTATAAATAATATATGAATTATACGAGTCGATCATTTTGTGACAACTTGTACCTTTTATTTTGTTTTAGTTTGGACGAATCCAATTGATGGAAAATACAAACCTCCAAAACCTCTGGGTGTCCGGCTTGTACTTATGGCTTGGCCTTAATCATTTTCCTCTTGCCAACTCTTTTTGAACAAATTGTTGATGATTTGATATGGGTTAGTTTTATAGCCCCTCCTGTGTGTGCATAAGAAATTCAGGTCCCTCCAAATATTTCACACAGTCATACCATTTGGTCTTCCATTTGTAGCTTTCTTGAGTGAGGGCTTCCTTTTCAAATCAAAACCACTCATTCTTGCATTCCCTTTTCTCAGCTCAGCTATTTATGCAGATCACTCTTCCCTCCCATCAAAGAAGATGTTGAGCAACAAGGCCAATGGCTCTGCCGTGGAGAAACCTAATTCCTGGAATTGTGGCTTCTTGAGACGTGAATTTTCGTCGGTAAGGTTTCTCAAGAATTTTGGTCGCAATGTAGCAGAGGGTATAATCAGATTTTTTGGGCTTTCTCCTCCTAAGCTTACCTCCTCTTCTTCAAACCCATTTGTGACTCATGTTGTTGATTCTCATAGAAACGCTGCCGTTGAGGAGTGCATCCGCTTTATCAATTCCTCTGCTTCTTTGCCTACATCCAATTCTGTTTCTGGCCCTACTTAAATCCTATTCTCTGTCTACAAAATATAAATGTACCCCGAAGCCATGTTCAAATAGGTCATATTTTAGTGGTAAGATATAGTTTGATGAAATTATTAAGCATCACCCGAGTAGGTTATGTGTATCTTCTTTTTCCCTTTGAAAAACAATGTATCTCATATCATACCTTTGGTTTGATGAAATTATATCATAGTTATTATTTAATCTATAATCAAATTGTTTCGAACTCATATCAAATATAAATTTAAAATATTTCATTTCCTAAAAAAATAAATTGATCTATATTCTTATAAGTTTAATTAACTTAATCTAATCTTAATTAGAATAGTTACATTTGAATGATGTGTATGACTACATAATTATGCAAAACACCATCACAATAATTCACCGCCCCTATTTACTTTAGGGTAAACTATATATTTAGTTACTCATCTATTCTTGCGATTCTGTTTTGATTATTCAATTTAAAAAGAAAATTATATTTAATGTTATGTTTTGATCACTTATTATTAAAAAATAAATAGAACTGTTGAGTGATAATTTTTTTTTTTTTAATAATAATGTAATATTATTTTATGATAACACGTCAATGTAACTATTAATGTTTTAATAATGGATGACTCGATCTAGAAAAAACTTGAACTCAAAATGTCAACCCCTTTTAAAATAAAAATTATAAAATTAATTTAGTTAAGTTATGGCCTAAATTGCAAGTTTCAGAAGTTTACAGCCCGGTTTAGAATCTAGGAAGTGTAGGGACTTAACCCTAAATTAACCCATTTTTGGTCGGCATAGAAAAATAATAAAAAAGTAGATAGGTTCTTAGAGGTTTCGAACCCTTGTACCTCGGGTATAGTTGCATATGCTCTAGCCGTTTAGGCTAAGGCGTTTTAAGGGTTAAGGCCAGGTTATAACCCTTCCCCATTTCAAAAATAAAAAATCCCTAAATTTCCCCCAATCCCAAAATCTAACCCTACTACCATCTCCCTTCGTCGATTCCTCCACCATTCGTAATCGTTCAGTGCACCGCCACCCCTATCGTGACTGTCGTCTTACTCTGACCAAAACCTGAGCCTCTTCGCACTGAACAACGACATCGTTCGTCATATGAAGCTCGCCAGAGCTTTATCGTCTCCAACTCTCGTCGCTTCAATTTTTCATCTTTTTCGGCCAACCATATACGTTTGGCCACCACACTATCGCCACCATGAGACTCCCGAGCCATTGATCTACGAATATGGAAAATTTCACGTTGAACCAATGATCGGAGCTTCCGCATGTGTCGCTCCCTACGCGTGGGCGTCGTCTATCAGCCTGGGAATATGCTGACCGTCTAAACTGATTGGAGAGGTCTGGACTGAGCCACCCGGACCAAGACGAGTCAAGCCATTTGGACCAAGCCGAGTCAAGCCTCATGAACCAAGCTAGTCGAGCTGCCTGGATTGAGTCGAGCGAGCCTAGGTGAGTCATTAACCCAACTGTGGACCGTGACCCATTCGTTGGTCGTTGACCGACCGTTGAATTTTTTCAAAAACACCTATCCTAATGTTTTTCGACGTTCTGAGTTCGTTTTTTAGGTTTATTTCGCCAAATTCGAATCCAATAAGTTTTTTTTCACTGATTAACCTCCAGATTCAATCTGTTTTTCGCAATTAAGCCCATTTCTGATGAAATTTCTTCTGATATGTATATGAGATATTATTGGATTGGATTCAAGTTTGAGAGCGATCAAATATAGTTTGAATGTTCGATCGATGTAGCTCAAGAATCGAGGTAATACTTTACTACCCTATGCATGTTTTATGGTACATGTTGGTATTGCTAAGTGCATGGATGAATATGTTTCATCTCATCTGTATAGTTAATTATTTCTAAACTCGATTCAAATGAGATAAAAAGTAAGTAATTGAATAAAATTATGATGGCTCGTATAAGAAATTAAAATATTTTTAAGGAACAACTCCAAGTTCCATGATTAACCAGGGAAGTGTTTAACCTCATAACCCTTAAAATTTGATTACTCTTGTTAAAAATTGAAACACCGAAAATACTTAGATGAGAAATTACGAAATTTCCCTTGAGATATAAAAATAGCCCGGATTGACCCTGATTGAGAAAATACCCTGAGAATTCGTATCTGATCCTATAAATTATTGATTTAACTATTAAGTTTCTATTTTGTTCAAAAGATTTTTGATAAACAGTTTGTAACCTCTGAAAAGGCACTAGGCCCAAAATTTCTGATTTATGAGTATACACCAGAATACTAACTTATCGAAAGTACCTTTATTGTCAGAATTGTTTGAAATGACTGAAATAAATGACAAGTTTTAATTAAATGGAAAGACTGGACATAATAAAAGGACTGTAATACCCTTGAACTGTAACATAACCAAAAATACCCTTGAAGTATGAAATGACCTAAAATACCCCCAAGCCCTAGAATGATTGAATACACTTAAGCTCAGGAATGAATAAATCTACTTCGAATACCAGAATAATCTAAATACCCTCGTGACTTGGATTAAGCAAATGCCTTTGGATAACTTCTGAAGATATCAGTGAAGCTTTAACTGTTGTAACACCCTTGAGGTTTATAGAGTACTACCTAAGTAGGCCGATCATCCCTAATAATACTACAATATGGGAAATAAATAAATACTACTTGAATACATGTTCGTCTCCTCATGATCCGTTAAAGATGATTTTGAAGGTTATCAGTTCTATTCTATAGTGCAACCAGTTTTAAGAAATGAATATTCGTGAAGTTTCTCAACCTGCATAATTGATAAGTGTCACCTTTGCTGGGAATTGTACAATGCGATTGGGATTGAAAACCTATTAAGATGCTTGAAATCAAAAATTCGGCATACCCTTATTAAATTGATTTATCAAATTTCTCAGGAACTAATGACTAATATGCTCTTATAAGCCTGATTGATGGAATCACTTTAGGAATGTCTGAATCCTAAATAAATTTTGATGCAATAATTCCTAAATACTTTGCCGATATATCTGAGTACTATGATCTTGATAAAACTAATCCCAAATGACTGATGAATCTGTTAGCTATCAAACTCCCTTTTTATAGGGATATCATTTCTGAAATTCAATCAGTTTGCAGAAGTCTCGTGTTTTCCCCGCTTGATAATTACCAAGTACCTCCGAAAAATAATTGGATCCTCTATTGTGTTCCCTATGTGATGTATGATTGCTTTAACTGTTCTGAAATGTGATTCGACAAAATTTCTGATATACTGAATATTTTAATTGTTCGATATTCTGACTTATTGATGTATTGATTTACTGTTTATGAACTATGACTACATGATATGTTCTCTAGCTACATGTTTTCTCTAGAAAATATAATTATGACTGATTTATAGATCATGGAAATTACTGGTTATTGTATGAACCGATTTATTGAGATACTTTTTGGGTAGGATTCTGGAGTATGGAGGTTCAACTCTGATCAAGCTGGTAAATCCTTACGGACCTAAGGTGACATTTGGGTAGGCTCTGAGGCCCCAAGGTATTTCCTTGGGTAGGCTCTAAGGCCCCAAGGTGCTCTCTTGGGTAGGCTCTTAGGCCCTAAGATACTCTCTTGGGTAGGCTCTCAGGCTCCGAGATAATCCCTTAGGTTGGCTCCTACGCCCAATGGGCCTAGGGTAAGTCTTTATGGATGCAGTTTTGGGGAAGTGCATATCGGTCTTGGAGGGTATTACTGTGGTTTTAAAGTATGTTTTAAACTACTAATATTTTTAAAGGATCTATACACATTTCTCTGTTTTGTTGGAACACACTAGACTCCCCAATTCAATATTCTGAATCTATTTATTTGAATACTTCCTGCAAACTGTAAATTCTTGTTTGTAACGGAAGACTTAGCTAATGAAATCTGAAATCACCGCTAGAATCTGATGATGATGTCTGTCTCGCTAAGGAAAGCTATGTGTTACCATATATCTGATGACCTATTGCATTCATCTGGTAGTTCTATATTACTGAGCTTTCCAAAGCTCACTCTGTTACTTTCCATTTCAGGTTAAAAAGTTTTATCATGTGCTTTTATCGACATCAGTAAAGGAGTTCCACAGGCATTGCTTGCGAAGTACGGTGCATGTAATTAGGGGGCATGTATTGAGTATTTTGTTTTATATTCAAGTCAGAAACTTGTTTTATTACTGGATATTGTTGAATTCTAATTTTAATATATAAATGATTTTCTGAACTTTTATTTTATATATGAATTATTTTACGGATTTAAATGGATTAACAAAAATTTTAAAATTTTCCAGGATTTTCAGTCCGGGTCACTCCGGTGATCCTAATGTGACACCTCGGATCGGATCGAATCATCTAGGTCGGTCTGAGGGTGTTACACAAAACATTCTCGTACTTAGCTCAAATTTGAACTCAGTTTAAACTTGAACCTTAAGTACATAAAAATCTTATATTGTATATAAAAAATAACATATAAACTTGAATTGAATTTTTTAGTCTAGTTGAATATAAAAAATTAAAGTGATATATTATTTTTTTAATCTAATATTAAATAGCTCGTTTTGATTTATTAAAAATTCGAATCAAATTTAAACTTAAATCAAATTAATTCAAATTAAATATTAATTAAATCAAACTTAAATAATTTTAAATATGTATGATCTATTTAGAACCTTGTATATATTATATATGAGGATGGATATTTTGATATTACGGCAAGTGAAAATATCTAAGAGTCGAGAGATTATTTTCGGGGTCATCACTTTCACTTGGCTACATGGGCCCATGCGATTTTATGTCATTTCAATTTTGTGACCCCAACTATTTTCCATTCCATCACATACCATTCAATTATTATCTTACCACTTATTTAAGTCCATATATATATATATATATATATATAATTAGAAAAATATTTAAATTATATTTTTATTTTAGATGTTTCTTATTTTTTGATAAAAATATTTTTAATTAAAATATATATTTAACGTTTCATTTTATAATCAAATTGATTTATTATATCACTAAAAAATTATTATTCAACGAGTATATAACATATGATAAAAAATTAATTTCCTTTTAAAATACTTGAATTAAAATGATTTTTTAGTGTTACCTAATTTTATATTCTATTCTCTTTTCTACAAAAAGAAAAGAAAACAATTTTTTAAAATTCTATATAGATTCGTGATTTGTTGAGGCAATGAAAAAGGTTAGAGATTTTTTAAAATAAGAAATTGATTGCATGAGAATAATAAAAACAATATTATATAAAAATAAAAAAGAATTAAGAAATTATGTGTCATTGTTGAATAATATTTTTTAATAAATATAAAAAATAAAATTGAAATAATTATAAAATGAACGCTTACTTAAGAACATTCAAGCGAAAAAAAGAAGGCTTAGGAAGTATCTGAGTGTACGTTTACATCAGCAAAAGGTTGAAGTTCATAAGATTGGACGGCTGAAAATTTAATTCTAATTAAAAATGTTAAACTACATAAATAGTCTTAAACTTCAATAATATTTTCATTTTGACCATCCAATCTTTAAACTTACAATTCAATCACTAAACTTTTAATTTATTCTTATTACATTCACTGTCATCAGTTACCATTAATAAATACATAAAATCAAAATTTTCCTTTATTTTAAAAATTTCTCAAGCTTTGTCATCGACCTCTTTCACATGTATTATTATTATCATTCAATGTTGATAAAACTATTGAAAGATAATTTTGGATTGAACTAAAATAATCTCGAGTTTCATGAGTCGAAATGGGTCTATACGAGTTCTTCTTGTTTCTCTTTCTTATTGTTATTTTTATTTGTTTTTTTTGTTTTTTTATTGTGAATGATTTCTTCTTGGTTTAAGAAAATGCTTTCGGATGAATATTTTGTCTATGATATTAATATAAAGAATTAAGTTATTGTTTGTTTATTTTTTGTAATGATTTTCTTTCATTTTTTCCCATTGTTTATATGACCTTTTATTGACTATGATATTAATGAAAAATGTCTTTCATATGTTTTGTTTGTTTGAAATCTTATTTTACATAAGAATATATCTTTGATAAATAATTCACTTCGTTAAGTTGTTTAAATTAATTACATGTTGATTCATATTATATATGTATATAATAATATCTGCTTACGCTATATAAAACCAATAAATTATACATTAATTTATGGTTATTATATTTAAATAAATAAATGATTTCGATTTAATTAAAATTTATAACTCATAAATAATTTTTTAAACTCACAGTAAAACAATATTTATTTTTACCCTAATCTCAAATTCTAAACTCTAAACTTCCAAACCCTAAAATCCAACCCTAAATGGTAAACTCAAACCCCAAATTATAAACCCCAAAGACAAATCTTAAACCTCAAACCCTAAACTCTAACCCAAAAAGGAAAATTATTTTACTGTAAGTTAGTAAATATTGATTTATGTGTTATAAATTTTAATTGAATCTAACTCATTTATTTATTTAAATTCAATGGCTATAAATTAGTGTAAAATTATCAGTTTCATATAGTATAAGTGGATTCTAACCCTAAAATTATTAGTTTTATTTATGGGTTATATATATATGGGCATGATTCAATTACACCAGTGTAAAATTAAGAGTTTTACACTCTTTTAGGACTACTGGATGACAGAAATTAAAGGGCAAGATTAACAGTTGTATATGAAAATATATTCACTATAAAAATAGGATAAGTTACATGTTTACTCACTGAACTTTACTCTCACTCCAATTTTACTTACCTTACTTTCAAATTTTTCAATTTACTCACTAAACTTTAGACATTGAACTTTTTTGTCACTCGACTGTTTATTTCTTAACACCTTTATGACCCGACATTTTTTATTAATTTCTTAATAAATTAATATTTTATTAATATTATTTATATATTTTTATTATCCTCAACCCAGTCTTCTCTCCATCATCTTCTCTTATTCCTTCTAATCTCTCCACCATATTCTCTTCTCCATTTTCCTAGTAACCAAACAGATCAGAGGTAATCCCTTTAAGAAGAAACTGAAAATAAGAAAACACATATGAGAAAAATAAAAAAAGAGTGAAGAACAACTTAAAAGGATTGTTTTTTAAATGAATTTTGCTAGCAAAAGAAATTGGAAACAAAGTTTCAACTTTCATAAACTCTTTTGAATAATTCCAATAGTTTCTTCTTTTTATCGATGCAGACACCCGTTTTTGCCCGGGTTATTATTTATTATTATTCTTATTATTATTATTATTGTTACTTGTTTATTATTAATATTATTATTAACTTTTATTTACAGTTGTTTTGTAGGCCCATTACTAGCAATCTTGACCCAAACTCAATCAAGCCCAACTAGTGGCCCAACACCTAGCACACACATGGTGACCCATTTAGTTAAGGTTTTCATCTTTGCCATCCAGCCGTCGCTCATTCTTGGCCGTTGGATTTGTGTTTGATCCAATGACCCAGATAAGATGGAGCCCTAGGGTTTCATCATAACCCTAAGATGGATGTGCCACCGTCGCCTAGCCCTGCTACTCCTGTTACGACGCCGATTGCAACCATCGTTTCAACCTGCCATCAACTCATCAATCAATCAACAAAGAAGCCAAAAATTAGTAAAAAAATTTAAATATATTTTTCCGGGAGATCAAATATGAGACCATCAACTCTAAAAAATAGGACATTCATGTCATATTTTCTTGGTAACACCGAAGCAAGCCATCAAGAACACACACAACACTATAAAAGGGAGAACCGAGAAGAGGGAGTGGGGGTTGAAAAAAAACAAAAAGAAATAGAAAAGAAAGAGCTTATCTCTTTCGTGGGTCACCGGAGAATGCTTCGAATGAGTGTCGGAGTCAATGAACCCGTGGTGTTTTTCATAAGATCTACGACGTTATGATCGATTTTAGACTGAACGGAGCCTGGATCCTTAATCAGGGTGAGGAGACGCTTCAAACGGTGTCTTCTTCTCTCTTCTCTAGCATCGACGGACGGTGATCATCGTCCGTCAATGGCAAGATCTCATCGGTTTCTAAAAACCCAAGAACCCTGGCGAGACTATGGGAGAACTCTCCTAATTTTTAAGAGCTGAAAAAAATAAAGGCTAGTGTTTTTTCACCCTATAATGATTCTTATATACACATGGCAAAACGAAATCGTTTTAGCCTAGTAGCTGCGCCTTTTAGGTGAGAAAGGGGCTAATCGCGACTGGTCATCCAATGTTTGTAAGAGTTCATTTTAGTCACTGAATAGAACTTTATTTGTTTTGGTTTCGAGCTCCTAATTTTACTTGGCTTATATTTTAATCACTACTCTAATTAATATTATATGCTATAGATTATTTACATGTTTGGTCCTTCTAGTTTCACACGTGTCTTATTTTAGCTCCCCTGGTTAGGACCTTTTAATTGGTTTTTAAATTTTATGCGCATTGCATTTTGGTCGTTGCCTTAGTTTTTTGTGGACTGTTTACATAGTTAGCCTATGTTATTTTAATTCTTTACGATTTGGTCCTTAATTAAAGGATAATAGTATATATTTGGCCGTTGTTTTTCATTTATCTAATTTTAGTCCCTGTACTTTTGATATACGTATATATTTATTTTTTTACCCATATATTTTATTGTTGATTATTCATTTTTGCATATTTCATGTATTATATTTATATGTACATACTATATATATATTCTTTATCATCTTTTATGTGCCATGTGTATATATTTATTGGTATTGTGACTAATATTTATTTATATTTTTGAGAAAGTTTGTGCACATATTTTTTTATTAATACCAAAGACGATATTTACAAATATTGTATTAAGTACTTTCTTTTTTTGTTTTATAAAACTTTATAAGATTATTTGTTAATTATTTGAATAATCTATGGAAGACTCACAAACACCTGAGATGTCCTTATGAGGGTTATTCAAATAAAATACTTTAGCATTATTATTTATTGCTTATTAAGTTAATTAAAAATATATATTTTTTACGTTAAATATTTTATGTATATAAATATCGTTTTTTATATTACGTTTTACACAATTTTTTAATAAATATAAATGTTCATTGTTATTTATTTGTTTACCTTTGTTTAGTTATTTTATTTATTTATCCATGTTTAGTTTTATTATATTTTATTAATATTTCATCCATTCTATATATGTCATTTATTACTGTTGCATTCATAAATCATGCACGTGTTTTATCGTTTTTTATTATTCAAAGGTAATGTTGTCTTGCGTTGTGGATTAACGAAGTTACGTCCAACATGACTGGATTTCAATTCTCATTAATCCACGTAGTAGGAGGACACCCTTTTCAAATAAAATCTAGAGAATTCAATTATTTTTCACTGAGGTGAATATTTTAAAATAGATTCACTCATTCTCTAAAAAATCATAGAAATAAAAGGATCGTAATTTAAGTTTTGAATTCAAAATTTGTAAAATTCCACTACTTAGACAATGTATAATCGAGAGGTATCAATTTTGGGCATTGTAGGGGTGTTTACATTTCCCTCGCGTAATCGACTCCCGAACCCTTAAAAATGAATATTTGGTAAAAAAAACCAATTTTTGTCTTCTTAAAAACGATTTTTCTTAAAATTGTTTTAAAAGAAGTTTTTAGGTATTCGACCTACCTAACCCGAAGGTCGATAGTGACTCCAAATTTCAAATTAAACCAAAATCCATAATTTTGAAAATAAAGTCATAATTATTTTTAAATTTAATTATTTATAAAAAAATGATTATGACAGCTTGACGACTCTACTAGGGACATTTGAGAGCCATACCTTATTGGATTATACATTGTCTGAGTGGATGAAATTTTATAAATTCGAACCATTATTTAAGTTACGGTCCTTTAATTTTAATCTTCGTAATCATGCATCATATTTTTATTCTTGTAAATAGTTGTACTGATGTTTGATTTCATGTTTTCAAACCTATTAATATTTTCGAAAATGAGTCTTTGTTTGTATTTTTTGTCAAAAAAGGTTTATGAATTCCTCCTCACATACTTCACGTGCATTTGTATGTCATAAGATCTATACCTCATATGTGTTCCGCTAAGTGGGAGTGAATCGCTAGTGCCATCGTGAGTAGCTCTCCGCACAGGCTAGTGAATCACTCCCGAAGTACATGCCCTTATGATCTTCGTGAGCAGCCCTCCGTGTAGACATAATAAATGCACTTCATCGAATTGAACTCAATCCGCTTAAGTCTATAATGGATAAAGATTGAGGGTTTGGCGGCTCAAGGGGGTGCCAACAATAAGGACAATTTGAGTGCCTTAATTACCTTAGAACTGAAACCCTGTATATAATGAACCCATACCCGACAGAAGTAATATCAAAATTTTGTCCGATAATAGTAACCTTAATAGGTGTATACACAGGAGAAAATACTCTACACCTTACTTTTTTTGCTATATAGAATAAATTTATTTCCGAATAAGAGTATGCGAATTAGATACCATGCGATTAGGATAATTTTGCTGAAATGAATCATGCTGGGTAGAAAGCATGCCCGAGTAGGATTGCAATTTGATAAAAGCATGCTTGGCTAGATATCATTACGAGGTAGGTGTTATATTCATATTTGAATATCACTTTTATATTTATCGATTATTTTAATTATACTAATTCATTTTATCATTTTTTTTGTCATTTTCACATTTTTGTATTGCATCATCATAGCATAACATGAAGGTATTGATCCGCATATGAATCTTGTGTACAATCATCATAGCATAACAAGTAGTAACATACACATACATGCATTGTTGGCTAATTGAAGCTATGAGAGCAAGAAGAAAGCTCGCATGAAGATTGTACACAAGAGTGGACTAATATAACGACATCCAAAGACTTGAGAGGTGATCCCTTGATCAGAGAAATAATGCAGTAATAAGATATTGCCTACAAAGGTTCCACTTTCATCATCAATACCTAATATAACTCCAATGTCATAGGGGCATTATCTGAGATAGGTTATATTTTGAATGAAATTTCTACACAAGTCTAGGAGGTCATAGAACACTTTAGGGGAATAATTTTTGAGGGAAAAAACTCTGAGAAAAAACATCGACTTACTTCAGACAAAGCGTACAAGAAATAACATGTTTGTGAAAATGGAATATCTCGAATATTGACGACTTTTGTCTCCAATGAAACTTGTTCTAGGATATTCATCTTTGGGATCAATACCTTTTTTTGCATTGTATTTACATTTGTGTCTTTGCATTTTGCATCTACATTGCATTTATTTAAGCATTTCCGTATGCATCATTCATGAAAACATGTGTTTAACTCATGGAGGATTCCATGGTAGTGGTCCTGACAAAGTACTAAAGATGGAAGCATAGTTTGAGCAATTGAAGAAAAAACTGCAAGAGAGTCTGCAGAAAATGCAAACAGACTATGAATCCAAATTAAAGTAATCACAAAAGACCACTACATATTTTATTTTCCAAAACGAGGCCAACATGGCCGACTAAATTGTTGACAAATTGGCTAGACTCAGCAAGCCGAAAGGCAAGGAAAAGATTTCCCTAAATCTGGAAACCACTGAGTGTGTGATGGCACATGTTGCTCCACAGCTAATCATTTTACCCCGAGAGGCTTCAAAGCCACCAAACAAGCTTATCTACCCTTAAGACTCAAGAAGCCGGGACAAATACTCAATGTAGCCCCATTGATCATAGTATGTTTGATTCTGTTCAAATGAAGAAAGCTAGGACTGAGATCCCTAAGAACTTAAGAGTTGGTACAAAGATTATCTCAAAGGATTGAAAAGGTAAAGCTCCCAAATGAAATGAATGCAAGTGAGTTAGCCTTGGTTCCTGACTTGGTTCTACCACCCAAATTCAAAATGTCCAATTTTGAAAAGTACAATGGAACCATTTGTCATACTACTCATTTCACGATGTTTATTCGGATGATGACAATATACACCAGCAATGATCAAATGTTAATCCACTACTTTCAAGACATTCTGATTAGTCTTTCTTCTAAGTGGTATAATCAATTGAGCCGCACTAAAATATATTCCTGGAAGGACCTAGATCATTTTTTTGAATCAATACAACACATGACTAGAATGGCCCCTGACTAAACAACGCTGCAAAACATGAAAATGAGGCATAACGAGAGTTTACGACAATATGCACACTGATGGAGGGATATTGCTTCACAAGTATATCCACCAATGATAGAAAGGGAGTTCATCACTATGTTCATCGACACAATAAAATATCCATATATCAATAATATGTTAGGGGTTGCCACAAAGAAATTTTTTGATATTGTCATGTGGGGAGAGATGATTAAAAGTGCTATCAAGAGAGGCAAGCTAGGGAACAATGATGATGTTGACATCGAGATAAGAGGTGAGATAAATATGATGGGATCATATTTAGCTAATCATGGGGCCAAACCTCACAAGATGGTTAGAGAAAGGACTCATATTGACCGATTCTAATGACATATGAGGAATTGCTTCCAACACTCGAAAAAAATCTCGTGACTCCAATTCAGTCCAAGCTATAAGAACCCATGTATCCTGAAGGTTACAACATCAACGGTGTGTAAGTATTGTATAAGAAGCTCCGGGCACACAATTGAGAATTATAGGGTACTGAAGCGTAATGTCCAAAATCTGATTGATTTAGGGGCATGAACATTCGATGAATGATGGGGCGTTCTGATAGGAACCAAGAAGTCATTTGCATATACCACAAAGCTTTTTGCACTTGCATGACAAAGCATATCATTTTATCTGAATTTGTTTTTCTTTCATTTTTCTCTATTTACAAGTTTGTATGTCACCAGACTTTTTTTCAACATGTTAAATAAAATACTACCTTATGAGGTTATGAACAATGAGCGAATTTTAATCTTGAAATTCTTTAAATATAAATTAAATTAAATGCTCTCCTGAGAATCAAAGTTATGGCCTCTTGGAAAATGGCAAGATTAAACTCTCGTAAACAACGACCCTTGATCATTTTCCTGGAGATACACCCGAACATCATACCTTTATCTTACATGAATCAAGATAACCTTCTCCTTCGACGAAGATACAACCAAATGACTTAGCATTCAGGTATGTATAGAAGCAAACAAAATGGGGTATCTTCACAAATGGAACAGTGGAATAGATGAATCTATTTTAGGTTAGTTGCTTGGGAACTAAACTCTAAAGATGGGATTTTCTAACCTTCAACGACACCCAGACTATAATAGATTCTTCTCGATAAGCTTAAGAAATTAAATATGTATACCAGTAACTTATATATAATTATATATATACAATAAAGCTGAGTTATTCTACTAAAGCAATTGATTATAGAGTTAACTCAAAATCTTTGGCTTTATGAATATGTTACTTTCAAACCATGACATTGATCAGATACCTGGAAATCTGTTGTTTGCTCCACTGTGGTTGTCAAGTCAAAGACTCTATGATAAGACGAATCCTTCAGCTAGCCAAATAAAGGCAAAGAAAAACTACACATATACATACAATAAAGTTGAGTTATTTCGCTAAAGTAATTGGTTAAAAGCCTTGGCTTTATGGATAGATTCCTTCAGCTAGCTGAACAAAGGAAAATTAAATTAAATTAAATAAGGAGTTTCGGTTAAAATATACTAAGAGAGTTAAGGAACACCTGTTATAGTTAATTTCACACAAGCACTTAGAAATTTTGTTTTTAGACTGATATTTCTGCATTGTCTCTATTAAATGAGTCTGTGAAGCTTGAACAAATAGAAGATTTTAGAGAATGAAAATAGAAGTGTTCTAAGAGGTCTAGCAATTGAGTATACTAGTTACATCATTTTGTCTGCATCCAACTAAAATGTCAAGTATCGAAAAAAGGGTCATATCACAATGTTCACGTAGACATAGACAAAGAAGATATCTCAATGACATAAACCATATAATTTAGGAAGCCGACCTAAAATCAACCCATCAACCCTTGACACTTTTCAAGTTGTCATAACTTTGAAAAATTAAAAGAGTAGTTAATTCTTTGATATCTAATGAACTCTTGTTTTGTAATTTGTCTCAATTGTGAACCTAAAGTAAGAGACCGTTTTTCAAAAACTTCATCAAACTTTTTTCAAAATTCTTTCATTAAACATTTTTTAAAAATTCTTTCATTATTTCATAATTCTTTCATAAAACATTTTCAAAACTTCTTCATCAAAATTTTTCACCTTTTGAAAAAAAGAGAGGAAGAAAAACATCTTCAAACAAGACAACCTCTCTAGAGTAGATCTTGGCCGATTGATGAATGTCTCTCAGACATAGAAGCTTGTTATCAGAACTAGGGCAAGAAAAGCCAAAATTTTGGGGTAAAATTTGTTGGGACAAAAAGAACAAGTTAACCCAGGTCAAGAATTGCAAGGGATACCCCATGTGGATATCAGTCAATCGACTCAAGAAGATTCGACCTTCGTAAAAGACTTGGTTCTCTATTCAAGTCAGAAAAGACAAATTAAAGGCATTAATAAGCAAATTGGTTACTGTAGCTAAACACTAAAGTAGTACAGGGACTAGGCCCCCCATGTTAAATAGTACAAGTCCTAAGGCCATCAAAATAGACCATAAGGGAAATTTTATCTGCGAGGACTGAAGATTTTTCACCAAAAAGTGATGAAATCTCAGTTCCTAGATTGAATCAATAAAACATGCATGATCACAGACATATGAATTTTCATCTTTGCATCAGAAATTCATAATCACATACAACATAATAAACTTAGACTTCACTCTCACGTCATAATCACATACAACATAATAAACTTAGACTTCACTCTCACGATGATACCTCTAAAATTTATCTTTAAGTTACATCTTACCAAAAAAAATAAATTTCATACTGAGATTCTAGAAAACATTTAACATAGTTGCATTCATACATGAATATTTTTTACAAGCCTTTCAGGTCAGAAAGGATCAATGACAATGAGATCTCCTCAACGCGAAGTAGCAATGTAATCTTCTAAAAGCAAGTTATCCTCAGGAATCATACTTCCTCAATACGAAGGAACAATGTTGTCTTCATATACAATCTTTCAAATACAATTAGACGTCCTCAATATGAAGGAACAATGTCAACCATTGATCGTTTCTCCTCATAATGTAGCCAAAATCAAGTTAAGCCCATACAATCAGACTTCCTCAACACGAAGGAACAATGTTGTCTTCAAATGTGACTAGAAGTCTTCAATGCGAATGAATAAAGTCATCCATTGACCATATCTCCTCATCACGTAGGGGCAATGTTATTTACAAAATTAAGTTAACTACAAACAATCAGACTTCTTCAACGCGAAAGAACATTGTTGTTTTCAAATACGACTAGACTTCCTAAACATGAAGGAACAATGTCGTCCACTGACAAGACCTCCTCAACGTGAAAGAGCAATGTCATCATCAGATTTGACATCAAACAAATCACCAAAGTGACTATATCTCATCATCACATAGGAGCCGTGTCGTTTCTAAAATCAAATTAGTTTTAGGTAATCAGACTTCCTCAACGCGAAGGAACAATATTGTCTTCATATGTGCAATCACCCAAATACGACTAGACTCCCTCAACTTGAAGGAACAATATCGTTCATTGACTAGACCTCTTCAAATAAATGAGCAATGTCATCAGAAGTGATCAGATCTTCTCATCACGTAAGAGTCGTGTCATTTCCAAAATCAAGTTATATTTAGGCAATCAGATTTCCTCAACAAGAAAGAACAATATTGTCTTAAGATATATTCTTTCAAATACGACTAGACTTCCTCATCAAGCAAGAATAATGTCATCCACTAACTAGTCATCCTCAACATGAAGGAACGATGTCATCAGAAGTGACCAGATCTCCTCATCACGTAGGAGCTGTGTCGTTTCTAAAATCTAGTTATCTCCAGGCAATCAGATTTCCTCAACAAGAAGAAATAGTGTCGTCTTTAGATACAATCTTTCAGATACGACTAGATGTCCTAATCAAGTAGGAACAATGTCGTCCACTGACTAGAACTCATCAACATGAAGGAGCAATATCATCAGAAGTGACCAGATATCCTTATCACGTAGGAGCCGTGTCTTTTCCCAAAATCAAGTTATCACTAAGAAATCAGATTTCCTCAACAAGAAGGAACAATGTTGTCTTCAGATACAATCTTTCAAATACGACTAGATGTCTTCATCAAGTAGGAACAATGTCGTCCACTGACTAAACTTCCTCAACCCGAAGGAACATATCGTTTGTATCCTTTGAGATTGCTTCTCTTGAAGCAAAAATTTCATCTTGCTTATCACAGTTTCTCTTGAAACACAAAACAAATTTTGCATCTCTCGAGGCAGTTTTATCTCTAAAGCAAAAAAGTTTATCTCACATGAGATAATTTTTTTTGAAACTAATTTTATCTTGCTTAAGATAGTTTCTTTTGAAACCCAAAGCTTCGGCATCATTTCTATTGAAATAAGATATGTTTTGCTTAAAATTTCTCTCTTGAAAGTTCTACCCTTTTGAAAATATTTCCCTTGAAACGAAAAATCTCTTTTGAGATAAAAATTGTTTTCAATCTCACTTTAGACAACATTAATTTTTCAAAACAAAAGATAAAAACGGGCAAAAACGCGTCATCTTTTTATCTTTGTTAACAGGAATAGACAAAGAGGGACAACTGTAGACACCTATTTTTTCCCGGGTTATTATTTATTTATTATTATTATTATTATTGGTGTTGTTACTTGTTTATTATTATTATTATTAAATTTTATTTACATTTGTTTTGTAGGCCCATTACGAGCAATCTTGACCAAAACCCAATCAAGCCCACCTAGTAGCCCAACACCAAGCTCACACATGGTGACCCATTCAACTAGGGTTTTCATTTTTACCATCCAACCGCTGCTCGTTCATGGCCGTTAGATCTGTGTTTAATCCAACGACCCAAATGAGATGGATCCCTAGGGTTTCATCATAAACCTAGGATTGATAAGTCGCAGCCACTGCCTAGCCCTGCTACGTCATCGACTGCCACCATCTGCTCCTGTCGTCGTCGTCATTTCAACCTGCCATCAATGCATCAATCAATCAACCGAGAGGCCAAAAATTAGTAAAAAAAATTTAAATATATTTTTTCGGGAGATCAAATATGAAACTATCAACTCCTAAAAATATGACAATCATGTTCTATTTTCTTTATAACACTGAAGCAAGCCATCAAGCACACATGAAACACTATAAAAGGGAGAGTCGAGATGATGAAGAGAGGGTCGAAAAAAGAAGAAAGCAAAAAGAAATAGAAAAGAATGAGCTTATCTTTTTCGTGGGTCACCAGAGAATGCTTTGAAGAAGTGTTGGAGTTAACAAAGCTGCAGTGTTTTTCATAAGATCTGCGACATTATGATCGATTTTAGACTAAACGAATCTTGGATCCTTAATTAGGGCGAGGATAAGCTTCGAACGATGTCTTCTTCTCTTTTCTCTGGCTTTGGTGGACGGTGGTTATCGCTGGTCAATGGCAGTTGTCGTGGCAGGACCTCACTGGTTTCTGGAAACCCAAGAACCCCGCCGAGACTATGGGAGAACTCTCCCAATTTTTTTAAGAACTGAAAAAAATAAAGGCTAGTGTTTTTCACCCTATAATGATGCTTATATACACACGGCAAAACGAAATCGTTTTAGCTTAGTAGTTGCACCTTTTAGGTGAGAAAGGGGCTAACTGTGCAAGTGGTCATCCAATGTTTGTATGAGCTCATTTTTAGTCACTGAATAGAACTTTATTTGTTTTGGTTCCGAGCTCTTAATTTTACTTGGCTTATATTTTAGTCGCTACTCTAATTAATATTATATGCTATGGATTATTTACATGTTTGGTCCTTTTTATGTTCACACGTATCTCATTTTAGCCCCCATGGTCGGGGCATTTTAATTATTTTAATTTGGTTTTTAAATTTTATGCGCATTATATTTTGGTCATTACCTTAGTTTTTTATGGACTATTTACACAGTTAGCCTATGTTATTTTAATTCCTTACGATTTTGTCCTTAATTAAAGGATAATAGTATATATTTGATCCCTATTTCTCATTTATCTAATTTTCATCCCTGTACTTTTGATATATGTATATACCTAATTTTTTACCCATATATTTTATTGTTGATTATTCATTTTTGCATATTTGATGTATTATATTTATATGTACATTATATATATATATATATATATATCTTTATCATCCCTTTATGTGTCATGTGTATATATTTATTGGTATTGTGACTAACATTTATTTATATTTTTAAGAAAGTTTATGTACCTATTTTTTTTATTAACACCAGGAAGGATATTTTCAAATATTGTATTAAGTACTTTTTTTTGTTTTATAAAACTTTATAAGATTATTTGTTAATTACTCGAATAACCTATGAAAGACTTCCAAACACCTGGTATACCCTTCCGAGGGTTATTAAATAAAATATTTTAACATTATTATTTATTGCTTATTAAGTTAATTAAATATATATATTTTTACTTTAAATATTATATATATATATATATATATATTTATATTTTTATATATTACGTTTTACACAATTATTTTAATAAATATAAATTTTCATTGTTATTTATTTCTTGTATTTATTTATTTACCTTCATTTAGTTATTTTATTTATTTATTTATCCATGTTTAGTTTAATTTTATTTTATTAATATTTCATCCATTCTATATACGTAATTTATTACTGATGCATTCATAAATCATGCACGTATTTTCTCATTTTTTAATTATTCAAATGCAATGTTGTCTTACGTCATAGATTAACAAAATTACGTCCAACATGACCGAATTTTAATTCCTGTTAATTCACGTAGTAGGAGGACACCCTTTTCAAATAAAATCGAGCGACTTCAATTATTTTCACTGAGGTGAATATTTTAAAATAGATTCACTCATTCTTTAAAAAAATCATAGAAGTAAAATGATCATAATTTAAATTTTAAAATTTGTAAAATTTCACTATTTAGACAACATATAATCAAGAGGTACTAATTTTGGGCGTTGTGGGTGCTTCCCCTTCCCAACGCTTAATCGACTCTCGAACATTTGAAAATGAATCTTTTGTAAACAGAGGCCAATTTTATCTTAAAAACGATTTTTCTTAAAATCGTTTTAAAAAACGTTTTTAGGTATTCAACCTATCTAACCCAAAGGTCGATGACGACTCTAAATTTTAAATTAAACTAAAATTCAAAATTTTAAAAATAAAGTCATAATTATTTATAAAAAATGGGTATGACAACTGAAATTCCTAGAAACAAAACAATGGTGATCCTTTGTGAGAAAATAGAGCAAATTCATTCTAAAAGGAAAAACACCCAAATCCTCATAATTTTGTCGTGTATTTTCCCTCAAATTATCAGGAATCAAACAGAGTAACATTAATTTCAAAATTTTCATCAAAAAGGAGAAATACCATAAAAAAAAAAATTTAAAAAGAAGTTTTAAAGAAGTCTGTCGGGTGTTCGCATACCTTCAGATTCCGACAAAAGCTGAGCATTTATCAAAACTAAGTGAAGCAATTCAAAGTGAAAATTTCAAAACACACAAAAAAGAGCAGAAACATTCTTAAATATAGGAAAAACAGACCCCATTTTCTTCTCATTGCTTTAATCCCCTATGAGTTTATCTTCTTTCACTTAAAACAGTGTACTAGTTTGGCCATTTAAGCTGGATGGTGAAGAGATTAGAAGGGGGGAAAGAAGATGGCGAAGAGATTAGAAAGAGAAGATAAGAAGATGGATAGAGTAAGGTAAGGAAGAAGAAAGTGAACTGGGTTTAAGATAATAAAAAAATAAATAATATTAATTGAATAAGAAATTAATAAAAAAATACTAGGTTATGAAGGAGTTAAGAATTAAACGGTCGAGAGACAAAAAAAAAAGTTCAATGTCTAAAGTTTAGTGAGTAAATTGAAAAAAATTAAAAGTATCGTGAGTGAAATAGAAGAAAGAGTAAAATTTAATAAGTCGTAAGCGTATAATTTACCCAAAAAAGTAATTAGTTAATCTAAACATTCGATTTTCCTCAATTCAATGATTCTAAAAGTATGTAAAATTTTTAGCTTTATACTAGACGTAAGTGGATCATATATATAATCTTTACATTTTAGCAATTCATCTCTTGAGTTTTAATAATTTTCATCAATCTAGACTTATTACATCCCAAATTTGTAAAATCTCATAATCATGGATATTCTTCAAGGTGAAAGCTTTGGCAATGTCAAGTTGAAAACTTATGTTCATTAACTTGGATTCGTAATAATAAAGAATTAAGATTAATTTAGGAGCTTAAAACAAAATAAAGTTGTTATTGTTTTAAGAAATTTCTAAGAAGCTACAAGGTTAGTAAAAACAAAATTAATTTAGGAGGACGACAAATAACGATGACAACGATCAAATAAATGTTAGATGATGATACAAATTTTGAATTTTATGATTTTTAGGTTTTTAGAATCTTTATGATATTTTTAGATTTTAATATCTAACATCAATTTTTCTTTAACACAACGGTACGATGGTGATGGTGATGGTGATGACAATGCAAGTGTCCTAATAGTTAAATGATTATATTGTAATTTTTGATTTTTTAGCTAATATGTAAATAATGTAAAAGCTTGGGACTATTTAAGTAGTTTATCCTAAAAATAATATAAATAAAATATCTAAAATTGCATCACGTGAGCATGCACTTTCTCTTGATTTTTTCAGACAAAAAAAAAAGTTACTTTTTTTTTGTTTCTCTTTTAGCTATATAATTGGCTGAAAGTGGTGAAGGATGAGTACTCAGATATTATAAGAGAGCACTCTCCACTCAAGAGATTCTGAAAATAAGATAAGATCAAATCAGATCGCTTGCTACCAGGTTCTTCCTCCGCCCTTTATTTTCCTTTGCTTGTTTGGCTGGTGAGAAAATTAATTTAAATCTAAATAAACGGCTCATTTTCATTTCTCTGTTCTTTTTATGCTCTTTTAACTCTAAATCTGTGCTTTCATGTTTAATTCAAACGTAGTTGATTTAGCTATAACTTCTAAGCTTGTGATTTTACATGTTTTTTTTCTTTTTATTATTTGTGTTAGCCTCTTATATTTCAATCTGAAAACCAAGGTTTCAGATATACCGAGTTAGTGGGGAAGCTGTTGCTTTTTCTTCTAAATTTTGGTATTATTTTCTGGAATTATAGTAATTTTCAGATCAGCGGCTTGATATGTATAAGAAATCTTCTTAACTATTAATGGACAATGCTCCGTGCTTCATAATTTTGATAGGCGGAAACTGATTTTCATATTTCAGTTCTGAAAAGGTTCAAATTTTGTTTTTAATGGTATATGGAAAGTAATGTTTCCTTGCACAGAGTATTCAAGATTATACATTTTTTCCCTTTTATCTCTTAAACCTCTACTCTACATTTTATGCATAAAGGTTTATGATTTTCGCTGAAACACATAGAACTTTGCGGAGTTCTCAAATTAAATTTAAGCTCATCGTGCAGTCCTTTAGAGTATTAGAAACTTCATTAGAAAGAATTCTTCTGTTCATCGGATGTAAACTTTGTGAAGTTTGATATGCTATAGATCTTTTGTCATTCCCAGTAATTCTGATTTAATACGACAATTTTCTTTCATTCTTGATATGTAATATATGCCATTAGATAACTTATTTATATATATTTTTTATTTAATCAAAGTCAACCACTTCGAGCTGCATTTATAAATTATGTTTGTTGTAGATTTGTGAGCGTGGCTAATTGATTGATGATTGTGTGGTAATAGTTCATTGATAATTCTCAACATGTTTGGTCAATCCAGATATGGCGTCGGTGCATGCTAGCTTCACATCAGTTGTATGCAAGAATGGGAACCATTCTGCTCCTACAAGGTTTCCATGCACAACCTTCTTACCTGGCTTTGATGTTGGTCGTGTTTCAAATGCTTGTAAGAAGGAAATATGTCCTTCTATGAGTTCAGTTCCTAAAGCCACATTAACTTTTGATCCTCCAACTACCAATTCGGAGAGCAAACAGAGGAAACATACCATAAACCCTGCTTCTCCTGATTTTGTGCCACTTCCATCATTTGAAGAATGTTTCCCAAAGAGCTCAAAGGAATGCAGGTTAATGTGGTTATACATGTAGCTTATTGGTTCTATTTCATTTCCCTTTAGCTTTAAATTATTTTCTAATGCATGATCAATCTTCCAGGGAAGTTATTCATGAACAATCTGGCCATACACTCAAGGTTCCCTTCCGAAGGGTGCATTTATCCGGAGATGTGCTAAACTTTGACACATATGACACCAGTGGTCCTCAAAACATCGATCCACGCATTGGTAGGAAGCTCAAGCTACTTTTATCTTCTTTCTCCTTTTTGAAGGCTTTAATATTAACTCTTTTTTCAACGTTGTTTTGTTTAACCAACTCCCCTCTTTTTTATTCATGATGAATATTGTTTGTTTGTTTGAGTATTCTCTATGCTCTTATTACTTTCTGTTCCTTTCCATATATTGGATATAATGATATTGTTAGTTTTGTAGTTAAGTTAAATGCTAAGTATTGTGCATGACATCTTTAAACAGGACTCCCTAAATTGCGTAAGGATTGGGTCGATAGACGAGAAAAGCTTGGTGCACCAAGATACACTCAGATGTACTATGCGAAGCAGGGAATTATTACTGAGGAAATGTTATATTGTGCTACTCGTGAGAAGCTTGACCCAGAATTTGTTAGGTCAGAGGTTGCCCGTGGGAGGGCAATCATTCCTTCCAACAAAAAGCACTTAGAGTTGGAGCCAATGATAGTTGGACGGAACTTTTTGGTCAAAGTAAATGCAAATATTGGAAATTCAGCTGTTGCAAGTTCTATTGAGGAGGAAGTTTACAAGGTTCAATGGGCAACAATGTGGGGTGCTGATACTGTTATGGATCTCTCAACTGGACGCCACATTCATGAGACCCGTGAATGGATTCTACGTAACTCTGCTGTGCCAGTTGGAACCGTGCCCATCTATCAAGCACTGGAAAAAGTAAATGGAATTGCTGAAGATCTTAGTTGGGAAGTCTTCAGGGACACCCTGGTTGAGCAAGCTGAGCAGGGTGTAGATTACTTCACCATCCATGCTGGGGTACTTCTGCGATACATTCCCTTAACTGCAAAGCGCATGACAGGAATCGTTTCTCGCGGGGGATCTATTCATGCAAAATGGTGCCTGGCATATCATAAAGAGAACTTTGCTTATGAGCATTGGGATGACATACTAGATATCTGCAACCAATACGACGTGGCACTTTCAATTGGGGATGGACTAAGACCTGGATCTATATATGATGCAAATGACACTGCTCAGTTTGCTGAGCTTTTAACCCAGGGGGAGCTGACTCGTAGGGCTTGGGAAAAGGACGTACAGGTATCTCATTGCAACTTACACGATTTCCCCTGCTCTGTTTATAAAATGTTTAGAAGTACTGCTTGATTTGAGACATATTAATGGCTCTGCATGGTCTTGATTATTTAATAATATCGGCATTGATTTTTAAAATGTTGATATCAGGTTATGAATGCCGATCTCTGTTTCAAATGAAAATATATCATGCAATATCACGTAATTGGCAATCTCATATCAGGGATCTGTCAGTTGTTTAACCGGGAATATTGCTTGGTGTATTCTTAATATAACTTATACCTCGGGTTCTCCTATTACTCATTTTTATGAATTTTTCATTTTTGCGCATTTCAGGTAATGAATGAAGGACCTGGACACATCCCAATGCACAAGATTCCTGAAAATATGCAAAAGCAGCTTGAGTGGTGCAATGAAGCACCTTTTTATACCCTTGGTCCTTTGACAACTGATATTGCTCCAGGATATGATCATATCACTTCTGCAATTGGTGCAGCCAATATTGGGGCCCTTGGCACAGCACTTCTTTGTTATGTTACTCCAAAGGAGCACCTTGGGTTGCCAAACAGAGATGATGTGAAGGCTGGTGTAATAGCATATAAGATAGCTGCTCATGCTGCTGATTTAGCCAAGGGTCATCCACATGCTCAGGAATGGGACGATACATTAAGCAAGGCGAGATTTGAGTTCCGATGGATGGACCAGTTTGCTTTGTCACTGGATCCTATGACTGCCATGTCCTTCCATGATGAAACACTTCCATCTGAAGGTGCCAAAGTTGCTCACTTTTGCTCCATGTGTGGACCGAAGTTCTGCTCCATGAAGATAACAGAGGATGTTCGTAAGTACGCCGAGGAGCATGGTTACGGGAACCTGGAGGAAGCCATGCAACAGGGGATGGATGCTATGAGCGCTGAGTTCCTGGCTGCTAAAAAAACAGTGAGTGGTGAACAACATGGTGAAGTTGGTGGGGAAATCTACCTGCCGGCCAGTTATTTCAACTCTTCGGATAAGTGAGAGCAAGTATGGCAGGGATGTTCTTTGTTATTGAAATTCTAAAAGGAATTATATGTTGCATTCAAAATCCATGTTTTGTTCCCTAATGGAATATGCCTCGTCGGAATTTTTCCTTGCAGGGTTACATGAAGAAGGATAATTGCTTCGGAATCCCTGGGAGCCCTGGTGCATTATAATTAGCTCACTAATAACAGTTGTATTTGCAGTCATTTGACTATCGTGCTTTAGGTGAGTACCAGTTTAGTAGATCTTCAGACGCTTATATTTGTTATGCTTTATCTATTGCGAATTTAAATGATAAAAAAGGGGTTTCCGACTATCTTCCATGCACATTGCATTGTAATTTAAGCTTTTGGTGTCCGTATTGATGTAAAAACGCACCAGGGGTGCCTGTATCCGTGTTTCGGCACACGGCATTTTGGCCGAGATGCCCAGCGGATGAGGCTGAGAAAGTCCCTTTGAACCTGAACAGGATAATTCCTGCGTAGGGAGTGTGCTTTATTGTTGCTTGGTTGAACAGGAATGGAGCTCCCATGGCCTGATGGTTTGAGCTTAGCTGATACTCGAGGGCAGATACAGCTCTATGCCCCAACTTTTCACTCCGGAATTTGCCTTATCGGGTAAAACTAAAATTGGTAAATTTGCCAAACTTGAAACACTGGCTCTAATTATAATTTTAATCCATCTACCGTAATTTGATAAAATTTGGTCTCATCTTCTTATACTGTTATTTTGTAGGCCTAAAATGAGTATACCTTGTTCTTATTAAAGTGATGGTGTTGATTTTGTTTACTGCCATTTAATCTCACAATTAAGGTTATGGGAAAAATCCAATCAACAATGTCCAATTTATATATAAGTGGAATTTTTTTAAAAACGTTAATTATAACAAATAACATTATATTTTTTTATTAACATGGGGTAAATACAATGCAATATCTATCTAAAGATAATTTTTACACATTTGACATTGAACGTCCATATCCTTGACACTCAAAACATAAGAAATAACATTTCTTTTACCACTGAGATTATTGAATGCTTACACTCTGATACTCAAGACCTCAAGAAATAACAATAATTATTTTCTCACGACATTGCTCAGTTCGCACACATCATATTTAATTTTGATTTATTATTAACACTAAACCATAAAAAGTAATTTGATTTATTATTAACACTAAACGATAAGAAGTAAAATAATATTAAGTTTTAGCATGATGGAGGAATTAAGCCAGAATTTGTTTAAATGTGTATTTTTTAAGTTGAAAAATAAGCGATTCGTTTATCATTAAAATCATATATTAGAGTAGTAGAAATTTATTTTGACAAGAGTAAGTAGAAGTTTATTGAAAGTTCATTATGATACTTTCTCTCATTTCGTCCACAGCGGTGATTCACTAACGTTCTCAAACTTCCTATTCTAAATCTTAATATTATAATATTATTATGGGTAAACTATCCATATGATCACTTAATTATAAGGTTCGTGTCTATATCTATATCTATATTTTTTTATTTTGTCAATATAATTATTTAAATGATTTTAATCAATTTGTTGATAACATTTAAAGAAGTATTGACGTGACAATTAACAAAATTCATATAATTATATGTTTGATTTTTAATATTTATATATTCAATCAATTTGATCTTAATTTTAATTTAACTTAATAATTTAATCCGTCAATTAGGAAGTGACATGTGCTAATATATGATCATGACATATGTTACAATTGACATATGTCAACATCTAATTAAAAGTTATTTTCATTATTTTAATTTATTTAATTAAATTTATTTTCTATCAAATCAAATGATAATTCGTATCACAAACATATAATTAAACTTGGGTCCTTGGCTAAGAAGTAGAGCGTCCAAGCTCCTGGGCTAAACGCCTTAATTTGTTTTTTACCTTATAATATTATTAATAATAGAAAAATAAAGAAATAAAAGTATTCAAATGAGAATTCGAACTTAGATCAATTATAAAATATAAGAATATCTAAATCAATTAAATAAATATAGGCTTAAGTGTTATTTTTGCCCCTATAGTAAACTAAATTTATTATTTTTGTCCCTAAAATATTTTTGCATCATTTTAGTCCTAAGTTATTTAATTGCATCATCCTATACCTAAATCCTAATATAAAACCCTAAATTCTAAATCCAAAACCTAAACTCTAATCATAAACTCATACCCTAATGCATAACCCATAAATTCTAACTTAAAACCCTAAACAATAATAAATATTTTAAACATTGATGCAATTTAGCAACTTCGATGACTAAATTGATATGAAGATATCATAGTGGCAAAAATGATAAATTGAGTCTACTACATGGGTAAAAGTGACTCTTAAGACATAAATATAATATTTTTATAATTAAATATTATATATATATTAAATTGTATTTGATATAAGATTTGAAATTAAAAATAAATTTAATAATTTTATATTTCTAAATTAAATTTATTATTTTTTTCGTATTACACTTTTTGCTTTGTTTAGCATGAATAAGATTACAATTTTAGTTGGAGGAATATAAGATTATTTGGATGCATATTTTTCCAAATTATCCTTGTGATATATATTTTTTAACAAGTAAAAATTTAATATTAAATTATAAATATTTGAATGAAAATTTATAAAAATATTTTAATTATTACACTATCTAAGTTTAAAGAGAAAAAATATACATTTAACATATAATTAGTATATCAAACTTATAATTTTAAATAATTTTCATAAGTATCATATTTAATTATATAAAATATAATATGATATTAAAAATAATATTGTGATATAGAGTGGATAAAAATTTTATTTTTTAATGTATAAGATCTATTTTTAATAACTCAAAATTAAATATTGTTTTAAATAATTATATTTTTACAATAATAATTTTTCACCTCATAAAATTATAAAATAGTTAATATACTAAATATTAAAAATATAAAAAATAATTTTAACTAAACAAATTTATCAATATTTTACTGAATTAAACTCTTTGTATATTATTATTATTAAGTTTATAATTTTGAGTAAATCACGAATAATAAAAATTGAGAATGATATATATGAATAATTTATTATTTCAGGGGTATTTATGTCTAAAATGGTGGGAATTGTTCATTACTAAGAATTTGAAGGTAATGACATTCTTACCATTTTAACACAAAAGTTCTACTATTGGTAATAAGTTATTTCCTGATAATGATATTTTCTGTGAACTAAATATGAGAATACAATCCTAAAAAAATCATTTCCCTTAATAACGTCCTTTTCCGCTAATCAAACGCCCTTGAAATACTCTAAAATTTCTGAAGTGTAGCGGTCCTTAACAAGACATGAGAACAAATTTGATAGTTGTCCTAATTTTTCACGCAAGTTAAAGGTGATAATATTTTTCACACCAATAGCATAAAATAATATCGAATCCCATCATGAACGAAGATATAGAAATTACGAAGTTTTTTTAATTTGTTTTAGTAACAATATATAGACCATTAGATTTCCATCTTAAAAAGCAAGTTTTCATATAAAATCTATATACAATTGAAATTGACCAAGCTATCTTTTTTTCACCAAAATCATTCATGGACGAAACTGTAATTTTCATCACTATCAGTATTAGTTGAAGTTGTTGGATTAAAATCCATATTTGTGGGCACATATATATAATGTACATTGTTATCATAAAATATGACACAAAATTAAGTGATCAATTATGTTATATGTGTTATATGTATTAAAGTGTCATAGAATCAAAGTATAGATATCATAAGTTGTATTTATAATTTGATGAGGGGTAGAATTATAAATACTTAAAAGATTGACCTAATATTCAATCTATATAATGAGGTAGTGGTCCCTAAGAAATAGATTAGCTTGTATTACTCTTATCCCGTCGGAGAGTTTTTACGACAAAAGAAAACCTATATTCTTTGGAAGACTACAACAAAGAAAGACTCAAAGATTTCAACCTATCAATTAATTCAAGTACGCTTCCGTAAATCTAGTATTTTATTCTTAATGATTTGACATGATTAGATCATGGTTAATTATCATGTTTATTATGATTTTGTTCTAACATGTGATATCATCGTCTGTCACGTTGAATCATTGAGAATCATTTTTTTTCTTTTTCAATTTGATTTATTCCTAAAATTTAAATAATCTCATAATACTAATAGTATCGTTGTTGCTTGTTAAGCAATTGATTTTCCTTTGATAACAATGTGTTTTCATGTTTTCTTATTGTTGCTTTTACATGTTATCGTGTGCAATCAATTTAAGGTTTAATATAGATTAATTTATATATGATCCTTTGGTTGGCAATAGTTATTATGGTATTTGTATTTTCACGGTGGTTAAGGATTTTCTTTAGAATTTACTTTAGCATATTAATTAGATTTTGATTATATGAGTCATGGTAAAACTAGGGTGATGATAATTGCTTCTTCTTTTTTTTGTTATGATATTATTTTGAAAGTAGTTTTCACTTAATTATGAAGTTGGTTTTGGTTATTTGTATCATGTTTTATTTTAATTTGGTGAATCTATGATTAAAAAATTCTTAAGAAATAGTCAAAGATTAAGGTTTTCAGTTTCTAATAACGTCGTTTAGACAACCTTATTATAGGTTACTTAGAAAAGTATGACGTGATTAGAAAATTTAGTTTTGGTTTTTGACTGTTATGGATTATAAAATATATATTTGACATTGATATATTCGATTCAGTTTGATTAAAAAAATATTTGTTTTAATCTTAAAAAAAATATTCATTAGTATGTACTTTGACCTGACTTATGGTTAAATGTTGATTGTTTTGAATTCATAATGTCTTTAGTAATTTATGAAGTTATGAATTGATTGCATGTTTAAAGAATTCTTCAGAAACCATCAAAGACTTGAATTTTCATTTTTTTGGATAAGTAGGTTTTATTACCCAAGTAAAAAAGGTTCATCGTACAACAATCATCCCAATTGGGAGTAAAAACACATATTTACAAAAAAAAAAGATTAGTCAATACCCCAATAATTACAAAGTTTGGAATTAACATAATCTAGTCTATTAAAATCCTTGTCACTGAGTTTGAATCGAACTAGCTCCTTTATAGACGTGAGGAGTTGATCTGCTGTTCTTGATCCTCTGCTGAAAATTCTTCTGTTTCTTTCCTCCCAAATGAAGTATATAAAAGCAGTCCAGGCAATCCTCAATATGGTGGAAATGAGAGATTTACCTTTCCATGTTTGAGCAGCCCATTCAATCCTTGAATCCCAAGACCTGTGAGTATCTCGCATGCTAGATAGATTCATAATAGAATTCCAGAGTGAAGTAGCATAAGTACATTCAACAAACAAATGATTTCTTATTCATGATCCTCATTGCACAAAATACAAAGGCTATCAGAAGCAATTCCCATTCTAATAAGTCTATCTCGAGTAGGAAGGCGATCTAGAATGGTCATCCATGTGATAATGCTAAGCTTAGGGATGTGAAGTGGAAACCAAATCACTTTATGCCAGGAAACTTTGTCTCTGTAAACTCTGATATCTTCCCAAATTTCTTTCGTTTTCGTGACAACAGCAGTTAAATTAGGAAGGACTTCATTGTTAATTTTCATGATATTGTAGTGCAATCAGAAATTTCAATTTTGACATTTGATTGTTATAGAAATATTAAATTTAAATATTGATATTTATTTTGAGATGACTTAATTAAATCAATAAGTCATTAAAGTGGCCTAATTTATGGAAAATATTTTATACATGTTTTGTACATGTAACTTAGGATATGTTAGTATTGATCGATCCAAAGGAAGATTAATATTTGACATAATTGCATGCACAACTTTGCTAATAAGTATGTGATAATTATACAGTTTGATGTGTGAGTAATAAATCAACCCAAAAGAAAAGGATTTTTGCTTGACATGTTCTTATTATCAATGTTTGGTTAGCGCACTGAATATCACTTAATGTGAATATTTTGTCTAAAGATAAAATATTAATGGATCATTTGATATCTTGAGATAAGGTTTAAGTGTATTCAAATTTAATATTATTTTGGTTATCTTTTAATTAAAAGATAAAATTAAGAGAAATTGATTGATTGACAATGTATATATGATTTTGTTTATCTTGTTAATGCAATATATGTATATATTCAATTCGGTTTAATCAAAATTTTGATTTTGGTTGTTAGTTATTAGAATATATATATTGAAACAAATTAATTCATATTTTGGTTAAGTCTGATATTTTAGTAGATTCACGCGACACCTGTGGTAATAACATGTGACAATTATAAGGTATTTATTTTATGTGAGCATTACATTATTCCAAAGATTAGTCTATTGTTCAACATAGTTTATTGTGAATGTTTGATTACTACAACAAAAGTATCGTTTACTGTTAATATTACTTTCCAAAGACTTGATATTGATGCAGTGTTTGGTATCTTGTGATGAGAATGAACTATTATTTTGAATTTATTTGTTTACGTAAAATGTGAGCTTCAGTTTTATTTATGTTTTGTTATATATTTAACTAATTATTTATTTCTTGTTATAAAAATATCTACTATTGTACATTTTCTGTTCATGCTTAAGAAGATGAATCTCAAAGAATGAGAAAATGCACTTACATAAGGTTTTGATTGTATGAACATAGAGTTTACATAAGGAAAGAACAATTTCCACCTATCATGGGGGATAACAACTTAATTGGTATAAGAGATTTTGAGAGTTGGAGTTTGTTCAAATTGCACGAGTCTAGTGGTAATGAAACACAACATTTTAGAAGCCTTTAGGGGCACATAATATGAAAATATTACTTAGGCCAATGATTTCCTTGACGAAATTGAGAAATATTTTTCCGGAAATAATAATGTTTAAATGACATTAGTTTTGACTTCTTTGATGTCTATAAAGTATAAGGGTCAAGGAAACGTGCGGGAGTACATTATGGATACATTTCATATTAATTCAATTCTTAAGGCACTTAAGATCAAGTTTTTCTGAAGAATTACTTGTTCTTGTGACTTCAGTATCACTTCCTATAGAGTTTGATCAACTTAGAGGGAGAAATAAACTTTAAATGATCTCATTTCTCATTATATGCAAGAGGAAGAAAGATTGAAGCATAATAAGTTTGAAAGTACTCACTTGAAAAGTGCATACAAATATAAGGGGGGGAAAATAAAATCATAATGTAGTTGTGAAGGATCCAACTTAAAAGAGACAACAATATGTTACAAAGGGTTGTTATCTTTTAAGTTAAGTTGGGACATATGAGGAGAAAATAAATTATAAAACAATAAACAACTACTTTGGTTATTCTGAGCAATCCAGGGGTTACAAGTTTTATGATCTCATAATTAAAAATATTTTTAAGGTGAGATATATAACACTATCTTTTAAGATGTTGAATTTGGAGGGAGAAATAAGGTTTAAGGAATTAATTTTGATGAGGAATTGAATTATAACTCAATTTATATTATCACTTTTTATGATATCCATGTGTTTATACATGTCCTTAATCAATAAATGAATCTAGAATCTTAACAAGATTATTTTGAACAACTCTCCGTTAAGATGAAAAATTGTTACGGAAGAACAAAATCAACAACCTCAAATAACAAATGTCACTAAAAAGATCCACGAGATGAGAGAAATCATATTTAGATTATTATGTTATATTTCTCCAAGAAATAAGAATGACAATAGAATGATGAATGATAACCTAATCAACTTTCGTCAAGTCATACAAGTTATGACTCTCAAAAGTGGATTAATGCCAACTAAGAAGAGTATAAGTTTTATACAAGATAATAAAGCTTGAGGATTTATCCCATTACTTGAAGATGCAAAGTTGATTGGTTATAAATGAGTATTTATAATCAAAGATAGATGCAAATAGTGATGTTGACAAGTATAAGGCATGTCTTGTATACAAAGTATATACTCAGAAATGATGCATTAATTTTGTAGAGACTTTCTCTTTGGTTTCATTGAAAAACTCTTATGATAATTATGATACTTATTGCTATATTTGTTTTTGAGTTACATAAGCTGGATTTCAAAATTGTATTTCTCAATGGTAACATTGATGAAATATTTTATACGGTGCAGTTAGAAAATTGTATCTAATGATACAAAATTAATGATATGCAAATTAGGGAAATCCATTTATGAGTTTAAGTATGACTCCTGTTAATTGTATAGCGAATTACACCAAGTGATTATCTCATTTGGTTTTGAGATGAATTTGGTTGATAATTGTATACAATATAATTTCAGTGGGAGTAAACCAAATAATACCCCCTATTGCTAAAGGAAACAAGTTTAGTCTTGATCAATGCCCTAAGGATGATTTTGAAAATAAGAAAATGTAAAAGGTTCCTTATGCTTCAAAATAAATAAAGAATTTAATGTATACCCAGGTTTATATGTATTCAAACAAAGCATATGGTTTTAAGATATTAAGCATATATTTAAGTAATTTGGGTATAAATCATTGGATAACAAACAAATTGATTCATAGAATACATTTAAGAACAAAAATGTTACATGCTCACATATCGTAGGTCTAGTAAGTAAGAGGTCATCATGTTTATGGACTCCGACATATTGAAATATGGATGCAAAATTTTGTCACATGAACTACTAATTATGGATTAATATGAAAGATCACTTGAGTTATTTTGTGACAACTAAGTTGTAGTCTTTTATTCCATATATAAAAGAAACACCTAAGTCTAATCACATTGACATTATGTTTCTATTTGTTAAAGAAAATTTAGAGTGATTATGTGTTTATAGAGCATGTTGGTACAAACTCATAACAGTGCACTTATGAAAGAACTATCACCCAAGGTCTTTCATGAGCACACTACTCGTGTGGGTGTAATATCATTTAAGGATATTTGGTTTTAGTGGGATTTTGCAATATTAATGCTCGTTTGTTATAGACACAATTTCAATTAATTCAGTTTAAGAATATTTATGTTAAAGTTATTTTCTACATAAATAAAGTTTGCTTTTGGTTTATCCATACTCTGGTTTTGATAAAATTTGATCTCACTAATATTAAAGAGGACCAGTTAAAAATAGACATGTGTGGTTCACATTGCATGTAATTTTCATGCTACACTTCATAATTGATCTATGTCATTTTATTATGTTTGTATATGTGACTATTGATGGGTCTATTCATGATAGATATGGCAAAGGCCGCTTTGATCCTATATAGATATAGTTGATGGACGAGATTGTTATAGAATACTTATTATGTGATAGCAAATTTTAAGCTCTTATGGTTGTACATTTGTCAGGAAGCATATATTACCCTAGTGGGAGATTGTTGGATTAAAATCCATATTTGTGGGCACATATGTATAATGTATAATATTATCATAAAGTATGAAACAAAATTAAGTGACCAATTATGTTACATGAGTTATATGTATTAAAGTGCCATGGAATCAAAGTGTAGATACCATAAGTTGTATTTATAATTTGATGAGGGGCAGAATTATAAATACTTAAAATATTGACCTAATATTCAATCTATATAAAGAGGTATTGGTCTCTAAGAAATAGATTAACTTGTATAACACTTATCTCGTCGAAGAGTTTTTACGCAAAAGAAAACCTATCTTCTTGGAAGATCGCAACCAAAGAAAGACTCAAAGATTTCAACCTATCAATTAATTTAGGTACGCTTTCACAAATCTAGTATTTTATTCTTGATGATTTCACATTATTAGATCATAATTAATTATCATATTTATTATGGTTTAGTTCTAACATAAGTCTTTTGTTAGCTTTGCTTTTAGGCCGCCATTTGTTCATGTTCCATATAATATTGCTGCACTTAGGCAGAGAACACTGTCAAAACATGGGTGTTAAGATGAGATAGTTGTTACTCGTCTTCGAAACTGAACTGCTCAGAAGAGGTGTGTGTCTGGACCTGGGACACATCTGACTCGTCTGAAGTTGACGACATTGATTGTGCTGCATCTCCCAAACTGATGCTACTCTTTTGGAACGCAAAACAAGAAGCTTGTGATACTTTATTTACCTTTTCTCCATGTATACCCCACTATAGTTTTCCATCGGGTGAACCCCAATTCAAGAAGTTACAAGGCACTGCACTTGGTGAAGAAAACATCGAATAATGATTTATCGAATTAGTAAGTTCCATAAAGGTTGGCCTCTGGTTTGCAAAGGCAATCGACCTAGATGGGTCAACCCCTAAGGATTGAGATGCCCTCATCAGAGAGGATGCTAGGTTGGTCATGTTAGTAATTCGTAAAAATACTATCCCACAATGGGTGGGACATACCATTGGGCTTGGGTATTTATAGTGTTCATTCTTCCTTATTCATTCCTTTTTTGAGAGATAGAGAATAAGGGACAATCTTGCGTACCGCCGCTGTCGTCGTCCATCTGTTCTCGTCTCGTAGGTCATGGCAATGCGTGTCTTCGACATATCCATGCGGATTCTATATTTTTGTAGAAAATTCGTAAGGATTTTCTTAAGCATTGTGAAAGAATTGTTTATGATATTTATAGGCTACAAATTGTCTTGGTTCGATTTAAATTTCATAGGATAACAACTAATTAATTAATTATTAATTTGATTTATGAAATTTTAAAAATTTGAACCGTCACTTTTTGAAATTATGTCTGTGAAACATTGGATGTATCTGGAAAAAAATTCAGCTCTGTTCAGAATGTTTATTGTGCCAGTTACAGAGTAATTACAAGAGTTACAAAGTGTAATTACTTGAGTACAAACGACTGAAAATTAAAGGACAAATCTGGACTACTTTGAGGCCAGATTCATTCGTTTATAACAATAGTTTTGGTATAGTTTTAATTCGAAAAATTAATCAGATTAATATATGATTTTGTTGTGGATGAGTTTACCCGTGAACTAAGCCTATAAATAAAGAGGCTTTCTAAGCTTATCAACTTACTTTCATTCTCATATATCCTCTCAACCTAAAATATTTCAAAGCTTATTTCCTCTACTGCTATCAGAAGAGCAGTACCACCGGTATTCAACTCCGATTTTGGGTGTATGAATTCTCGGAGCGACCGTGTTATCCTCGGGGGATGATCCACCTGTTATAGCGATCACACATATCGGGGTAAATTTGTTTCTAAGGTAGTGGTTTTCACCATGACACAATTTCGGTTGTTCTTTTTTCAATATTTTTATATTGTCTTATCATTGCTAACGTCTCATTTTACATACTATATTTTCAAAAATTTAGAAACAAATTCATTACTCCAAAATGCGTAATGTTGAGCAAGTTGATTCCCGATCTTTCAAAGCTTGATGCATTAGATGTGTCAAATTACCGAAGGTGGTCCCAACACATTCTAATCATTTTTGAGCAGTTTGACTTGGACTACGTGCTGTTGAAGCCACCTCCACCTTCCACTCCAAGGACAAGTTCAGTTGCACCTTATACTAACTCTACTGGTGATGAGGCTTTACTCGATTCCTGTCGATACTTTTGCCACAGCTGTTGCTGTTGCCATCATTGATGCTGAAAAGTATGAGAAAAATAACAAGACGGTGCAAGGACATTTCCTGAGCCATATTTTAAATAATCTATTCTACATGTTTCTCAAAGAAAGAAATGCCAAGATGATTCGAGACACACTCAATAAGAAGTGTGGCACTGATGATGCAGGCATCAAGAAATACGTCGTTGGCAAGTGGCTCAGATTCCAGATGATCGATGACAAGTCGATTATGGATCAAGTCCATGATTACAAAAAACTGGTATTCGACATCCTTGATGAAGGAATACAAATATGTGAGGTGCTGCAAGCTAATGTCCTAATCGAAAAGCTACCCAAGTCCTGGTCTGATTACCACAACTCTCTCAAATACAAAAAGAGGGACATTTCACTTGAGGAGATGGTGGGCCACATGAAGATAGAGGAGGCTAACCATTTGAAAGACAAGGTTACTAACTCTATTGGTCATTTTTCTTTTAAATCTAACTTGGTTGAGTCTAGTGCTGCCTCAAGGTCTAAATTTAAAAAGACCGCGAAAAGAGGAAATCAAAATAAGAAGACAAAACCCCATAAAGTCACCAATTTCAAGAAATCCGGGAAGCCCAAAGCTGAAGGGAAGTTTGTCAAGTGTTATGTGTGTGGTCTAGTCGCCAACAAAGCTTACCAGTGCAAACATTGCTCAGACCGCCAGAATGAGAACAAACCACAACTGAACATTGCATAGAACAATACTGATAATGTTATTGCAGCGGTGGTTTTAGAGGTTAATCTGGCGGAGAATAGTGTTGAATGGGTCGTGGACACCAGTGCTTCTAGAAATTTCTGTGTAAGAATGAGGTTTTTACTGAGTTCGAGGATAGGGACAAATGTGAACATGTGTACATAGGGAACTCTAGTAGCTCTGAAGTGCTAAGAAAAATCAAGGTTTTACTCAAGCTGAATTCTGATAAAACTTTATCCCTGAATAATGTTCTGTATGTACTTGTCATACGTAGAAATTTAATAAGTGACAGACTTTTGAATAAGGTAAGCATTAAGTTAGTTTTTGAGGCAGATAAACTTGCACTTTCCTAAAACATAGATTATGTTGGGAAAGGTTTTTTGAATGGGGGTTTATTTGTCATAAAACTCAACTTAACAAGAATAAAGCTACCAATTCTACTTATACTATTGAGGCTATTGATATGCGACATGCTAGTTTAGGACATGTAAATATTCAATCTTTAAAGAAATTGATAAAAATGAATATTTTGCCCAAACTAGACATAACTAGCTTTAACGAATATGAGATTTGTGTAAAAACCAAGCATGCTAAACCCCACTTTAAGATAGTTTCTAAGAGAAAGAATGAACTGTTATAACATATACATACTGATCTAGCATACTTTAGAAACTCTGGAAGTAAGAGAGGGAAACACTATTACATTACTTTTGTAGATAGTTATTTGAGATACATAAAAGTATATCTCCTAATAACTAAAGATGAGGTTGAGAACTTCTTTTTTATTTATAAGGAAAAAGTTGAGAATCATTCAGATAGGAGAATAAAGTGGGTTAGATCTGATAGAGGTGAATATGGATCAAATTTCTTAAAAGAGGTGTGTGTGAGAAGAATGACATAATTCACGAAACTTCTGCTCCCTATTTTCCTCAACAGAATGGTATAGTGAGAGGAAAAACAAAACTTTAAAAGAGATGATGAATTCATTGTTGATAATTTTTAGGTTAACTGACAACATGTGGGGAAGCCATTCTATCAAAAAACATTTTAAACCGAGTACCTCATAAGAATTTATATTCTACTCCATACTACTTATGGAAATGTTACACTTCAAATCTATAATACCTAAAAGTATGGTGGTGTGTAGCTAAAGTGGGCTTGTCGAACTTTAATAAGTCCATCGTTGATCCTAAAATTGTTGATAGAGTGTTTGTAGGGTATGCTACAAACAGTGTCGCATATAGGTTCATGTGTTTACAAGACTATTCTATTTGTGAATCTAGGGATGTTGTTTTCTTTGAAAATACTTTTCTAAAGACACCTAAATTAATGAGGAAACACAAATAGAAGAATTATCATCCACTTTTTATAGTGTAATTAATAGCAGTTCTCAAGAGATTGGATTTGAACCTAGAAAAAGTAAAAGACAAATAACTGAATCATCTTTTGGACCAGACTTTATCACTTCCTTTATTTCTGAGATAAATGATTTAGACTCAATATCTGATCATTTAGTTCAAATTTTCTGTTAGATGAAGATCCTAAGACTTATAATGAAGCTATAAGATCTATTAATGCTAGTTTTTGAAACAATGTTATTAATGATGAACTAGAATCAGTAATGTCTAATCATACTTGGGAATTGGTTGGCTTGCCTAGAGGATTTAAACCAATTAGTAAAAAATGGGTATTCTAGAAAAAAACTTAGACCAGATGGTTCGATCCATCGGTACAAGGCAAGGCTAGTTATCAAAGGGTTTACTCAAAAGTTCGGCATAGACTTCTTTAATACCTATTCTTTCATATCGAAAATCTCAATGATCCATGCATTATTTGCACTAGCCTCCATTCACAAGTTGCAAGTACATCAAATGGATGTAAATACTATATTTCTGAACGGAGATCTAGATGACGAGATCTATATGGAACAACCTCTTGGCTTCGAGACACTTGGCATGGAAGGCAAAATGTGTAGACTAAAAAAGTCACTTTATGGAATGAAGTAAGCTCCAAAACAGTGGCATGAGAAATTTCACAAAACTATCATATGTTTTGGTTTTGGTTTTGTTGTGAATGGTTTAAATGCATACGTGTATTCGAGGATGTTTGGTACTAATTGCATCATCATAAGTTTATATGTTAATGACATGTTGATTTTCAGTACTAACATTAAGTCCATTAATAAAAAAAGAATTTATTATCTACTAAATTTGAGATGACCCCTTTGGGAGAAGTCGATGTGATCTTAGGGTGAAAGTTACTACAAATGAAAAGGGATTTTCTTTAAATCAAACACATTACATTGAAAAAATGTTAAAGAAGTTTGACAGTTTTGATGTCATCCCTATTCAAAATCCTTATGACCCTAGCATACATCTCCTTAAAAATAAAGGAAGTAGTGTTTCCCATACTAAATATGCTAAAAATAATTGGAAGCCTAATGTTCTTAATGAACTATATTCAACCTGATATTACCTACACTGAGAGCAAACTTAGTAGATATACTCATAATCCAAGTGGTGAACATTGGGTTGCACTTCGATGCTTACTCAAGTATCTTAAGGTTATGATGGATTAGAAACTTGAGTTTGTTGGCTATCATGCTAATTTAGAAGGATATTATGATGCCAACTGGTTTTCTGACAATGAAGTAAACTCTACGAGCAAGTATATGTTTACTTTAAGTAGAGCAGCGATCTCGTGGAAATCTGCAAAGCAAACCTACATTACTCGTTCCACTATGGAGTTAGAGTTTATAGCTCTTGACTTAGTTGGGCAAAAAGCCGAATGGCTCAAAAATTTATTACCTGAAATTTCATTATGGGGAAGACCGACTCCTCCAGTCTCCTTACTGTGTGATTCACATGCTATAATATATGAGGCCAAGAATCAAGCTTACAATGGTAAGAAGAGACACATTCGCATAAGACATGAATATGTTAGACACATAATAAGGAATGGAGTACTCTCTTTAGAGTATGTGAAGTCAGAAAGAAACTTAGCAGATCCGCTTACCAAAGGGTTAAGTAGGAAATTGGTCCTAGATTCATCGAGGGGTATAGGTTTAAAGCCTATTGGTTGAAGAATTCATGGTGGATACCCAACATAGTTATCTAAGTTCAATATGGTCAAACGAAATCATAGAAAGACTCATAGTGTACATTTCTACCTACCTATTTCTATGATGAATAATGTACATGCATAGGATAAACTTGATTACTCTTAATAAATTCATAGTTTTGGGTGGTCTTGGTGAGAAAGACTTGATAAATTTACCAAATTTGGCTCAATATCTATTCTTAAAAACTTCACAACCCAGAGTTAAGTGGTAGTCCTAATTGAGAAGGATAAGATGAACTTACCGCTAGAAATGTCGAGTTTTATGAAAACTCATAATGAATTCAAATCCAAGAGATTGGATGGTCTTACTAAGAATGACAAATTTAATTCATCGATTAATAAGGTTGAATATTTATTCTTAATGATTTCTTATCTCATAGTATGGGTGGTTCATTTATAATGAATTTGACGAAAATCACCATAACCTTTGAGAGGTTGAGCTATTGTAAAATGCTCTTAATTATTTCATAACCCAATTTTAGGGTGGTTTATGTTGAGATAAACTTGATGAAATAACCTACGTAAGTGAGAAGGACTAGCCACATTATATGAAAAATATTGGGTCGTTTTTCTAATACACTTATTAGAATCATAAGGTAAGATGGACAAATATACACTTGTGTATATATATATATTACACATCGAGGATTTTGGTAGATGAAGGTGTTAGTTGTGCATTATGAGTTTACCCTTATCTTAGAAAGTTCAAGACTAGTTTCACTTATCTAAGAGAATGATTGCTCATTATCACTATGTACTAGTTCAAGATACGTTCACTAGAACTTAAACAACTAATTTCGCTATTGTTCTTCTCAGAAGATTATTTTTTTGAGTTTTAGAAGAATTCTTTCGCATTAGTGGGGGAATATTAGTAATGCTTAAAAACACTATCCCACATTGATTGGGAAATACCACGGGATTGAGTATTTATAATGTTCATTCTTCCTTCTTTTGTTGAGTGATAGAGAACAAGGGACAATCTCGCGTGCCACTGCCCATCCGTCTCGTCTCGACTCGTGGCTCGTGGCAATATGTGTCTTCGACACGTCCACACAGATTCTATCTTTTTGTAGAAAATTCGTAAGGATTTTCTTGAGCATAAAATATTGTGAAAGAATTGTTCCTAATATTTATATGCTATAAAGTGTCATGATTCGATTTAAATTTCAGAGGGTAACAACTAATTAATTAGTTGTTAAATTAATTTCTGAAATTTTAAAACTTGAACCGTCAGTTTCTGAAATTATGTATGTGAAACGTTGGATGTATATGGACAATTTTTCAGCTCTGTTCAGAGTGTTTATTGTTCCAGTTACAGAGTAATTATAAGAGTTACAAAGTGTAATTACATGAGTTACAAACGGCGGAAAATTAAAGGACGAATCTAGACTGCTTTGAGGCTATATTCATTCAATTATAACAACAATCTCAGACAGAGTTTTCATTCAGAAAATTAATCGGATTAATATATGATTTAGTTGTGGATGAGTTTACCCCTAGACTAAGCCTATAAATAGAGATGGTTTCTAAGCTTCTCAACTTACTCTCATTCTCACATATCCTCTCATCCTAAAGCATTTCAAAGTTTCTTTCCTCTACTACTATCAGAAGAGCAGTACCATGTTAACCTCGGGGGACGATCTTCCTGTTGCAGCGATTACACACATCGGGGGGAATTTATTACTAAAGCAGTGGTTTTGACTACAACACAGTTTTGGTTGTTCTTTTTTTCAATATTTTTATATTGTCCTGTCATTACTAACGTCTCATTTTGCAGTATATATTTTCAACAGGTCATGCAGCTAACTCCAGTGGAAGACTGCAGCTGATGAGTTGAAGTATCAAGTGAGATTCCTTCAAACAATTTGATTCACTAGAGGTTGAAGTGGTGGACAAGGGATTGTTCCAGTTGGTAATGCAGGAAAGGTCAAATATCTCATCAATTAGTTGTTTTGTTTGGTGGCGATGACAACTTTTTAGTCCAAGTTGTTCCATGTTTAAGTATATATTCTGAACATATCGAGCAACTTTTAGCCTACTACAATGAAGCTGTAGTGATGGTACGGAGTTAGACTGACTAGGCCATTTCACTCCAGTTACAGGTGAAGATGCACAAATTTTTCAATTTGTCACATTTTGGGATTAGGACCAAGATCATTCTGTTCAGCTCAGGCTTAATGGTGTTTCCAAAAAAATTCCTTATATCATCTGACAAATAGAATTACCCACTATAGGCCATTGTTTCCGAAAAAACTCTGCATGAAGGCCATCCCATCCCAAGGATTTCAAAAGAACCATGTCCAATATGGCTTTATGAATTTCATCGACTGATGGAATATCATCAAAGTGCTACATTTGCTCATAAGGAACGGTCGGGAAAGCTACCCGTAAAGGGAATGAATCGGTTGATGGGACGTCAAGAGTAAAAAGAGACTTGAAGAAATGTGTTGCCTCCATTTTGAGTTCGTCATCATCATCACGCCATGTCTCTTGGACTTTGAGAGCTACGATTCTATTTTTTTTGCTTACGGTAAATCGCTTTTCGATGAAATAACGAGTATTACGATCTCCTTGAGAAATCCATTCAGACCGGGATTTTTGACGCCAAAGAAGATCTTCTTGGTTGAGGAGATGTTCCAACTCAATAAGTAGACTAGATTCAAGATTATGGAGGAAGTTCAATGATTTCATGCAAATGGCTTTTGAATACCGCGAAGCCTCACTAATATGATGCGGTTTTTTTTGCCAATGTAGTAAAAAACATGCATATTCCAAGTATCTGTAGCCTTTGTAAAATTATGGATGGTTTCAGTCATGCTGAGATTACTATTCCAATTGTCTCCAACCATTATAGAGAAGTCATCGTGTGATAACCATCCCATAAAATAACGAAAGCTATTACATAATTCTCATCCCAATAGCTATTACATATAAATTGATCTTGATGGACTTGGGAGAGCCCTCTTGACCACGTAAAATCGGGGCCTTGGTAGTGCATATCTCACAAACCATAATAAAAAATGAGTCTTTGGAAAATTTTGCATGGCTTTGCCGAAATAGAGCAGTTTTTTTTTTATCAGAGGGAAAGAGGGTGGCGTTGAAATCGACAAAGAGAATCCAAGAAGAGTGAATTGTTGAGGCAAGACTTCTGTGGTAAGGCCATAAGTTCTTTCGACCCAAAGCCGAAGGGATAGCATAGGCTGCAGTGGCCAAGAAAGAAGAGTTTGTTCCCTTGAGAGAGATATGATAATGTAGAAATTGAAAGTGATGGAGGAAGTCGACTGTTACAGTATCATACCAAGCAACCCATATTCCACCCAAAAAATCGATAGCTTCAATCCGATTAGAATTTGGGAAGCCGAGAGAAGAAATAGCTGAATCCACTTTTATACCACTGATTCAGGGTTCAACAAATACCACTACATCAAGATTATGATCCTTTAGGCATTGTTTAGCAGCCAAGAGAAAGCGAGAGTGTCGCATTCCTGAACATTCCAACATAATAATTTAAAATCCATAAAACGAGTGGCGACATAGACATACATCATTCAATTATTGCTACAACAAGCTCACTGCCCATGTCATGACTAATTGCATTTGGATTGCCACCCATTTGAATTTTGAGGTCCGTGGTCGTGGGGGTAGTTTCAAAATGAGTAAAGCTGGTGTCATTTGTTGCATCGGGGGATCTCTCAGAGGTTTATTCGGGTCATTTATAGTATCCATGGGGATGTTTGGATTAGCATTTTCATTCATGGTGATGGTTGTATGTTTTCCTTTGTCAAGTAAAGGCCCTTTTCGGCTCAACGTTCCCGAGTTAGAACTGTTAGCTTTGTTCATGTTACGTGATAATATGGGAAAATATGAAATCTTAAGGGTCATGGGTTTGCGATGAAGAGTGACTCTAGTTTGCCTGGTCGTGATTTTACCTTTACTCTTGTTGGTCAGTCGAGAAGGAATATTAGATGTTGGTTCTTTTGATGGCTGTGAGGGTTAAGTTTGAGGGGGATCAGAGGTGTTTACATGCTCATGGTCTCGACCACTGTCTTCTTCAAATATAGGATTAAATCTTGAACCATTGAACATAGTTTTCTCAACTACCGTTGCTTTCCATTAGCAGTTTTTGTTGGTCGACGGGTAGCCACCATCCAAGGACCAAAGACTGCATCAGTGTTGGGAGGACTCTTAGCAGTAGCTTCGGATTGATTGGCTTCAGTATCTTTTTTCGATTGAGGAGAGAGCAAGATTCTTGATGATGACCATACTTCCCACAATGAAAGCAGATTATAGGTAGAGATTCATACTCTACAATTTGTAAGTTACCATTCACCAACAATTTAGATATCAACGACTTGGAAAGATCAATCTGAATCGCCATACGAGTAAATCTTTCGCGTCTGCCCCATTCAGTTTGATAATCTAGTTTAAGGACTAGTCCGATATACTCACCAATTTATGAGATCAGACTTTTTTATATAACGACACAATGAGGCCAAGTAATCTAACCCAAACCATCATCGTGCTTGGAAAAAAAGTTGTTGTGGTGAAGTCTGATGTCCACGGGTCTTCAGTAAGGTAGTGTCCGAAAATTGTTTACGAGAGGATGTAGGTAGTCGTCACGGGTGCAGAAAGTGACTAGGAAGTAGTCGTTTTCAATATCCATCAATTTGATAGCCTGTTTTGGCTTCTATTTTTCGTTGAGTTTTGATCCCAAAGTAGTATATCTTATTCATCTCCCAATGAGTTTGATAACCATCGTTTGATCAAGGCTCTTCTCGGCGAGAGTTTGGATACATTCGGAAAAGTCAATTGAGACAATACCATCAACAATCGAACGAGTGACGTCACCCTCTTGAATCTCAATATCTTCTTCGTCAAGAATTTCCTCAAAGTTTTCTGGATTAGCAGTGGAATCAGTCATCAAGGAATCTTTATAGGACAGTGCGTTGCTTTTTTTGTTCACCAAGTTTTCAGTATGGGGTAAAGGGGATGGAGTGGGGTTTTGTTGTTCAGACAGTGGCCTACTACGATCAGGTGGATCATCGTCGATCCGAAGATGTTTTCTGAGGTTGGGATTAGGGGTGGCTATGGCAGGAGTGTTGAAATTTCTTCAAGCAATCGACGACTGCAAAAACAAGTGGAGGCTGCTAAATTTTTTTTATTTAATAATAGGAATAATTATAAAATTGAGTCATTAAACTTTAAGGTATTTATAAGATTAGCCCTTAAACTTCAACTATAAATACCCTAGCTCATTTAGCTTCAAAATTTTTCCAAAATCAATTACTTTCTCCCAATACTAAAGAGTTTAGAGAGTTCTCTTGTGAGTAGTGAGTGTTTTGTAAACATCTGTAAATTTTCACTCTTTAGTAAAAGATCTGCAGCAGTCCGGAGACGTAGGCAAAAATTGGTTGAATTTCGTTATCAATTTCGGGTATTATTTTTTCGCTTTTATTTCGCATTCTCACTAATCTGGTTATAGGGAAATTACTTGTGGGTTTATTTTTTCTAACAACTGGTATCAGAGCTTTTGGTTGTGAATTTTGTCAATTTTTTGTGAGGTTACTATTCATCACTATTTATGTGAATAGTGAATTTCGTGAATAGTAAAAATTTTGTCGACGATACGAGTTTGTTGACGGATGTGTTATAATACACGGTGGTTCGCATAAATTGTCAAAAACGATCCAAAGAAGCCAGATTCGAGTGGGAGCGATGGCTGTAGACGAAGGGAATGTGAAAATTGAAAAGTTCGATGGTGCGGACTTTGACTTTTGGAAGATGCAGATTGAAGATTTTCTATACCAGAAAAATCTATATCAACCTCTCTCATGAAAACAACCAGAGGGCATAAAGAATGAAGACTGGGCCCTTCTCGACAGACAAGCCCTCAGAGTTATCCGACTGACGTTATCCCACAATGTTGCTTTCAACATAGCAAAGGAAAAGACCACGGCGGGTCTTATGTCAGCTCTCTCCAGTATGTATGAGAAGCCATCGGCCTCAAACAAAGTTCATTTGATGAGGCGATTATTCAATTTGCGGATGACGGAAGGGGCATCAGTGGCTCAACACCTAAATGAACTCAATACAATCACAACCCAGTTGAGTTCCGTGGAAATTGAATTCGATGATGAAGTTCGAGCTTTAATTCTCTTATCATCTCTACCAGACAGTTGGAATGTTACTGTTACAGCAGTCAGCAGCTCGTCGGGAAACAACAAATTAAAATTCGACGATGTTCGGGATCTGGTATTGAGTGAAGAAATTCGACGGAGAGAAGCGGGTGAAGCATCAACCTTGCACACGGAGTCCAGAGGGAGAACTTCAGAAAGAAATTCAAATCGTGGCAGATCGAAATCCAGAAAGGGCAAATCAAGAACAGGAAAGAAAGAATTTACCTGTTACAATTGTGGCAAGAAAGGTCACTTTAAAAGAGATTGTCGAGCACTGAAGAAAGATACCGGCGCACAGGAATCTGCCAACATGACAGAGGAAATAGGTGATGCCATGATTCTAAGCATCAACAGTCCGATTGAATCATGGATCTTGGATTCAGGGGCATCTTTCCACTTTACCCCATGCCGAGAAATCATGGAGAACTATGTCAGTGGTGATTTTGGGAAGGTTCATCTAGCCGATGATGAAACCTTAAAGATCGTCAGAAAAGGAGACATCCGATTAAAGTTGCCAAACCAGACCACCTGGACGCTGAAGGGAGTGAGACATATTCCTGGCCTCAAAAGAAATTTGATTTCTGTAGGACAGCTTGATGGAGAAGGATATAGTACAACCTTTTCAGGCTGTGAATGGAAGATTACCAAAGGAGCACTCGTCATTGCTCGTGGTAAGAAGAATGGTACTCTCTATGTAACCTCAAATTTAGAGAATATCATTACAGTAGTAGATGATGATGGAAAATCAAACCTATGGCACCAAAGGCTTGGCCATATGAGCGAGAAAGGGATGAAGACACTTTTGTCAAAAGGGAAGTTGTCGGATCTAAAGAGTGTAGATGTCGGACTATGCGAGGATTGCATCTTTGGCAAACAAAAGAAAGTTAGTTTTGCAAAGATTGACAAGACACCCAAGGTAGAAAAGTTAGAGTTGGTTCATACTGATGTATGGGGACCATCTCTAGTTCCATCCCTTGCAGGCTCATTATATTATGTCACCTTCATCGATGATTCAACAAGGAAGGTGTGGGTTTATTTTCTGAAGAAAAAATCGGAAGTCATTGATACCTTCAGAAAATAGAAAGCCATGGTGGAAAATGAGACTGGTTTGAAAGTCAAGTGGTTGAGGTCTGACAATGGAGGAGAGTACAAAAATCGTAGATTCAGAGATTTCCGCGCAAACAATGGGATCAAGATGGAGACAACAGTTCCCATGACACCATAACAGAATGGCGTAGTAGAGCGCATGAACAGGACTCTGAATGAACGTTCCAGAAACATGAGGATACATGCTGGATTACCCAAATTTCTATGGGCTGAAGCTATCAACACTGTAACTTACCTGATCAACCATGGGCCCTCAGTTCCTTTGGATGGCAGAATACTAGAGGAAGCTTGGAGTAAGAAAGAAATAAACCTTTCACACTTAAGAGTGTTTGGTTGTATTTCTTATGTACACATATATTCTGCTGAAAGAAGTAAACTTGATGCTAAGTCCAACAAATGTGCCTTTGTTGGTTATGGCAGTGATGAGTTCGGTTACCGATTTTGGGACTATGAAAATCGGAAGATCATCAGAAGCAGAGATGTTATTTTCAATGAGAATGTGATGTACAAAGACAGGGCAACCATAGAATCAAGTAGCTCCAATACTGAAGCTGAAACAAAGGAATTTGCTGAGTTCGAGGAGATTTCTAGAAATGATGTTCAGATCAATCCTGAAGTAGTTCAAGAATAACCAAACACACCAGAACTGAGACGCTCCTCCAGAATTCCTAAACCAACCCAACGATATTCTCCTTCTTTGCACTACTTGTTACTGACTGACAATGGTGAATCAGAGTGCTATGATGAAGCAATGCAAGTGGAGGATTCAATCAAGTAGGAGTCTTCCATGAAAGATGAGATGGACTTGCTTATGTCAAATCAGACGTGGGAATTAGCTGAATTACCACCAGGCAAGAAAGCACTCCATAACAAGTGGATTTATAGGATCAAAGAAGAGCATGATGGGAGTAAACGTGTAACACCCCCAACCCGCACCCGACCTGGATTCGAGTTCTAGGTGTCACATTGACTTTTCAAAACATTTACTTGTATAAAATAGTGAGTAATTTAAAAAAAAACTTTGATAACATTTAACTTATTCAAAACGTTTACAAAATATATCAGAGTTCATACAATTTATATCCTTAGATTACATGCCAACTACACTCTATAACCAGTACATATATTTTCTGATCTGACATTTGGTAAGGAGAACTGACCTGTCTTGATCCGCATTACTCTTTACTCTTCCCGAAACCTACGTGTGAAACAATCACACGCTAAGTCGAAGACTTAGTGAGGTATAACAACTTATAATGCACTTTATAACATATATCAATACATGCATGTTATGTTCTATCATGGTATACCAATTCCATGCATTCTTCGTATCATATAAAATCATATCAGATTAACTACAGTAAATACATACATACACATAATTCATCCTTAACAGTTTATCATGTAATCACATATTTTTATGGTTAATCTTTTCAATCAAACACTATACACACACAACATCATATCATTTCTATAACATTTATCATACCACTAACATATATTTGTTCATATCTCTGGATTAGCCCATGTACATATGTGAGAACTATCGATATGTGAGTCTATAGAGGTTGTGCACTAATGCTGTCACCACAGCTCGTATAAGTCCCACTGTGTGGCATATGAAATTTGTCCCGAAGGACCTGTGAATTTGTCCCGAAGGACCTATGAGTTGTCCCGAAGGACCTATGAAACCCTCGACTCTTGGCATGCCAACTATACCCCTAGCTCTCATGACACATAACATGGGCATTATCATTTATTTCATTTCAAATATTCACATAACATGTAATTCACTTTCACATATCACGTATCACATAGCTTCTTTCATATTATCACATAGTCACATAGTTCACTTACACGTAGATCATTTCCATATAATTCACATGTCACATATCTCATGTTCTTGTATAATTTCTATCATTTCTCACCCAATCACATTTATTCATGTAAACATACTTATCATATCTTGTTCACATAAGATCATATACTTCATATAACATATAGAAACACCTAGAACACTTTTACGTAGCTTATATCAATTTTCAGAGTCCTTTCATATTATCTGATGACATATATCATATAGATATATAATAGCTGATATAATATTATCTACCTTATGCTCCATTTCTTTGTATCCCCTTTTTCATATCAGCATACATTTACATATTCTTATATGTCCTATCAATATCCTATACACTTACTCATATTCTCATATATCATATTTTAATATAATTTGAATAGTAATACTCTATAATTGTATCATATAATGATTTTACCCAAGTACTCCTTTATAAAGTTTATATTACATGTTCAATTAGTCTCATGCTATCTTATAAATAATTTCCATTTATTTTATATCATTTACCTTTTCCACTCACATAAACCATCTATTTATTTAGTTCCATTTCTCATGACTTCCACAATACTCTTTAATAAAACTTTGTAGCTCTTCACTATAATACATAAACCATAGTTTCCTTTAATTTATCAATCTTCCCTATATTACTTATGTATCCTTATTTATGCCCTCGAATTCATACTATTCTCTTAGAGTCTCCTAATATTTCTCGTATAATTACTTATACCATATCATATAACTTATACTTGATTATCTTATTCTCTCATATTCATTTCATTTCTTATGACTCTATCATATAACTTATTTCATGTTCTTCCATTATTACATATTAAAGTCTTACATACATCATATAACATATACAAAGCATATCCTTATCTTTAGTCATGCATACATACAATCAATGTAATACAGATAATCACATATAATTATAACTACACATAATCATGTCCATGACTTCATGCATATTACTCTAGGAAATAGACTCATCACAAGTCTTATTTCCATTAAACACCTCATATCACTAGTATGCACTCACCTGGGCCTCGTTGTTTAAATCAATCCTAATCCTTAGTTTGTTCCGGAACAAGCTTTCATTCTATATCTACATAATAATACATTAATACTTATCAGTGTACTGATTGATATATTCGAAACTATCACTCCTTAGTCTCAAAGAAAAGCCAATTTCATCTTTTAATGAAGGTATGCATCGATGCACTACACCAAGCATCGATGCATAAATCCTATTCGATGTTTGTATTTAATGGGGATGCATCGATGCACTCCTTATGCATCGATGCATAAATCATATTCGATGCTTTATATTTAAAATTCATGCATCGATGCACTGCATGTGCATCGATGCACCTTAAACAATTTCTGGTATTTATCATCGATGCATCGGTACACAATGAATGTGCATCGATGCACATTGCCCAGAACTGACATTTTAGCACGTAAATCATCAACTCTTCCCTTAATTCTTCTCTTTTAAGCCCCTATTTTGACATTAAACTCAACTACTATAACTTGAACCAACTTATATCCATGTAAATCATCTTTAACCTCAAAATCATATCTTCTTTATGAGATTCAAGAATCATACCAAATTTCTATATGTTCTAAATCCAATTCTAACACTTAATACTTCTTAATTAAGCTGATGACAAGTCAAATCCAACTTTAGAACTTCAAAAACCTTTCTATAACAAAAGTTCATTTATAAACCCTTAATAGAAATTCCTTTCTAATTCTATCTCTTTGGTGTTTTAAACTTATATAAGCTTTCCTTAAGCTTATATAACCCTCAAAGACTCAAATCCAACTTAAAACTTTCAAGAAATCATAAGCTAAATCAAACTTACCTTTGCTCTTGGCTTCCACGTGAAGAAGAAGAAGAAAGGAGAAGAGAATTCTGGAGAATTTCTCCCTCTCCACGTGTATAATTCCTTTTTTTTTAAATGATCAAATGACCATTTTACCCTTTATTTCCTTTAATAATTACTGAATAACCTTTATCATATTTCCAAGAAGTCATTGAACTATTCAATTATCCTACTTTAGTCACCAAATTCTGAAACTTTACAATTTGGTCACTAACCCGGTAATGCGGATGTTACAAATCTCCCCTCCTTTTTAAAAAAATTCATCCTCGAATTTTCACTGAACATATCAATAAGAACATATCTTCTAATGTTCTCATACTACCTCTTTCACTTAATTTCTCCTTCCTTTATTTCTTCAGTTGCCTTTTTCCTTTATACATTCATGTACTGACACTTATCATATAAACAGTAACTAGTAACTTTAATCCATTTATGGCTTCTCTCTCCTTCCTTTATGCATTTTCCTTTGACTATTTCTGAAATTTCATATAATGTCACTAATCACATAGACGGTAACATCAATTTTCATCACTTAACATCATAAATTCATCTTTAAATACTTTATAATAACCAAATTCATTTTCCATCATCATTTAACCAAGAATACGACCTTAAATCTTCTTAAATACGATTCAACCTACACTTTCTTACTCATTCACAATGCAATTTTCCTGGGTTTAAACTCAGGCATTACAACTTCCTTTATCTTATAAATCAATCTTAAACCCTTGCAAAACAATACATATATCACTTGATCCTTTGATATGGAATACAACTAATTCAAATCGAGTCTGTAATTGAAAATCATAATCTATGTCTCTCTTCGAGAGTGTTGATGTTTACAAGGTACTAATTCTCTTAATTCTTCTGAGATCTCTCTAGATCTTTAATACAATTCATCACTTCTTGAAAAGAACAAATTTTAACATCAATAATATTCTTTTCGTCTAGGCACAAACCCTCCATACCTCACTTACATACATCATTTTTTCCCCTTCAAATAACTTAATAACAATTTCTTAGACTTATCAAACTACATTCATATCCCTATACGTTACGATTCCTCAGTTTTCAAACTTAAGCATTTTAACTTTCTCTGTCTTATAAACTAATTGCTGATATAATCCTTCTTCAACTTTTCTATTACTTTATAACTTTCCTTAACCATACGAATCCTTATCTCCTTCACTACGTCACATTTACATGATCGAGATACACAACTATATCCATATCCGTTTCATATTCGGTTAACTTATCCTAACAATATCTTCAAATCTCTTAACTCCAATACACTTTTCGTCACATAATCTGGTTAGCCAACGCTAACTCTTTTCATCTAGAATGCAAACCCTTATAATAAACATACTCTTGTTTATGCGCAATACTATCACTTCGTTTCAAACTCATAAGCTCTGACTTTATACATCTTATACACTTGTCACTGATGCACTTATCCTTGAGTTCTTCTATACGTACTCATCACGTCCTTATATCTTTTTAACATTCTTATGGTGACACCTGTTCACCATATTCTATCTTATCCACATAATAACAAAACTACTATATATCGTGTTTCCGATTCCAAACGATGAAAACTTTTATCATTATTCAGATATGATTTCAGCTTTCTGAAATCAACTTTGATCTTACTAGGCATTTCCTGAGGTGTCCGCTCTTCCCCCTGCCTGGCCAGGGCAGGTGAATTGCTATCACAATCAGGAATATCGCATCTTATTTCACTTTGAAATTACTATAATCATACTTCTATTATAACGTAGCAATCTAATTCTATTAGCAAGACAACACACTCTTTACACTATCAGATCAGAAATGTTTCACCTTATGTTGGCATGTACACATTTTATGACACTTTAAACTTCGGTTTATGCCGAGAATCGACTAAACCATAGCTCTGATACCATTAAATGTAACACCCCCAACCCGTACCCGACCTGGATTCAAGTTCTAGGTGTCACATTGACTTTTCAAAACATTTACTTGTATAAAATAGTGAGTAATTTAAAAAAAACTTTGATAACATTTAACTTATTCAAAATGTTTACAAAATATATCAGAGTTCATACAATTTATATCCTTAGATTACATGCCAACTACACTCTATAACCAGTACATATATTTTCTGATCTGACATTTGGTAAGGAGAACTGACCTGTCTTGATCCGCATTACTCTTTACTCTTCCCGAAACCTACGTGTGAAACAATCACACGCTAAGTCGAAGACTTAGTGAGGAATAACAACTTATAATGCACTTTATAACATATATCAATACATGCATGTTATGTTCTATCATGGTATACCAATTCCATGCATTCTTCGTATCATATAAAATCATATCAGATTAACTACAGTAAATACATACATACACATAATTCATCCTTAACAGTTTATCATGTAATCACATATTTTTATGGTTAATCTTTTCAATCAAACACTACACACACACAACATCATATCATTTCTATAACATTTATCATACCACTAACATATATTTGTTCATATCTCTGGATTAGCCCATGTACATATGTGAGAACTATCGATATGTGAGTCTATAGAGGTTGTGCACTAATGCTGTCACCACAGCTCGTATAAGTCCCACTGTGTGGCATATGAAATTTGTCCCGAAGGACCTGTGAATTTGTCCCGAAGGACCTATGAGTTGTCCCGAAGGACCTATGAAACCCTCGACTCTTGGCATGCCAACTATACCCCTAGCTCTCATGACACATAACATGGGCATTATCATTTATTTCATTTCAAATATTCACATAACATGTAATTCACTTTCACATATCACGTATCACATAGCTTCTTTTCATATTATCACATAGTCACATAGTTCACTTACACGTAGATCATTTCCATATAATTCACATGTCACATATCTCATGTTCTTGTATAATTTCTATCATTTCTCACCCAATCACATTTATTCATGTAAACATACTTATCATATCTTGTTCACATAAGATCATATACTTCATATAACATATAGAAACACCTAGAACACTTTTACGTAGCTTATATCAATTTTCAGAGTCCTTTCATATTATCTGATGACATATCATATAGATATATAATAGCTGATATAATATTATCTACCTTATGCTCCATTTCTTTGTATCCCCTTTTTCATATCAGCATACATTTACATATTCTTATATGTCCTATCAATATCCTATACACTTACTCATATTCTCATATATCATATTTTAATATAATTTGAATAGTAATACTCTATAATTGTATCATATAATGATTTTACCCAAGTACTCCTTTATAAAGTTTATATTACATGTTCAATTAGTCTCATGCTATCTTATAAATAATTCCATTTATTTTATATCATTTACCTTTTCCACTCACATAAACCATCTATTTATTTAGTTCCATTTCTCATGACTTCCACAATACTCTTTAATAAAACTTTGTAGCTCTTCACTATAATACATAAACCATAGTTTCCTTTAATTTATCAATCTTCCCTATATTACTTATGTATCCTTTTATGCCCTCGAATTCATACTATTCTCTTAGAGTCTCCTAATATTTCTCGTATAATTACTTATACCATATCATATAACTTATACTTGATTATCTTATTCTCTCATATTCATTTCATTTCTTATGACTCTATCATATAACTTATTTCATGTTCTTCCATTATTACATATTAAAGTCTTACATACATCATATAACATATACAAAGCATATCCTTATCTTTAGTCATGCATACATACAATCAATGTAATACAGATAATCACATATAATTATAACTACACATAATCATGTCCATGACTTCATGCATATTACTCTAGGAAATAGACTCATCACAAGTCTTATTTCCATTAAACACCTCATATCACTAGTATGCACTCACCTGGGCCTCGTTGTTTAAATCAATCCTAATCCTTAGTTTGTTCCGGAACAAGCTTTCATTCTATATCTACATAATAATACATTAATACTTATCAGTGTACTGATTGATATATTCGAAACTATCACTCCTTAGTCTCAAAGAAAAGCCAATTTCATCTTTTAATGAAGGTATGCATCGATGCACTACACCAAGCATCGATGCATAAATCCTATTCGATGTTTGTATTTAATGGGGATGCATCGATGCACTCCTTATGCATCGATGCATAAATCATATTCGATGCTTTATATTTAAAATTCATGCATCGATGCACTGCATGTGCATCGATGCACCTTAAACAATTTCTGGTATTTATCATCGATGCATCGGTACACAATGAATGTGCATCGATGCACATTGCCCAGAACTGACATTTTAGCACGTAAATCATCAACTCTTCCCTTAATTCTTCTCTTTTAAGCCCCTATTTTGACATTAAACTCAACTACTATAACTTGAACCAACTTATATCCATGTAAATCATCTTTAACCTCAAAATCATATCTTCTTTATGAGATTCAAGAATCATACCAAATTTTCTATATGTTCTAAATCCAATTCTAACACTTAATACTTCTTAATTAAGCTGATGACAAGTCAAATCCAACTTTAGAACTTCAAAAACCTTTCTATAACAAAAGTTCATTTATAAACCCTTAATAGAAATTCCTTTCTAATTCTATCTCTTTGGTGTTTTAAACTTATATAAGCTTTCCTTAAGCTTATATAACCCTCAAAGACTCAAATCCAACTTAAAACTTTCAAGAAATCATAAGCTAAATCAAACTTACCTTTGCTCTTGGCTTCCACGTGAAGAAGAAGAAGAAAGGAGAAGAGAATTCTGGAGAATTCTCTCCCTCTCCACGTGTATATAATTCCTTTTTTTTTAAATGATCAAATGACCATTTTACCCTTTATTTCCTTTAATAATTACTGAATAACCTTTATCATATTTCCAAGAAGTCATTGAACTATTCAATTATCCTACTTTAGTCACCAAATTCTGAAACTTTACAATTGGTCACTAACCGGTAATGCGGATGTTACAAATCTCCCTCCTTTTTAAAAAAATTCATCCTCGAATTTTCACTGAACATATCAATAAGAACATATCTTCTAATGTTCTCATACTACCTCTTTCACTTAATTTCTCCTTCCTTTATTTCTTCAGTTGCCTTTTTCCTTTATACATTCATGTACTGACACTTATCATATAAACAGTAACTAGTAACTTTAATCCATTTATGGCTTCTCTCTCCTTCCTTTATGCATTTCCTTTGACTATTTCTGAAATTTCATATAATGTCACTAATCACATAGACGGTAACATCAATTTTCATCACTTAACATCATAAATTCATCTTTAAATACTTTATAATAACCAAATTCATTTTCCATCATCATTTAACCAAGAATACGACCTTAAATCTTCTTAAATACGATTCAACCTACACTTTCTTACTCATTCACAATGCAATTTTCCTGGGTTTAAACTCAGGCATTACAACTTCCTTTATCTTATAAATCAATCTTAAACCCTTGCAAAACAATACATATATCACTTGATCCTTTGATATGGAATACAACTAATTCAAATCGAGTCTGTAATTGAAAATCATAATCTATGTCTCTCTTCGAGAGTGTTGATGTTACAAGGTACTAATTCTCTTAATTCTTCTGAGATCTCTCTAGATCTTTAATACAATTCATCACTTCTTGAAAAGAACAAATTTTAACATCAATAATATTCTTTTCGTCTAGGCACAAACCCTCCATACCTCACTTACATACATCATTTTTTCCCCTTCAAATAACTTAATAACAATTTCTTAGACTTATCAAACTACATTCATATCCCTATACGTTACGATTCCTCAGTTTTCAAACTTAAGCATTTTAACTTTCTCTGTCTTATAAACTAATTGCTGATATAATCCTTCTTCAACTTTTCTATTACTTTATAACTTTCCTTAACCATACGAATCCTTATCTCCTTCACTACGTCACATTTACATGATCGAGATACACAACTATATCCATATCCGTTTCATATTCGGTTAACTTATCCTAACAATATCTTCAAATCTCTTAACTCCAATACACTTTTCGTCACATAATCTGGTTAGCCAACGCTAACTCTTTTCATCTAGAATGCAAACCCTTATAATAAACATACTCTTGTTTATGCGCAATACTATCACTTCGTTTCAAACTCATAAGCTCTGACTTTATACATCTTATACACTTGTCACTGATGCACTTATCCTTGAGTTCTTCTATACGTACTCATCACGTCCTTATATCTTTTTAACATTCTTATGGTGACACCTGTTCACCATATTCTATCTTATCCACATAATAACAAAACTACTATATATCGTGTTTCCGATTCCAAACGATGAAAACTTTTTATCATTATTCAGATATGATTTCAGCTTTCTGAAATCAACTTTTGATCTTACTAGGCATTTCCTGAGGTGTCCGCTCTTCCCCCTGCCTGGCCAGGGCAGGTGAATTGCTATCACAATCAGGAATATCGCATCTTATTTCACTTTGAAATTACTATAATCATACTTCTATTATAACGTAGCAATCTAATTCTATTAGCAAGACAACACACTCTTTACACTATCAGATCAGAAATGTTTCACCTTATGTTGGCATGTACACATTTTATGACACTTTAAACTTCGGTTTATGCCGAGAATCGACTAAACCATAGCTCTGATACCATTAAATGTAACACCCCCAACCCGTACCCGACCTGGATTCAAGTTCTAGGTGTCACATTGACTTTTCAAAACATTTACTTGTATAAAATAGTGAGTAATTTAAAAAAAACTTTGATAACATTTAACTTATTCAAAATGTTTACAAAATATATCAGAGTTCATACAATTTATATCCTTAGATTACATGCCAACTACACTCTATAACCAGTACATATATTTTCTGATCTGACATTTGGTAAGGAGAACTGACCTGTCTTGATCCGCATTACTCTTTACTCTTCCGAAACTACGTGTGAAACAATCACACGCTAAGTCGAAGACTTAGTGAGGAATAACAACTTATAATGCACTTTATAACATATATCAATACATGCATGTTATGTTCTATCATGGTATACCAATTCCATGCATTCTTCGTATCATATAAAATCATATCAGATTAACTACAGTAAATACATACATACACATAATTCATCCTTAACAGTTTATCATGTAATCACATATTTTTATGGTTAATCTTTTCAATCAAACACTACACACACACAACATCATATCATTTCTATAACATTTATCATACCACTAACATATATTTGTTCATATCTCTGGATTAGCCCATGTACATATGTGAGAACTATCGATATGTGAGTCTATAGAGGTTGTGCACTAATGCTGTCACCACAGCTCGTATAAGTCCCACTGTGTGGCATATGAAATTTGTCCCGAAGGACCTGTGAATTTGTCCGAAGGACCTATGAGTTGTCCCGAAGGACCTATGAAACCCTCGACTCTTGGCATGCCAACTATACCCCTAGCTCTCATGACACATAACATGGGCATTATCATTTATTTCATTTCAAATATTCACATAACATGTAATTCACTTTCACATATCACGTATCACATAGCTTCTTTTCATATTATCACATAGTCACATAGTTCACTTACACGTAGATCATTTCCATATAATTCACATGTCACATATCTCATGTTCTTGTATAATTTCTATCATTTCTCACCCAATCACATTTATTCATGTAAACATACTTATCATATCTTGTTCACATAAGATCATATACTTCATATAACATATAGAAACACCTAGAACACTTTTACGTAGCTTATATCAATTTTCAGAGTCCTTTCATATTATCTGATGACATATATCATATAGATATATAATAGCTGATATAATATTATCTACCTTATGCTCCATTTCTTTGTATCCCCTTTTTCATATCAGCATACATTTACATATTCTTATATGTCCTATCAATATCCTATAAACTTACTCATATTCTCATATATCATATTTTAATATAATTTGAATAGTAATACTCTATAATTGTATCATATAATGATTTTACCCAAGTAATCCTTTATAAAGTTTATATTACATGTTCAATTAGTCTCATGCTATCTTATAAATAATTTCCATTTATTTTATATCATTTACCTTTTCCACTCACATAAACCATCTATTTATTTAGTTCCATTTCTCATGACTTCCTCAATACTCTTTAATAAAACTTTGTAGCTCTTCACTATAATACATAAACCATAGTTTCCTTTAATTTATCAATCTTCCCTATATTACTTATGTATCCTTATTTATGCCCTCGAATTCATATTATTCTCTTAGAGTCCTAACATTTCTCGTATAATTACTTATACCATATCATATAACTTATACTTGATTATCTTATTCTCTCATATTCATTTCATTTCTTATGACTCTATCATATAACTTATTTCATGTTCTTTCATTATTACATATTAAAGTCTTACATACATCATATAACATATACAAAGCATATCCTTATCTTTAGTCATGCATACATACAATCAATGTAATACAGATAATCACATATAATTAAACTACACATAATCATGTCCATGACTTCATGCATATTACTCTAGGAAATAGACTCATCACAAGTCTTATTTCCATTAAACACCTCATATCACTAGTATGCACTCACCTGGGCCTCGTTGTTTAAATCAATCCTAATCCTTAGTTTGTTCCGGAACAAGCTTTCATTCTATATCTACATAATAATACATTAATACTTATCAGTGTACTGATTGATATATTCGAAACTATCACTCCTTAGTCTCAAAGAAAAGCCAATTTCATCTTTTAATGAAGGTATGCATCGATGCACTACACCATGCATCGATGCATAAATCCTATTCGATGTTTGTATTTAATGGGGATGCATCGATGCATCCTTATGCATCGATGCATAAATCATATTCGATGTTTTATATTTAAAATTCATGCATCGATGCACTGCATGTGCATCGATGCACCTTAAACAATTTCTGGTATTTATCATCGATGCATCGGTGCACAATGAATGTGCATCGATGCACATTGCCCAGAACTGACATTTTAGCACGTAAATCATCAACTCTTCCCTTAATTCTTCTCTTTTAAGCCCCTATTTGACATTAAACTCAACTACTATAACTTGAACCAACTTATATCCATGTAAATCATCTTTAACCTCAAAATCCTATCTTCTTTATGAGATTCAAGAATCATACCAAATTTTCTATATGTTCTAAATCTAATTCTAACACTTAATACTTCTTAATTAAGCTGATGACAAGTCAAATCCAACTTTAGAACTTCAAAAACCTTTCTATAACAAAAGTTCATTTATAAACCCTTAATAGAAATTCCTTTCTAATTCTATCTCTTTGGTGTTTTAAACTTATATAAGTTTTCCTTAAGCTTATATAACCCTCAAAGACTCAAATCCAACTTAAAACTTTCAAGAAATCATAAGCTAAATCAAACTTACCTTTGCTCTTGGCTTCCACGTGAAGAAGAAGAAGAAAGGAGAAGAGAATTCTGGAGAATTCTCTCCCTCTCCACGTGTATATAATTCCCTTTTTTTTCTTTTTTTTTTTAAAATGATCAAATGACCATTTTACCCTTTATTTCCTTTAATAATTACTGAATAACCTTTATCATATTTCCAAGAAGTCATTGAACTATTCAATTATCCTACTTTAGTCACCAAATTCTGAAACTTTACAATTTGGTCACTAACCCGGTAATGCGGATGTTACAAAACGCTACAAAGCGAGATTGGTTGTCAAAGGTTTTCAACAAAAAGAAGGTATTGACTACAATTAAATTTTATCTCCAGTCGTGAAACTGTCTACAATCAGACTGGTGTTGAAAATTGTAGCTGCAGAAAATTTACATCTTGAGCAGTTAGATGTAAAGATAGCTTTCCTTCATGGTGATTTGGAGGAAGAAATCTATATGAGGCAGCCAGAAGGCTTCATAGAGGCAGGCAAGAAAAACCTGGTATGCAGGTTGAAGAAGAGCTTGTATGGTTTAAAACAAGCTCCTAGATAGTGGTACAAGAAGTTCGATAGCTTTATGAGTAGTAGTGGTTTTACCAGATGCCAAGCAGATCATTGTTGCTACATCAAGAGGTTCGACAACAGCTTCATTATTTTATTGTTGTATGTTGATAACATGCTCGTTGCAGGCTCAGACATGCAAGAGATTTTACACTTGAAGCAAGAATTGTCGAAGCAGTTTGCTATGAAGGATCTGGGCGCTACAAAGTAGATTCTTGGGATGAGGATTAAGAGAGACACAAATTCGGGGACTTTGATGTTATCACAGGCTGAGTAAATCAACAAATTACTCTCCAGGTTCAACATGCAAGATGTTAAACCAGTAAGTACACCTTTAGGTGTTCATTTTAGACTCTCCAAAGAACAGTCACCAAAGACGGAGGAAGAATGTGCACACATGGTGAAGGTGTCGTATGCCACAACAATTGGAAGTCTGATGTATGTCATGGTTTGTACCAGACCAGATATATTGCTCATGCAGTGGGAGTTGTTAGCAGGTACATGAATAATCCGGGCAAGGTACACTGGGAAGCAGTCAAATGGATCCTCAGATATCTGCGGGGTATTATAAACAAAACACTTTGTTTCAAAGGTGGAGATACAATACTGACATGCTATGTAGATGCTGACTTAGCCGAAAATGTTGACATCAGAAAGAGCACTACATGGTATGTTTATACTCTAGGAGGTACTGCAGTGAGTTGGGTTTCTCAACTACAGAAGATAGTTGCTCTCTCCACAACTGAAGCAGAATATGTCGTTGTTACGGAAGCCAGCAAGGAGATAGTCTGACTCCAAAGTTTCTTGGAAGAGTTAGGCAAGAAACAAGAAAACAATGTCTTATATTGCGACAGTCAAAGTGTTATCCATCTAGCAAAGAATCTGTCTTTTCATTCCAGGACGAAACACATACAATTGAGATATCATTTTATCCAGCCTCTTCTGGAAGATGGGATTTTGAAACTTGAAAAGATCAGTGGAGCTCAAAATTTGGCAGACATGTTGACAAAGAAGGTGACTACGGACAAACTGAAGTTGTGTTCAGTTTCAGTTGGCATGCTAGAATAACAAGACTAGAAATGCTGCTGCATCGATCGAGGTGTGAAGACAGATTAAAATTAGTCTTCAAGTGGGAGATTGTTGAAATTTCTTCAAGCAGCCGGCGGTTGCAAAAACAAGTAGGGGGCTGCTAATTTTTTTTATTATTTTATAATAGGGATAATTATAAAATTGAGTCATTGAACTTTAGGGTATTTACAAGATTAGCCCTTAAGCTTCAACTATAAATACCCTAGCTCATTTAGCTTCAAAATTTTTCCAAAATCAATTTCTTTCTCCCAATACTAAAGAGTTTAGAGAGTTCTCTTGTGAGTAGTGAGTGTTTTGTAAACACCTGTAAAATTTCTCTTTAGTAAAAGATCTGCAGCAGTCCGGAGACGTAGGCAAAAATTGGCTGAACTCCGTTATCAATTTCGGGTATTATTTTTCCGCTTTTATTTCGCATTCTCACTAATCTGGTTATAGGGAAATTACTTGTACTAGGTTTATTTTTCCCAACAAGGAGCAAGGAACATGTTAGGTTTTTTTTACAAAATTCTATTATAATTTTCTTTTAGTTTAAGTTTTTCTTGAGTTTCATCTTCTTTTCTAATTTTATTTCTTTTGATTAATGTTGGTTTTTTTCTATCCACATCAATATTGCTAATCATAGTCTCGTTATATATAAGATTTGAAGATTTATTTTGAAGCATAGTTGAATATAGTAGAGGCATTCCAAGAAAAAATCAAAGTCAAAAAATGGATTTTGTTATAATTTGACATGTGGACTAGAGAAATGATCAACACATGCCCTTGAATTAAACAAAGTTAAGCATGAACCAATTTTCTTTAGTGGTTAAAAGAATCGTTGTTGTTTATAGAGGTCACGGATTTGAACACCAGTGACTGCAGTAATGTAATTGAGCGTTCATTATCAAATAATTAAGGGTAGTTAAAATATATATTACCTTGTAATCACTTTAATTTAATAATAAAAAAAAAGACAATTATGATTGAATTTTTTACTATCATAGCAAAATGAATGTAAAAAAATATTTACATTAAAAAGTTAGTTTGACATGAAAGCGTTTGATGGAGGAGGGAGGTGTTGATTGTGAAGTCTGGAAACTGTGGCCTAATCATCTCTAATTTTTTTAATTTTTTAATGATGAACAATTAAAATGAAATTAAAATATACTATTAAATATTTAAAAGAAAAAAAAAGAATTAAAATAATAATTTAATGACTAAATACTTAGTTTACCATTTAATATTTATCCGATTTTTTTAACTAAGAAATTAATTTACATATTAAGTTTTGATATTAATCTTGAATGAACGAAGGCCCATTGAGTTTATTGTGTTAAGCCCATTTATGAAATTGTGATTAAACCAATAAAAGGCGGGAGACCAAAACGTTACGTTGAGTTTCCCGCGAGAAGAAGCATTTAGCCGCTCCTCGTTTTCATCTTTTCCCCCTAAATTAAAAATGTTCTTTTATATATATATACCACCAATATTTTCCCACTCGTCAACCGAATCGAAGCACATTTCTTTTTGTACCAGTTTGTCTAAATCGGTGAAATTTTTTAACAATGCCTGCAATCGCAGATCGCAGCTCGTCTCCCTTCAAGGGGGTGTCGCCCGGATCCAACGGCTGTTGTACTCCTCAGAAACGACGGTTAAGGTCTGACACGGCGGCGGACAAACAGAGTCCGGTTTCAACGCCGATGAAACTCAAGTCACCTCGCCGTCGCCTAATTTCAAGTCCAAACAGCCCTGCAAATGTGGGATATTATTGCTTTTAATGTTTCTTTTTTGTAACTGTATGGTTGTTTTTGTCTGAATTGTTCTTATAATGTCTTGTGAACAATGTTCGGGGTAAACAATGTGAAATTAGTATGATACTTGTTTAGAATTTTTGACAAATTAAAAGAAAAACTAGTTATTTATGTCTTCGTTCCTTTTTAGTGTTTGATGAAATTCATGTTCTGCAAAAACATTGGATGGGGTTTAAAAGATTGCTAATGTTGTTTTTTTTTTTATTTACAGCAAATTAAGGAAGATCTGAGTGGTAAACTAGTGAAGAGATGCTTGGATCCGAGAGGTAGTTTTGTACATAGTCCTCCCCCCCACACACACACATCAACCAACGTGACTTTTTTTTAGCAATCAATGATAGTATTGAATTGGTTTTTGTTTATTTTGTTTAAAGATGTTGAGCAAATGAGGGGTGTGAAGGAGGCTTTACATGTTTCAACAGCCCCATCAACTGTTGTGTGCCGAGAAGATGAGCAAATAAGGGTTTTGGATTTTTGCAAGACGTGTGTTGAACAAGAGAAAGCTGGGAGCTTGTATGTGTGTGGATGTCCTGGGACCGGTAAATCATTATCCATGGAGAAAGTAAAACAGAAAGTTATTGATTATGCATCAATGGTATGTTCATTGTTTTATAATTCCTTTTACCTTGAAACCTTATTGAACTGAGTTATCAGTTTCAATTATTCCCTCTTTTTGTAACAGGAAGGTTTGCAGCCACCTGACATATTGACAATGAATTGCACTTCTTTAGCAAGTACATCTCTGATTTTCAGTAAGGTATTGTTATTGAAACCTTAACAACATTTAAAGCTTTCTATTTTGTAAGTTTTTGCCTGATGAGTATCTTGGCAGATTCTTGACATGCACCAATTGAAGAAGAAAACTACAGGGTCAATGTCACCTTTACAGCATTTACAGAAACTCTATTCAAACAAGCAGGCGTCATCAGGCTCAAAGATGATGTGAGAAATGTGCCCTTAACTACCTTGAAACATCATTCTTATCCTCTACGCAGGCCTTAACAAAATCACGAGGTTTTGCAGGTTAATAATTGCTGATGAGTTGGATTATTTAATTACAAGAGATAGAGCAGTACTTCATGATCTTTTCATGCTTACAACTTTTCCGTTTCAAGATGTATATTGATAGGTATCATTTTGTCCTCTGTGTTATGAATATGCTATTTCTATGTTGCTTGTCCTGATTCATGCTGACATTCACTCATGAATGTTTTTTTTACAGGAATAGCAAATTCCATTGATCTAGCTGATAGATTCTTCCAAGACTTCAGTCATTAAACTGTGAGCCCTTACTTTCATTATTTGGTTAACATTGATATTAGGCTTGATCATTTTGTGATATTTGTTCTTTTCTCGTTTTCATGAAGCCATCCTTGCTTCTAAATAGCCATAACTTTACATTTTCATTGTCATTTTCAACTATAAATAGTGAATTGTCACCATCAGCTTCCTATTTTCCCAACTAAGCAGTTATTTTCTAGGCTCTTTATTGCTAGTCTTGAAATTTTCACTGCTATTTATTTCTCTGCTGATATTTACTTCAATGAATGATGCAATACGGTTTATATTTATTAAACTACCACTTCTACATGTAGGCAAACCTATAGTTGTAACTTTCCGTGCTTACTCAAAAGATCAAATCCTTTCAATACTTCAGGAGAGGCTCTTGGTAATTACTACATTTCACTTTCATTCATGATTCTGAATTACTTGAGTTTGATTTGTGTGGCAAATTCAATGTTTTTGATTTCTACCTATAGGTACTTCCATTTATTGTCTTCCACCAGCAGGCATTAGAACTTTGTGCCAGAGTAAGTTAAACGGCTTCTTTTGTAAACCTAAGTTATACGGCTTCTTTTGTAAACCTCTTCCTGCCTTTAGTTAGTCTACTCTCAATAGATGCTAATTACTTGAATTTAGCAGAAAGTTGCTGCTGCATCTGGAGATATGCGGAAAGCTCTTTCTGTTTGCAGGTTAGTGTTTCATGGTTTAACGGGGATACTAAGATAATGACCTCGTTGCTAGTTCTAGAGTAGATGCTTTTAGTTCAACTAACATTCTTCTGTTGTTCCAGGAGTGCGGTGGAAATTCTTGAGGTAGAATTAAAGGAAACTACAAGAGGTGTCAGTTTGACATCTGCGGAGGGGGATTTCATCAGTCCACCGATGCCTCCTCATGAAGTCTTCCCATCACAAGATAATATTACAGTAGGCTTTCTCCAAATGCTAACCGTTACCAAGCTTGAGCTTGTTACATTTGTGCTTAACCTTCTTCTACAGTTCCTTACATTTAATGATATATTTCAGGTGAGGATTGACCATATGGCTCTTGCATTGTCAAAGACATTCAGATCACCTATAGTTGACACTATACAGTCTCTTCCACAGCATCAGCAAGTAAGCTTGAATTGCATACAACAGAAAATAATTAATATAATAGTCATGTCATCTTTTCTCATGCTGTTAAATTTTGCAGATTATACTTTGCTCTGCTGTGAAGTATTTCCGTGGTGGAAAGAAGGATACAACTGTTGGGGAGGTGTGCTTTCCCTTAAGTTTGATAGTAATGAGCTGAATCATTTCACAGTTTCATAATTGACTTATAATGGCTGTATTCTGCTGCAGCTAAATAAGTCTTACATTGACATTTGTAAATCAGCATTGATCCCACCAGTTGGAATTTCAGAATTTTCAAGTCTGTGCAGAGTGCTAAGTGACCAGGTAACTAAAGTATGCCTATTCTTCATTCTGAATGCATAATTATGTCAAAACACAGAAAGGGAGGTTGACATGATTCAATATACAGGGGCTATTTAAACTGGGCCAGTCTCGAGATGATAAATTCAAAAGGGTAACACTAAAAGTTGATGAAGCCGACATCTCCTTTGCTTTGCAGGTAGGGATTCATCACTTCAGGGCAGATCTCGAGTATTAATCTGTTTCTTACCATTAATCATTTATCTTGAACAGGGAATTCGTTTATTTCGGACTTGTCTGCAGCAATTGTGCACAAACGTATGATGAATTGTGATAGCTTGATATGGTGGCTTAAAAATCAATTAAATACACATTTAGACAGGCATTGCAATCCTAGTTGGTGGTCAAGTTCAGTCTGTTTCTGAAGTCCATGCCAAACCGTAAAGGAAATGACTATGTAATACAAATTGTAAATTTTTCTTTTTCTTTTTTACATGTTGGTTATTTTATTTGTTTATTTTATAACAAAAAGATATAAATTGATTATGCAAAATCCACATCATTATTTATTAACCACTATCTCTCCTCTAATTCCAAACTAAGCCAAAAAGGCAAGCAACATGGTCCTCATCATAGTATACTCCTCTAACTCCTCATATGCCTCCTCTACCTCTTTCTTTGCTGCACCTGAATCTGCCGGGCTGTAGGGGTGCACAAAAAATTCGAATATCCGATTTTGCGAAAAAAATATCCGAAATCGGATTTGGGAAAAACCGGTTTTTTTTAACCGGATCGGATTTTTTTAAACCGGTTATTTTAACCGGTTTGGAGAAAAAAATCCAGACCGGTTTTTTTACCGGATAAAAAACTGGTTTGAAAAAAACTGGTTAAAAACCCGGTTTTTATCCGAAAAAAAAACCGGTCTGGGTTTAAAAAACTAGCCGTTAATATAGCCGTTTGTGATCGTTTTTGACCGTTTTTTTTCTTTAAAAAATTACCATTTTACCACCCTAAACATGTATAAATAGGTTGGGGATGTATTTGGTTGATTACAACTTTCTCAAATCTTATTACACAACACTTAAACATCTCTCAAATCTTAGTTTTGTAATTTTTTGTTCATCATGAGTAACACGGCTGAATCTTCCGTCGGGGGAAACCTTGAAGTCGTGAGAGTGATCGAACACACTCGAAACAAAGATATTTGGGATCACTACGATTTATGTGAGATGTCAAATGGCTCGAGGAGGGCGCGTTGTAAACTTTGTCTAAAGTTTCTTGTATCGGAAGGAAACACAACGTTGAAGAACCATTTGACAAAATCATGCAAGGCACTTCGCTCAAGATCGGATCCTAGTCAATCGAATCTTACACCGCAAGGTGGTGTTTTTGTTTACGACAACGAAAAATTACGAGAAGCGTTTACAAAGTTCGTGATTACAAAACCATTGCCGTTCGACCACTTTGATGATGAAGATTTCACGACAACAATTCAACAACTAATGCAACCACGTTATACTCAAGTAAGTCGTACTACCCTTAGAAGAGATGCTATAAAAATGTGGCGTACGGCGAGGGAAAAAATGATTTTAGGATTCCAAGAACACCGTTATGGTGTGTCGCTTACATGTGACGTTTGGAGTTCCCCTCATAATACCGGAAATTTTTTTAGCCGTTACGTCACATTGGTTAGATAAAGATAATTGGCAAATGATGAAAAGAACAATCGCGTTTGAATTATTCGGTGAGCCGCATACGGTGCTAATTTATTTACACTTTTAAAAAGGGTAATTTGTCTTTATAAATTAGAAAATAAAGTTTTTTCTATATCCTTTGATAATGCATCGAATAATACAAACGCGGTTCCAAGATTGAAAATATTACTTTCACCGATTTTAGATGGTGCGTTTTTCATACCCGTTGCGTTGCACACATAATTAATTTATCCGTGCAAGCCGGTTTGGAGGTTATGAGCCAATTAGATTAGAATTTAAAACAATGATAAAATCAGTTCTTTGTAACAACAACAAAAGACTAAATGATTATAAACGATTTGTAAGTCTGTTAATAAAAAGCTTTGGGTCCTAATTTGGATTGTCCAACTCGTTGGAACTCAACTTGGATGATGATGCATACTGCCTTAAGGCAAAGGGAAACATTGCAAACATTTCACGATCGGCTTTTCGAGAGGGGTCATGTCCCAAACATTTATCCGGATTCGAGTTGGGAAACTATAGCCAAAATAACCGATTTGCTTGAGGTTTTTAAAAATGTAACAACTTTTTATCCGGTGTTTATTACCCTACTAGCCGTTGGTTCTTAATCAAATATTTTGTTGGCTACCCGACTAAATGACTTTGAATTTGAAACCGAAGTTTTTCAAGAAATTGGCTTTGCAATGAAGGAAAAACTTTTAAAATATTTTAAGGAGATTCCCCCCATTTTACTTGTGCCGCCGCTTTAAACCAACGTTAAATGTTGGTGGGGTTGAAACACTAATTGAACAAATTGCGTTTGCTTTAATCTAACCGATGATGAACCCAACTTTGTCCAAAACCAAATAAATTATTTTAACAAATGTTTTCGAGACATGTTTGCAATTTATTTAACTAAATACGGATCAAGTAGTGTAATACACGATCAAATGAGAATGAATGCGGAATCATCTAGTAGACGTCCAAGTAACATAAATTTGAATCTTTTTAACACTCTTGTAAATTCCCAATCCAAACGATCACGTACTACCACCCCAAGTAGCGAGTTGGGAAATTACATGTCATGCGATTTTCTATCAGAAATGACATTTGAAGAGTTTGAAAGTTTGGATATTTTGGCTTGGTGGAAAGAAAAGGAAGCACAATTTCCGATTCTAGCCGCCATGGCCCGTGATTTACTAACCGTCCAAGCTTCTACGGTAGCTTCGGAATCCGCTTTTTCTGTTAGTGGCAGGGTTATATCGCAACGGAGATCAAGACTAAGTCCCGAGTCGGTGGAAGTATGCATTTGTTTAAAGGATTATTGGATGGAGCGGCTCGTAAGCAACATATCACCACCCTAGAAGATGCAATTGATGCCGATTTGGAAGCAAACTTACACATTGAAGAAGTCGAACTTGGAATATCCCTCCAAACGAAGAAGGCGAAGATGATGAAGAAGAGATGGCAATGTAGTTTATTTTATAACTTTATTTCAATTATCGTAAACTTTGTTTCAATTATCGAACTTGAAGTTTTTAAGTATTTGAATTTATCGAACTTGGAAGTTTTTAAGTATTTGAATTTATCAAACTTGGAAGTATTTAAGTATTTCAATTATGTTGAGTTAATTAAGTATTTCAATTAAATATTTGAATTTATCGAACTTGAGGTTTGATGCTTTCTCTTTGATTCTCTCTTGATTCTAGTTGCTTGATGTTTCTTGTCTTTGATCAATGGCTTCTAAGCTTGCTTAAATACACCTTGAATCACTTCTGAACGTTAGTGATAATTAATGAAGATAATATAGCCGTTTAAGTGTGAAAACATTTAATAAAAATGCTTGGAGCGTGGGGGAATCGGTACCCTCTCATAGGGAATCGGTTTCCTCTCATAGGGAATCGGTTCCCTAAGTGTAAAATTCAAATATTTCGACCGTTGAATAGAGGGAATCGGTACCCCTATGGGGGAATCGGTTCCCTCCGAGCATTTTGGAAATCTCGGAGCCAAACCATTCAGTGAGGAATCGGTACCCCCTTGGGGGGGAATCGGTTCCCTATGAGCAATCTGGAATATTAAAATCGGTTTTTTTATAACCGGTTTTTTTAAAAAACCGATTTTTTTAAAACCGAAACCGGTTACACCGGTTAGGATATCCGGCCCTCTAAACCGGTTAGAAACCGAACCGGTTATTTTATAAACCAGTTTTTTTTCTATGAGAAAAAACAGGATCGAATAAAAACCGATCCGGATCGGATTGAAATCCGACAAATGTGCACATCTACCGGGCTGCACGCCCACCAACTTGTTTGGATCTCATCTTTATAAGCATCAAAGGTCCTCTCAGCATTTAAGACAAACAAAAACAAATTAGGGTGTGTTTGTTTGTCATAATTGGAATTACGGAATTGGTTTTCCTCGAATTTTCGTGTTTGTTTCACGTAATTCGTTTTTCGGAAAATATTTTCCCGTGTTTGTTTCACGTAATTCGTTTTTCGGAAAATGTTTTTTCGTATTTGTTTCAAGTAATTGGTTTTTCGGAATGTAATTCATTTTCTTAGTAATAGAATTTTTTCTGTGTTTTTTGTAAAATGACTTGCGAATTCATTTTTCGTAAGTTATTTTTCGAACTTTTTACTTCAAAGAATAAATATTCAAAATAATTTTATTTTATGAATTTAATATTAATAAAATATTTTAATATCATTTTCATCAAAATATTATTTATTTATTTATTTATTTATTAATATTTATAATAATATAATAATATTTTTAATTATATAAAATAATCAATTATATTATAATAATATAAGATATTATTTTTATTTTAATAATATATAATAAATTTTTTATATATTTAATAATAATATTATTTAAATATTTAAAAAATATTTTAATAAAGATATTTAAAATATACTAATTAATATTTTTAAAATATAATATAACACTATTACTTTAATAATAATTAATATAATTTATAAATTTTATTTCACTAAAATATACAAAAATTATTATTTTATAATAAAATTATAAAAATAATATTTAAATAAATAAATTATTTAATATTTTAAAATAATAATATTAAGTTTTATGATAAATAATATTATTTATTATATGTAATATTGTAATAAATAATTTTTAAAAAACTCTTCAACTAGTGGAAAAAATATTTAAATAACATCTTTTAAACATCATAAAACGTTTTCCAGAAAAATATAATTCATTTTACGGAAAACATTTTCCGGAAATGTAATTCATTTTCTAGAATTCAAATTCCAGTAATTCATTTTCCAGTTCCAGTAATTCAAATTTCAGTAATTCATTTTCCGAAAAACAAATTACAGCCAAACAAATAGACCCTAAATGAAATGCATTTTAAGAAATCAACCTTGAGATTCTCTGACTTTCTCTAACTGAGGGAAGGTGTACTCTGTAGCCGAAGCAAGAGCATTCTTGTAGGCATGAATCGCCACAGCAAGAGCATTCTCGTATGCAGGGTTTCAAGTCGCGGTCGCATTTTCGGTTATTTCGGATTTAGACGTCTTTCACTATCTCGGCTATGCTCCGACATGTTTGTACGACTTCGAATTTACTGCTGTAGCTGACGACGACGATGAGTTGGAGTCGGGTGTTGTTTTTCGTGCTCTCCTCGACTCCGTTGATCAATCTTAGCAGCGATGGCGGGAAGCTTGGACGAATCACCGATTACAAACATCCGAATACCACTTCTGTTGGAAGCAAAATATGGTATCAATGAGATAGTTGACTTCCAGCATGTCATGAAATGGAGCTATACTATTTGTCTAAAATTACATTCTAAAGACTCCATCTCCGACTTCAACGCTCTCTCAAACAAACTCAGCCTCCACCTGCACTTTAACAACGCCCCCGATTAATATTCACTCCTTTCTCTTGCCTTAAGTGCGAATAAATTAGTTCCATCACTTTAAATCTAATGTGATCTGAGTTTATTTTGTATAAAGCTTGATTTAAATTTATTTTTGGGTAAATTATGTGTTTAGTATCCAAATAATAAGTTTTAATCCGTTGTAGTATCTAAACTTTTCATTATTTTCAAAAACCATATTTAAAGGTTGGTTTTTGTTTCATTTTAGTACCCGCCGTTAAAAACTTTAATTTTTTTTTCCATTTTAGCACCTCGTTTAAAATTTAGTGTTAAAAAAATTTAGATACTAAAACAAATCAAAAATTGACAATTTAGGTACTAAACATGTTTGTTTTTAATGGTGGATACTAAAATGAAATGAAAATTAAACATTATATATGATTTTGAAAAAAAATGAAAGTTTAAATGTTAAAACGGATCAAAACTAATAGTTTAGATTTACCCATTTATATTTTAAAGAAAAATCTAATTCTATGAGATTGGATCAGATTAGCACTTGTAGGATCCAATCCCATATTCATCCCTAATTACAATTGCATGTATAATTAAAAAAATATTGTAGCATTTAAAAAACAAATCATTTGTAACGTACTTAGCATCAACAACAAATACTACAGCGTAATTTATTAATATGATCATGACATGACGCCGATAAAAATAAATGGAATCAGTAGTATATAATTTACCTTTGGACGAATCCAGTTCTCGGAAGAGAAAGCGAAGACAGTGAGAACCTGGATTCCCCACTGACCGCACAGCTCCACCATCTCCCACAACGACTTTACACCGGCTTCGTGCCCCGCCGAAGTCGGTAATTTCCGCTGGCGAGCCCACCGGCCGTTCCCGTCCATTATCACCGCAACGTGCTTCGGCATCAACTCTCTGCCGCCGGCAGCCCCGCCGGCATCAGCGAAGACTCTATTTTTAGTTCATTTTCATTCAAAATGGTGTACGTGTCATCTACTTTATTTCATTTAAAATGTTATATATTTGAATACGATTTCTAACTTTTATGTGATAATAGAATGTAAATTATAAGATATTTTTATGTAAGGTTTGACAGTTAATTTTAATGTTTTTAATGGATTATTCAAATTCTGTTACCTCCTTACTATTTGAACTGATATTTTCTAATATGATACTCACTTTTTTATTTATATGTTTTAAAAATTATATATTTTAGTATTAGAAAATAACACATAATGTTATACATTTAAGTGATTGTATGAGCAATACTGGCCCGAGAGGGCATGGGACGACCGTTCCCATGATTTTTTTTTAAAAAAATTCATTTAATTATTTTTTATATTTTTAAAATTTTATAATTATGTCTCTTAAATTTACAATATAAATTATTAAATATAAAATTGACAAAATTTTGTATGTTCCTAGTGTGACACTTTTCTTTTATCATATGAACGATTGTGAAAATACAAATATTATAAAGTTTAAATATTAAAATAAGTAAATTTATCAATTATAGATGTTCAAAATGATTAAAATTTTATATCAAAATAAAGAAAATATAAATACAATATTCTAAAAGATGGTCAAATATTAAATCTAAAATTATTGGATTAAAATGAAAAGCACAAGTAGGAAGTTTTGAACCCTAATAAAATAGTAAAAATATCAACTATTTTTAAGTATAATATATATATAAAAAAGTTAGGTTTATTCTGCATAGCTCTAGTAGTCTCTTCTCTAAAATCAGCCACTTTTGTTGTTTTTGTTTGTTTGAACGTTTGGGAACTAGTTTTCATACGCAAATTGGTCCAACTAATATAAAATCTCCACAATTTAATGTAGTCTTTTAATATGAAAGGTACCTTAATCGACTTTTTTCTTTACAGTAGAATGTATGTGTAGGCATTTATTTTCGTCCGGAGCTTATTTAGTATATATATTAATATTATATTTTATCTTTGTATTTTAGTTTAAATAGATGTTAGTATTTCAATTAGGATTTAGGATATTATTTTATTTTATCTTTGTTTTAGGTATTTTAGTTTAAATAGTTTTAAGTGTTTTAATTAGGATAAAAGATATTATTTTAGGAATTATCTTTAGCTTGTTTTTAGGAATTTGAATGCTATAAATACCCGCTCAGGGTGAGCCTAGAAAGACATCTTGTTGAGTTAATCGATCGACGAATCAGCCAAGAGGGGGGTGAATTGACAATAAAAATTTTGATGGAAGCTTTTGCAGAAAATTGAAAATATTTGCACAGCGATTTAGAGTGGTTTGACTTTCTCAACCAAAATCTACGTCCACTACCTTAGCTATCCACACTAAGGATTTTCCAACAAATTCACTAATTTGTTCTTTCTTTTGATGACAAAGAGTAACCTTACAACTCCCTCAAGAATTGTACTCCAAATTCTTGAGAACATTATTTCCCAAAGAGAAGAATACAAATTTCGCAAACTTACAGAAAAACCTCACTAGGCAAGATGTTTGCACAATTCTAGAACAATGAAAGAACACTCAAGAATGAATACAATTGAGTACAAATGGTGTTCTTGAAAGCAAAATGAATATTGAATAAAAAAATAGGCTTGAAATGCTCAAACTTGATGTTTAAGGTTTTCTCTTTGATTCTCTCTCAATTCGTGTTGATCAATGGCTTCATAAATTGTTTAAATACACATTGGATTGATTCTAGCCGTTGGGAATCATTTGGGTGATGTTAGAGCCGTTGTAGTGTGAAAACCCTCTTGAAAAGGATGTTGGGAGCATGGGGTATCGGTACACCTTCAATGGGTATCGGTACCTACAGTGTAAAATTCAAATATTTTGGCCGTTAAATGACTAAGGGTATCGGCACCTTTAGGGAGTATCGGTACCCATTGGGCATTCTGTTTTTCTCAGAGCCAAAATTAACACAAGGGTATCAGTACCCGTTTGACATTCTGCTTTTCTTGGAACCAAAATCAACATTAGGGTATCAGTACCTATGACTTAGGTATCCGTACCTTCTTATTTAAAACTTATTTTTGGCTCGATTAAGGTTCGAAATACTTTTTAAAAATTGTTTCAAAAACATTTGAAGTATGAACCAAAATTTTACACTTAAGTAAGGATTGAAAATGACCTTTGAAAAACTTGGAGTAATATTTTTGATATTCGAATAATTTAATCGAATATACTTCAAAAATGATTATAAAATCTTAAAATTCAATAACACTAAATTTGTTATATTGAAACATCAAAATGTTTTCAACAATCTCCCCCTTTTTGATATAACAAATAAGATTTTCTTTGAAATTCATTTTTGAAATCAATTTTGAAAATTACTCCCTTTACTTTATTCTCCCCCTTTTTGTTAAATCAAAAAGACTCTATAAAACCGTTTAAACAAGATTTTGAAAAATTAGCCAATTGATATTTATATAAAGCTTAAGTTGCTAAGATCACAATCAAGAGAAAGATTAGCCATTAGTCCATAATCAATATTCATGAATGACGTGTAACGGTAATTGGTCATATATGTCTAAAATGTAAATGATGCAAAAACTAATAAAACCAATATAAACATTAAATTCAAACCATTCAAACAACCAAAACCAAAGAAAAACATAAGTTCAAACATCTAAACATCCATATCAAACAAATCCAAAAACATCAAAGTGTTTTAACAATAAGTTCTATCTCAACCTAAGAAAACAAGAATTTCGGATAGTCATCTCGGAGTCATCAGGGTTAGGATTTTGTAGTTGAATAGGAGGTGGATTTGGAGGTCGGTTTGAATGACTAGACGATGTCCTAGAGCGTTTTGAATGAGACATGGTTCAAGAAATCGAAATATGATAGATACTTGCAATTTTAAAACATATGTATGCAACAATTATCAATCCCAAAACTCAATATGAGTCTTCAATATTTCAAGGTTCCCTAAAACTAATCATAATGACAATTTGGAAAACTATTTGAAAAATGATGTTTGAAAAATCATAAGAAGTATAGTTTTAATGAAAACTACATAATTAAATCAAAAACAACAATTTTTTAAAAAAAATTATTTCGAAAATTTCAAAAGATTTTGAAAAATCTGTCTTTTTGATGAAATTAGTTGTAGATTCTTGTTTTAAATCAAAATCTAGTCAATGCCCAATATCTAAATCAACCTATAACTAATTAAAACTAGTCCTAAGTTCAAAAATTAATAAAATAAGAGTTTTGTTTTTAAAAAAAATTACCTTGTAATTTGAAGATTGAGTGGATTTTGATGTTGTTTGCACTAGTTTGATGATAGTAGCAGGAATATATGTTGAAAACTGAACTAATTCCGACTTTGAATCGTTGAAAATGAGCAAAGTGGAGAATTTAGGACAGGAGAGGGGTGAACGGCGGAAGTGTTTATATTTTGGGGGTTTTCAATAAAAATGAAGTTTTTAGGGATTTAAAACCCAAAACCCTACGGGGGTATCGGTACCCTTATAGGGGTATCGATACATATTCAAAGAAGGTATTGATACACGTTGAAGAAGTATCGATACCTAGCAAGGGGGTATCAATACCTGTTTTTGGGGTATCGATACACTGTACACAAAAATGTCAAAATCTGATCTTTAACACTTACAATGCTAAATTAATTAACTCTAGTGGTATTGACAACTCATATATTGAAAATTAACGATTTCAATCAATTAAATCTATCCTTGAATTTTATTTGAACATAATATTAATTTTCATTAAAGATCATAAACTCCCCCTAACTATTAGCAAAGAATGCAATCAAAAACATTATTTTTATAAGCATTTTTCAAAACTAATTAAAAGTTCTAAAATTATTTTAAACACTAAGTCAAGGTAGGTTAGTTAAACCTAATTCTCTCCTAAGTATCCAAAATCTTTATTTATTTAAAGGTTTTGTAAAAATATCAACTAATTGATGCAAAGTATCAATATATTCTAGAACTACATCTCCTTTAGTGACATGATCTTTAATGAAATGATGTATAATTTCAATGTGCTTAGTTCTAGAGTGTTGTATGGGAGTTTTAGTAAGACAAATAACATTATTCACACTTGATAGGTATTGTACCTACTTCAATTTAAAAAGTTGTTGTTTCATCCATAAAACTTGTGCACAACAACTATCGGCTGAAAGGTATTCCGCTTCAGTGGTAGATAACGCAACTCAATTTTGTTTCTTTGAAAACCATGAAATCAACATATTTCCTTGGAATTGACAAGTACCGGAGGTGTTTTTCCTATCTATTTTGCATCCTCCATAATCCACATCAGAGAATGCATGTAAGATAAAGCTAGAGTCTCTAGGATACCAAATTCCTAAACTAGGAGTGTCCTTAAGGTATCTAAAGATTCTCTTAATGGCTTTTAGGTGTGATTCCTTAGGACATGATTGAAATCTAGCACATAAGAAAACACCAAACATAATGTTCGGTCTACTTGCAGTTAGATAAAGCAAAGAGTCAATCATTGACCTATACAATTTATCATCCACGCATTTACCTCTTTCATTTTTGTCAAGCTTTGTAGATGAGCTCATTGGAGTGGCTTGTGGTTTTCCATTTTCCAATCCAAACTTTTTGAGCATATCCTTGATGTATTTTGCTTGATTGATGAAGATGTCATCTTTTTTTTTCTTGATTTGGAGTCCCAAGAAAAATGAGAGCTCTCACATCATGCTCATCTCGAATTCACTCTGCATTAACTTAGAAAATTCTTGGCAAAGAGCATCATTAGTAGAACCAAATATTATATCATCAACATAAATTTGAACTACTAATAAATATTTACCTTTTCTCTTTAAAAACAATGTAGTGTCAACCTTCCCTTTTGAAAAACCTTTTTCTATTAAAAGGTTTGACAATCTTTCATTCAAAGTTCTAGGAGCTTGTTTTAAACCATATAAAGCTTTTGTCAATTTAAAAACATGATCTGGAAATTTTGTATCTTCAAAACCAGAAGGTTGTTCCACATACACTTATTCTTTTATAAAACCATTTAAAAATGCACTTTTAACATCCATTTGAAATAATTTAAATTCATTGAAACATGCAAATGCTAATAACATTCTAATTGCTTCCATCCTAGCTACGGGAGCGTATGTTTCATCATAGTCTATGGCCTCTTCTTGAGTATAGCCTTGAGCAACAAGTCTAGCCTTGTTTCTCACTATATTACCACTTTCATCAAGCTTATTCCTAAATACCCATCTAGTACCTACAGTAGATTTATTACTAGGCCTTTCAACTAATGTCCATACTTTACTTCTCTCAAATTGATTTAACTCTTCTTGCATAGTCATAATTCAATGTTCATCATTAAATGCTTCCTTAATATTCTTAGGCTCTATGCATGATATAAATGCAACATAATTGCATATATTTCTAAGAGAAGATCGAGTTGTTACCCATTTGGATGGATCACCTATTATCTCACCATCCTTGACATAGTTATATTCTCTTGGGTAAGAGACTTTCATTTCTTAAATGGTTGGATTCTCGAGAACATCGTGAGTTTCCTCATCTTTCATTTCTTCCTTTGATGATGGTTCTCCAATTTCATGTCTAACGTCATTTGTATTTACAATACCTACGTAATCATCAACACAAGAATCCTTCGCCGGAAGGGGATTATCATCGAAAACAACATGTATAGACTCTTCTACCACTAAAGTTCTTTTATTAAATACCCGATAAGCTTTAGAATTTAAGGAATAACCCAGAAAAATTCCTTCATCACTTTTAGCATCAAATTTGTCAATGTTGTCTTTACCGTTGTTTAAAACAAAACATTTACATCCAAATGGATGAAGATAGCTAATGTTAGGCTTTTTATTTTTGAAAAGTTTATATGAAGTTTTCTTTAAAGTATGCCTAATCATTACTCGATTAATAACATAACAAGCAGTATTTGAGGCTTCCGCCCAAAAATATTTTGGCAAATTGTTTTCACAAAGCATGGTTTTAGCCATTTCTTTTAAAGTTCTGTTTTTCCTCTCAACAACTCCATTTTGTTGAGGGTTTTGGTGCTGAAAAATTATGGTTAATTCCATTAGAATTACAAAACTCAGTAAATCCAAGATTTTCAAATTCAGTACAATGATCACTCAACACTAGAAATGGAGTAACCTTTTTCGTTTTGGATTACTTTTGAAAATGTGATAAATTTTTCAAATGCTTCATCTTTAGAACTTAAGAATATAACCCAAATATACCTAGGATAGTCATCTACCAATACAAAACAATATTGTTTTCCACCCAAGTTAACAATTCTAATTGGCCCAAAAAGATCTATATGGATCAATTGTAATACTCTACTAGTTGATACATTATTAATGGACTTAAAGGAAGTTCTTTTGTGTTTTCCTTTAGCACAAGCATCACAAATTTTATCTTTATCAAATTTTAGCTTTGGCAACCCTCTTACTAAATCTCTTTGAATTAGTCTTTGTAAAACACTCATGCTAGTGTGTCTTAGTCTCCTATGTCATAACCAACTATCATGTTCATCCTTAGCAACTAGGCACAAATTAGTCATATTAATAGAATCTAAATGCATCATATATATGTTTCCTATTCTATGACCAACAAGCATAATCCGATTAGATGCAATGTCAACAATTTTACAATCATTTGTTTCAAATAAGACATTATATCCTTTATCACATAATTGACTAATACTCAATAGATTATGCCTTAATCCATTCACATATAAAACTTTTTCTATTTGTATAGAAGAGGTATTACCTATAGTACCTATACATTCAATGTAACCTTTTGAGTTGTCACCAAAGGTTACCACTCCTCCATTTTTGTCGTTAAACTCTATAAACCGGCTCTTATCTCTGGTCATGTGTCTTGAGCATCCACTATCAAAGAACCATGAATTTGAACTTGTATTTTGCACCTTGTAGCAATGCTCATTTTCCTACAAACATAGATTAATTTTTTATTTTTGGTACCCAGATTTCTTTGGGTTCATATTCATTAGTCTCTAAAATCCTAGTCCCATTGGGTATCCATTTGTGTAGGATATCCTTATCTTTAGTAGTAATGAGTTCTTTAGGAACCCATATACTTCTAATGATTTTTCCATTTGAGGTTTTTTGGAGACCTCTATGATTAGAGTTTCTAAAACTTTTTCTAACAAAGTTGGATTTTGAATTCTCTCATTTTTCAAAAAGTTTTGTTCCAACTTTATTAAAAGAACCATTAAGATCATCAATTTTCTTTTGATGATCATCATTCTCTCTTGAAAGTAGGTTATGCAAATCAATATTTTTCTTTTCAAATTCATCTAATTTGATTTGCAATTCTTTGACCTTACTTTCAAGATCAATGTTGGTCTTGGATATGAGATTATTTTCGTTTTTCAATTTTGAAATATCATTTTTGTATTTTAAAAATAATTTTTCATAATCCGAAGCCAACCCAGTATATTCCTCTAATAGCTCATCAAAAGAATAATTTTCAAAATTAAATGAGCTAGAGGTTACCTGAGAATCCTCCCCGAAAGCCATCAAGTACAGGTTTGCTACTTCTTGTTCCTCTTTATCGGAAGCTTCATCATCGCAACATGTAGCCACGTGTGCCTTATGCTTCTTCTTGGATTGACCCTTTTTCTTTAATTGTGGGCAATCGTATTTGACATGCCTTGGCTTTTTGCATTAGTAGCAAATGATCGGGTCTTTCTCTTTTGGTTTATTCTTGAATCCTTCATTACGTTTGAATTTTCTTCCTCTATTGGGCTTCATTAATTTTCTGAACCTTTTGGAAAATAATGTCATTTCCTTGTCATCATCATCTTCATCAGAATCACTCTCATCTTTTATGGATTTGAGAGCAACTCCAATGTTCTTCTTCTTCTCCGTCTCCTTTTTTGTCTCGTCCCTTTTCTCGAGGTCTTCCTCATCTTGAAGCATCATTTCATGCGTGAGGAGAGAACCAATAAGCTCATCGAGAGTTAAATATTTTAAATTTTTAGCCTCGATAATCGCCGTCTTCTTTGATTGCCAAGCTTTTGGAAGAGAGTAAACTAACTTCCTTATAAGCTTCTCATTTGAAATGATCTCTCCATATGATTTGAGACTATTGACAATCACAAAAAATCTATCTGTCATAGCTTTGATGTCTTCATCCGGTTTCATCCTGAAATTTTCATAGCTATGAGTTAGAAGACTAATTTTAGATTCTTTTACCTCGTTTGTGCCTTCATGAGTGACTTGTAGTTTATCCCATATTTCCTTGGCTATTATACAAGATGAAACTCTCCCGTATTCATCTGGTCCAAGATCACAAAAAATAATATGGATAGCCTTTGAGTTGAGCTGGAACATTCTTATCTCTCCTTCACTCCATAATCTTAAATGAGTGGAAGGTATGATGTATCCGTCTTCTATGATATTCCAAGCTCTCATGTCACTTGCTTGAATGAAGTACCTCATTTTATTCTTCCAATAAACATAATTTGCTCCATTGAAGAAGGGAGGCTTGTTGACATGCATTGAATCAAGACCGAAGTCGAAGTTTGAAGTGGAGGCCATTGATGACTTGAATATCGATATAACTCTTCCCGAATCGACTCAAGAGGTGGTTAAACCTTTAAATGAGTGTAGCTCTGATACGAATTGTTGAGTTAATCCATCGACTAATCGACAAAGAGGGGGGGTGAATTGACAATAAAAATTTTTGGTGGAAGCTTTTGCAGAAAATTGAAAATATTTGCACTGCGATATAGAGTAGTTCACTTTCTCAACCAAAGTCTACGTCCACTACCTTAGCTATCCACACTAAGGATTTTCCAACAAATTCACTAATTTGTTCTTTCTTTTGAGGACAAAGAGTAACCTTACAACTCCCTCAAGAATTATACTCCAAATTCTTGAGAACACTCTCTCTCAAATAGAAGAGTACAAATTTCGTAAACTTACAGAAAAACCTCACTAGGCAAGATGTTTGCACAATTCTAGAACAAAGAAAGAACACTCAAGAATGAATACAATTGAGTACAAATGGTGCTCTTGAAAGCAAAATGAATATTGAATGAAAAATAGGTTTGAAATGCTCAAACTTGATGTTTAAGGCTTTCTCTTTGATTCTCTCTCAATTCTTGTTGATCAATGGCTTCATAACTTGTTTAAATACACCTTGGATTGATTCTAGCCGTTGGGAATCATTTGGATGATGTTAGAGCCGTTTTGTAGTGTGAAAACCCTCTTAAAAAAGGTTGTTGGGAGCGTGGGGTATCGATCCACCCTCAATGGGTATCGGTACCTACAGTGTAAAATTCAAATATTTCGACCGTTAAATGACTAAGGGTATCAGTACCTTTAGGGAGTATCGGTACCAATTGGACATTCTGTTTTTCTCGGAGCCAAAATTAACACAAGGGTATCGGTACCTATGGGGGGTATCGATACCCTTTTGGCATTATGTTTTTCTTGAAGCCAAAATCAACATAAGGGTATCGGTACCTATGACTTAGGTATCAATACCTCCTTATTTAAAACTTATTTTTGGCTCGATTAAGGTTCAAAATACTTTGTAAAAATTGTTTCAAAAACATTTGAAGTATGAAACACAATTTTACACTTAAGTAAGGATTGAAAATGACCTTTGAAAAACTTGGAGTAATATTCGAATAATTTAATCGAATATACTTCAAAAAATGATTATAAAATCTTAAAATTCAATAACACTTAATTTGTTATATCGAAACATCAAAATATTTTCAACACATTTGAGAACAGACACATACATCAGAGAATAAAACCTTCTTTTTCTCTCTAGCTTTCTCTCTATTTTCGCATATTCCTTTATTTTCCTTTAAATTTCGTTTTCAAATATGCTAAGTATGACATTGTTCATGCTTAGTTAATTTTCTTTTAAGCTGAGGGCTAAAGTGAATGCTCAATTCCAAACGTGAGAATTATAAGAAGGATTGGCTTATTGAAGCACATTCGACTTCCTAAGAACACACTTAGCAAAATTGTTTGCTAAGAGGAAACTGCGATCAGAATCAGTTATTGTTGAAACAACATAATTCAAGTCAGTATCGAAGAATTGTCCTTGTAAGCCAACATAAATTTTAAAGTAAATATTTATTTCAATGGTCCAAGGAATTTGAGGCAAAGCTGAAGTCTGAGGTTACTTTCACTTCTTTTTTATTTTATTTTGTTTTATTTTTTATTTTCTCTTTTAATATTTTTTATATTTTATTATTTTTCTTTTCTGAAATTTAATATTTTCTTTATTTTTTTCTTTTAACATTTTTTATATAATATTTTTAAAAATTTAATATTTCCTTCTTTGATTTTTTTAAAATTAATTTTTATTTGATATTTCTTTTATTTTATAATCTAACGTTTTCAACTTTTTAGAGGTAATTTCAATCGATCAAAGGTAAATAATTCGAATCGAGTATTTAAATTTATTTTTCGCAATTAAGACAACCGATAAATTAAAATGGTACTGAAATGGTAGTTCAATGGTGCTAATCATTCCTTGACTGTAACCGACTCCTGAATCCGACATATTTATGGTAAAACGCAGATCAGGTAAAATGGTGTCCGATCAAGCTAAATATTTTTTAAATGATCGGTGGCGACTCTGACGTATTTTTATTTAAGTCGAAGCCTAATTCCAAACCCACCCAAAAGACAATATGATATCAAAATTACTCCATTCATAATAAATATTTATACATTATATGAATATCCTGTTCGAACTTAACTTTTTTAAAACTTTGATAACTCAATTAACAACTTTGAACAACAAGACATGCAATAATAAAAGAACCCCACCATGAGTTCAAGTCTTATTTATTAACTTAAAGTTATAAATCACTCTTCCCAACTCTATTTCTTTTTCTTATTAAAGCTATGTGATGAAGATGTAATAATAAAATTTGAATTTTATTTTGGGTAAATTACATCTGTGGATACCAATTTTTTAAGACGTCAGTATTTTCATTAATAAAATACTTTTTTTAATCACTATTATCAAAGAGCATTTTCGTCCTAGTGACCCAATTATTAAACCAGACGCATGTGATTACAATATAACAGCAGCGTAGTTTCTTATGATTCTTGTGTTACAATATAACAGCAGCGTAGTTTCTTATGATTCTTGTGTTACAATATAACAGCAGTGTAGTTTCTTAAGCTATATTGCTAAACTTAATGTGCCGAGCTTATTCATTTTAGGGTACACTTGTCCCTTTGTGATGCTTGTTAAAAGCTATGTTATTTAGCTTCGTGTCCGACCTGTATTCGGACATGCTTATGGGGGATATGATAATCTAAACTTATGTAAAGAATTTGAGTTTGTCCTTGTTAGACACGTTTCCGATCCGACACCCATGCCTTGAGAAATTTCCCTTCATGTTTCTGTGAAATTGAAGTTAGTTTCATTACAAGTTTCAGGCTTTCTCTCCTGATTAAGATATTGGTCGGACGTTTTCCATTTCAGCAAGCTGTATTACAATATGTAGCTTTACCTTGTTTCATTTTGTATTTATTTAATGTGGATCCATAGTTTTTCTTAGATTTTCCAGCAACAGCTGTCCCAGTTACATGTATTTATATTCACGCAAATCTCCGAAGAAAACATCATCAGAAGTTGATAATGTAATATGCATTTATAACTCAAGCCCCGTATTAGCTAAAGCTTGATCCGCTTATGTTTCACATGAATGAGTTGCGACTCATCTATCGTAATTAATTATAGGCTTTTGGAAATTACTTTTCTCTAGAAGTATGAAATCTCACATGAAGCTGTATGTTGCGAATTTTGTTATACTGGTGATGTAACATAGGTTAACCTTTGGTTCTTCGATGGTATCTTGTTGCTCAGTGTATGAGGTTACCAGCAGCAAAATGAAGCTGGGCTTTAGAGTGAAAAAAAAAGGCCATCATATACTGTAAATGACGTCTCTAACCACTAATAGGTGAAGCGTTGAATAATGACAGTTAAGGTAGGTACAACCACCGTAAGTAAATTGTCTAATATACTATGTAGTGACATAAATAATACCCTATATAGAACAAAGCAAAATTAAATTAATCAAATAAAAGGGAAGTTTCTTTGAAGAAGCTGGCTTGTGGATAAGATGAAGATATCATCTATAAATGGGAGTTCACTCTGTTCTATATTAGGTTGGTTCAGAGTTGAATCTTTTTTGCACTGTAAATGGAGTACTAGCCCCAATACCCCACGCGGGTAAATTATTTGGCCAATAAGTTAATATAGAATTTAATTTGCAATCTATGATATTTGTAACAGTAAATGACAAATTCATCACATCGAGGGGATGAGTTTGCTTGAAAATATTTTTTACTTGTCTCAAGTATATGGGTCTCATGGAAGAAAATATTTTAATATATTCATTGGGATTTATCACCTCGACGTGACAATCTATTGAGAATTTAATTTTATTTTAAATTCATTAAATATTAATTTTTTTTATAAAAATATGTAAATTTCGTCACATCAAGAAAATAAGTTTACCTTAAATTTAAAATAAATATTCGTTGGGCAATGAGCAACTTTTGAAATTTAAAACATTAACCGTTGAAATTGTCACGTCGACTTGATGAGTTTCGTCGGATATAATTTTTAAAAAAATATTAATTAAAAATAATATTAAAAAAAACTTAAATAAATACAAAATAATTTTATTACAACCTAATACAATGTATAATAATATTTATTTATATTTTCGTTGTTCTTGACAATGTTGAGGAGTGATCAAATGATAATGGCATGTGGCTTGTCGAATATGTCAGGGCCGTCTGCTTTGATCGTATACGTCTTCATCTTCGTTTGCTTCTTGAAGAGCACGTGTACTGAACATCAGTCCACTTTGAGATGCACCTTTGAAATACAGTGATGAGCTTATGGTATTTGACGCTATCATTGTCGTCATTGACTCGACTTGACTATGTTGTTGACCATATATAATATTATCTCATTCATCCTCACCGACATATTCGGTCGAAGATGCTTGGGTGTTTTGCATTACATCCCATGAACCTCTAACACAATTCGGCTAAGTCTCCGTTGAAGAATGATATAGAGAATAAAAATCAAAACTGATCTGAGATGGAAAATAATTGACAGAAGTAGAAGACGAAGATGTTGGTGATTATTATTTGGGCTTTGTGAATTTGACCTTTCCTTGTTTCCATTCTTCTTTCACTTTTGATGTCGTTAAATATGAATTCCCATTTGCTTCATAATTTCGGAGGTAGAGATAAATATTGAAATTAAGGTTAAGGGATGTAATATCATAATGTATAGGGATTGATAAATGACGTTGATTTTATTGCTCAACGTAATTAACATGCTTCCTTGACCAATTGTCTTTATGCTTCCCACGCAAATCAATTCTATGGAGTTTGTCCATATCAAATATTTGAGTAGGAATCGGTTGATGAAACCCAAACTGTATCAACACTCTATCTACGACGTGCATCTCAACAATTGCAAAGTGTAGCAAAGGCGTAACGACACACTACAACTTTGACCTTTCAAAAAATCCCGTGGCAGTAACCAATATATCTCATCATCCTAATATGGGATCCAAGAAAAATATAAACATTAATAATAAAATTTAGTATAAATAAAGTGAAAAAAATTAATTAAATTTTAGTAATTTAAAAAATTAATATTTACTACATGCCGATCGACGATATCGATTCTCATTCGTATATCTTTTTTAATGGTGTCCTACAACTTGGTCTCGACAATTTTATGTTGTCATTTAAATAATATAAAAATATCAAAAAATAAAATTAAAAAATTACGGAAAAAATAATGTTAAAAAACTACCTTGCAGCGAGAGGAAACTCAACTAGGCTGCTATAATTAGCATAAAAACGGGAACTGGTACCACACCCACGATTGTAGCAGGACTAGACAACTAGTTATATCTACTTTGTGATCTCATTCGATGATTGTAGCCTTGTAAAGTTTTGGTATAAAAAAGTCAAAATTATCAGATCTGAATGGGCTAGTTGTTTTTGTAATTCCTCCAGTTTCAGTGGAATTTAATCATGTCCCTTTGACAGCTCTAATGCCCTTTAAATTCTTTTAAATTTTTCTTGTTAGTTTCATGTTTCTTTTAATTTCGTCCAAGTTTATGTTTATTTATATGCTATTTAATCATGTTATTACCATTTATCCTTGTGTGGGTCGCTTAGATTTATTTTTATTTCATTTTAATACTAGATGATGGTTTATTGTTGGTTCAGTCTTGTTCATTTGTTTTTGCATTTCGAATTTGATATGTATTTTTTTTATTATGTTCATTTTAATCTAAATTTGGTTTATTTTCGTTGCCTTCGAATTTGAGTTTATTTTCATTTTTTTACTTTTATTCTATTTCTTCATTATTTTAATATCCATCTTTTATATTTTGTTATTTAACTTATTTAGGTCCTAGTTTGTTCATTTATATTTTTCAAATACGAGTTGCTATGTTTGCATCTTCGTATTTGTGTCCTTCGTCTACCTATTTGTTTAATTTCTTGTTACCTGTTCCAGATTACCATGTTTATGTCATTAAGTCCCAGTTGTCTTCTTGGTACATACGCATGCCATACGTGTAAATATATACCATATAGTTGGATCATAATATAAATATCTGCTACATGGTGATAATTTTTTTAGGAATTACTTTTATTTCAAGTGTTAAACAGGTCTAGTTTGACATTCCAAACAGGCATTGTGATTTGTGAGAAGGGGAATCATAGCTGATGAAGCAGAATCATATTCTTCTTTTGTCTGGTCATTTTTTATGCCATGCGATGCGTTGGTCGTTGGTTCATTCCATATTTTCTTTTCAAAAATGGGTAGTCATTTAATTGTTTCCATATTTAAAGGTTTCCTTTTTAACAACTTTCAATTTCTAAATTTAGTGGGGGATATCTGACTTGTACTGGGTTCGCAGTTCAGAGCAGATCCAAAGCAAGAAGGTGGAGTATTTTATTTTGCTTGCTTATAAATAAATGAATGGATCACACCGGCGATTTTCCTCATAAATCATTTTTTTCCTTTTATTTTTATCTGTCACACATGTATTTTTCGATTTAATACCTCTTGTAGAAAGATACGACTCATGCACCACATCTTATACTAATGCAGCATCACGTGTTGAAAGGTGCGGCTCGTGCACCGCGCCTTATGTAAACATGTAAAAATCATGTGCTAATTTTGTAAATTTTTAAAATGATGCCTAATATGTAAATATTTTTTGTTAGGGTAATTTTTGTGTAAAAACGTCGATTTTTTTTTTTAAATTTGTGTAAAAAAAACTTTCTAAGTTAAAATCTTTAAATTTTCTTTACAAATTATTTTATAACTCGACAATTTTTTTTTGCATAAAATTACACAATATATATAATATAGTATAGTAAAACTTTGAAGGTAAGTAATTTAAAATATGAATAATTTTATAAAAGTTTTATAACTAGTATATCTTTTACAAAATGATGATGATGGTGATAATAATAAGAAATATTTTATAATTTAAAAAATAATAAATTTTATATATTTTTGAAAAATTTATTGACTTTTAAAATTAATTGTTTAAAAATATAAAAAATATTAAAATAAACTTTTAATTATAATTACGGATCAAATGAATTATTATTTATTATTTTTTAACAACAGTTAATAATGTTTATTCATTTTTAATAATGAATGAATAATAATTCATTTGATCTCGCAGTTATAATTAAAAGTTTATTTGATCTCGCAATTCTAATTTATTAAAAATGAATAAACATTATTAACTGTTGTTAAAAAATAATAATTAATGAATAATAATTCGTTTGATCCCACAATTGTAATAAAAATTTATTTTAAATTTTTTTATATTTTTAAACAATTAATTTTAAAAGACAATAAATTTTTCAAAATTATAAAATATTTATAATTTAAATTACTAGTTATAAAATATTAAAAGTTTGAAAAATTACACAATAAATTATATGAAATTTATTTCAAAATAAGTTTTTATAATTTTTCAAATTTTTTTTTGCATGAAATTACAGAATATATATATAATATAGTATAGTAAAACTTTCAAGGTAAGTAATTTAAAATATGAATAATTTTATAAAAGTTTTATAACTAGTATATCTTTTACAAAATGATGATGATGGTGATAATAATAAGAAATATTTTATAATTTAAAAAATAATAAATTTCATATATTTTTAAAAAATTTATTGACTTTTAAAATTAATTGTTTAAAAATATAAAAAATATTAAAATAAACTTTTAATTATAATTACGGGATCAAATGAATTATTATTTATTATTTTTTAACAACAGTTAATAATGTTTATTCATTTTTAATAATGAATGAATAATAATTCATTTGATCCCGCAGTTATAATTAAAAGTTTATTTGATCCCGCAATTCTAATTTTATTAAAAATGAATAAACATTATTAACTGTTGTTAAAAAATAATAATTAATGAATAATAATTCGTTTGATCCCACAATTGTAATAAAAAAATTATTTTAAATTTTTTTATATTTTTAAACAATTAATTTTAAAAGATAATAAATTTTTTAAATTATAAAATATTTCTTATCATCATCATCATTTTATAAAATAAATACTAGTTATAAAATTTTTATAAAATTATTTATATTTTAAATTACTTATGCTCAAAGTTTTTTTATATTAGTTTATACGTATTGTGTAATTTCATGCAAAAATTAAAATTTATCGAGTTATAAAACCATTTGTAAAAGAATATTTAAAGATTTTAATATATAATTTTTTTCACACACACATAATAAATAAAAATTAATTTATATTTTTACACAAAAATCACCCTAATAAAAATATTTACATATTAAATTTATTTTAAAAATATTTACAAAATTAACATTTAATTTTTACATAGAGACATAATACGCGATGTATGGACCGTGAATTGCAACACACGTACGCGGTGTATGGGTCATGATTTTCTACAAAAAAAAAAGATAAATGATCAAAAAATATATCTGAAATTGTATCATAAAAGTAATATGTGACTTTTGGGAAAAATCGCCGAATATCACCCTGTTTGTTGACTCCTAGATTTTTGTCTTCCTTTTAAACCTTCCATGTCTTCCCTCCATCGTTTTTAAAACTGGATCGGTTAACGAACCGGTCATGTTATCGATTCACTAGTTTAATCAATTGAATCGGTTTGATCGGTTAGAAGAATCGAACGATGTGAAAATTATTTAAAAAATTAAATAAAAATATCAAAAATATTTAATAAAAAATAATTTTTTATATTACAAATCATATTTAAAGCAATTTATAATATATATATATATATATATATATATATATATATATATATATATATATATATATATATATATATATATATAAAGTTAAAAGTTCCCTCTAATTCTCTCTCTCTCTTTCCTTTGTTATTGCCCCTTTCTATTTTAAATGAATTCCCTCAATTCCTAAAAGCTTCCCCCATTTACTTTTCCTCTTCATCTCCATGAGCCCAGAACCAAGCTCAACATAATCCCTCCTTTTGTCGCCTTCTCTCCGCCATGGTAACCACCACCATCCCTCAACCCCCAAACACCCAAATCCAAAGCGTTCTCATTGTCGGTAACTACTGCCACGATGTCCTTCTCCAAGGGGGCGCCTTCGTCGCCGAAACCCTCGGCGGAGCCGCCACTTTCATCTCCAACGTCTTTAGCGCTCTCTTCGTTTCTTTCCATCTAACATCGAAAGTCGGCTTCGATTTTAGATACCCGGTTAATCACGACCCCATCGTGATCCCCACCTCTAAAACCACCGTTTTCCACGCCTATTTCGATCAGGGCCATTCCGAGAATGCTCATCAAGATCGGGTCTTGAAACGGGTCGAGGTTTGCGATCCGATTAATTCGTCTGATCTGCCCGACAAAAGGTTCGTTTTCGGAATGGCGGTTGGGGTCGGCGGGGAGATATTGCCCGCAACGCTGGAAAAGATGGTTGCAATATGCGACGCCGTCTTCGTCGATGTTTAAGCTTTGATTCGTACTTTTGACATAAACGACGGGACGGTAAAGCTTGTGGGGTTAAAAGAGAGTGAGTTTTACCATTTATTACCGCGGGTAGAGTTTTTGAAGGCGTCATCGGAGGAGGCGCTCTTTATGGACGTTGATGAAGTGAAGCAAATGTGTTGTGTGGTGGTAACGCATGGGAAAGATGGGTGTGAAGTTCATCGGAAAGATGGGGTAGTGAAAATTGAGCCTTTTGTGGCTAACCAGATTGATCCGACCGGCGCTGGAGACAGCTTTTTGGGTGGGTTTGTGGGCGGATTGGTCCATGGTTTGGTTGTTCCCGATGCTGCTCTGATGGGTAACCTTTTTGGTTCACGTACTGTTGGTCAAATTGGCCTCTCTAAGTTCGACTCGAGATTGTTACAGGTTTGTTGCTTCATATTTTCGGGGTATTTTGGTGTTACATTCATTTCATGAATATGAAATTGTTTCTGCTGACATTTAGGTACTATTTCATTGGATTTGTTCTTTTCCCCCCCCCCCCTCTCAAAATGTGCAGTTTCAGTGATTTGATAGTGAAATTTATTGTGTTATTGTTGGCAAATGGTAATTTTTTTTTACAATATTGATGCTGGTTGCATGCAATGGAACAATTTGAAATGTCCATTGATTGAAAGTGTCATTTTGTGTAGCACAAGTACATGCATGGCAATATTCTTCAAGCAGAGTGAATTATGTGGATCTCTGTGTTGGAAGTTGGGTTAAATGTCTAGAATGTCCATTGTATGTAGAGTCGAATCGATGTAAACTGGAAAGGTGGACCATATGATAGTCATGCTGCTTCTCTTTTATGTAATATCTGCAATTGGAATCCAAGTGCATGATTTCTTCCCATAGTTAAAAATATAGGAACCTTATTTTTGTCTATAGTATATGTTCAGTCGACTGTAATGCGTCATAAGTTGTATATTACTGTTATGTATACGCTTTCGAAACTGAAATTTGCAACTTTCGTAGCTCTATCCTGGAGGAACTGGATAGTATAACTGTTAAATAAATCATTTTTAGGGAACTCTGGTTAGTTTTTGTGTGTATGTTTTTCGACGGATACAACTACTTTGCGTATTTCTCTCCCTTTGCTCTATGATGATTTGTTGATTCAAGATTTTCTGAAATGGCACTGCTAAATTGCTTTCCTAAATAGTTGCTGTGAATTTGTCTTCGTTGAATTATTTATAAAGTGTAAAAGTATTGCTCTATCTTCCCCGTTGTGTCTTAAATGAAGACGTTAGGTTGTTTTTATTATCCCGAGCCAGGCTCTATTTATGCATCGACATTCATGTTAAGACATTACTCTCGAGTCTCGACCGGCATGAGAGGCTTCTTCTAGAAAGTCTTACTCTTGAAACAGAACACATCTGCTTCCTATTTTTTTTGTTCTTTCTATCATGGCTTCTTGGGGAACTTGTAATGTGCTATAGTTGTATAGCATTTGGCTCCTTCAAATGATCACACAATAACTGTCTTCTTTAGGGTTACAGAGTGAAAACCATGCACTTGAGACTCCATAAAACCTGGCGAATGCTTCTTTCATGAAGTGGTGTGTTACTAATCAACTTTTTTTTTTTTTGTCTCTTTGACATTTCAGAGAATTAAGGATGAAGTGCAAAGAAGGAAGCTGCACAGTACAAGCTGGTTTGAGAGCGGAGATGATGATTCGATGAGTTTTACAAAGCCAGGCGGGCATGAAGAATTCCATGGTTCCCTTCCATCGAGTAAATTAGGTTTAACATGCTCTGTTCCAGGGAGCGTAGAGCAGGTTACCAGGGCCCCATGTAACGGGCAGCAGCAGTTGTTAGTAGTTTCTGTTAATGATAACCGATTTAAGCATTAGCGGGAGCATTTCCCCTTTGTGGTGTATTAATCATCAAATAAGTTGGGGGCGAGTGAAGAGCCTTTAAATGAGAAGCGGGTAAATACATGTAGCAACAATGCTTGCATGTTAATGTATATTTTAGAAAAAAGCTGCAGTTTCATTTAATTTAATTAATGGTTGAATTTGCGATTTTATTATTATTAACTAGTAATCAAAATTGTTTTCAAGTCTTTATTTGGAGGTTTGACTTAACCAAAATCACCCGTAATCTTAATGTCATCTTACCTGTCACCCTGGCGAATTGGTTGTAATTGTTTTTATTAATTTAAAATCTTACAAATGATTAAAGATTTTTAATCAATTAACAATGAAGGTATAAATATTTTACAGTTTTTAGTGTTCGAATCTGGGACTTAAATTTGAGACTTTTAGAATATTATTTAGTTCTTGCAATGACAACTTATTGAAAAATTTAGACTAATTAATATATTATCTAAAATTAAATATAATAAGTAATAACTTAATTCTATATATTAAATCAAGTAATAGAAAAAGATGATATATGCATTTGAAAGAAAATTCTAAAATGCATGTCATTCATTATAATTCACCATTAATTTACAAATAGTCATTATGTCAAAATTTTCTTTTTGAACATTAAACTTTTAAAAGTTACATAATGAATATTAAATTTTAACTTTGTTACAAAAATGGGCACAAAACCATTAAAAATATCTCATTTGACCCTTCAGTTATAACTAAAATTTAATTTTACTCTTAATTTTAATTGAAATAATTTTTATTAGGTTCATTGAATTGAAAATGAAAATAGTTATAGATAAAATAAAAATCATCTTTTAATTTTATATTATAAATATTAAATTTATACCATATAAATTAAAAATTATTTGATATGATACTATAATATTATGGATGCATGATTTTTAAATTACATTTAAATTTGTTAAATAAAAGTTAAATGTTTAAATCAAATCATTAATAAAAAATAATTTTATTATTTGATAATATAAATTTTCGGACATCAAAGATTAAAAAAATTATTTTAAAAATACGAAAAATATTAAATAAATAATTAGTTATAAAATGATTTTTTAATAAAAAATTAATTTCATTGTTTGATTACTGAACTTTTTGAAAAAAAATAATTTTAAATTTATTTTCATATATTTTTTAACAAATTATAAAATTTTTATTTTTTTAGAATTATTACTTAAAATCTTTGAAAAATATTAAAATAATTATTTATTTTTAAGAGGTTAAATAAGATATTTCTCATTAATTTAGTGATTGTTATTTTTTTTTTTGACAAAGTTTAATCTCTATTTTGTATCTTTTAAAAATTCAATGCCAAATAAAATCCAATTTAAAAATTTTGTGACTATTTTTAAATTTTATCATATTTTATATTAGTGATGCATTTTAATATATGTTATTAGTAGTGCATTTTGATGGATGTCACTCATGGTAAACTCACCCCGCATTTGAATATATATTTTTAACATTATTTTTCATATATACATAAACATTATTACCTTTGTCTCTAAAATTTTTCTTTATTAACTTTTTAAAAGTTAAAATTTTGAAACTTTGATTATAATTATTTTAAAAATTTTTAAAAATTATATTTTATATAATATATATTTTAAAACTACTAGATTGAAAGTTTTTAAAATATATTTTTTATATTTTTATTAATAATAAAGTTTAAATAATAAAAAATTAAAGTTAAAAAATGACTAAAAATAGTTAATAATGAACATTTTAAGTAGGACGGAAGAATTATTTATAGAGCGCTTTTTCATACGCATATTAGGGGCGAAATCAGACAACAAATAATGTAAATGAAATAATCAATTGACAAAATAAAACATCTTTAAATATATTTTTAGGATTTATAATGTTTATTATAACATTTCAAAACTCATCGCTCTCACATAATGAGTTTCAAATTATATAGTAAATAATCATAAATCCCAAAATAAATTTTCACCAACGATATATTTTAAATTTTTTTAACGCTATGGTTATTTTGCGATAATTTTGCCATATTTTGGGTATAGCCAAAATATGTAGACTCGGTTATGGATAAAGACGCAGCTTTCTTCCAATTTGGCAAGTTTTCATGAATCCCAAGAGGCCGTTTCCACAAGTCCTAAACAACAGCTTATATGTTCAACGTGTCATAAAGCAAGTGAAAGATGTGATTTTCATCAGCTAAACAAAGTCTGCTTTAAAACTCTCCCTAAAAACTCCCAAAGATCTTAAATAAAAAGTTCCATCTCCAAGGATTTATCAAGGACTTAACTGGGAATAAAGAAAGACTCAAACTTTGATATTTATAGAGGGATTTCACCACTATCAGCAATCACAACTTTGCTCTTGGGTGTCCCACTCTGCTTGCCTTCGGCTTCGATTTTGTAGACCACATCCATACCGGACAGCACCTTTCCGAACACGACATGTCTGCCATCCAACCTGTACATGGTACTCATTGATTAGGAACAATGTAAAACTTAGAAACATATAAACATATTAACTGTTTGCGACTGTCAAATTGTAAATTACCAGCTCGTTGTCACAGTTGTAACGAAGAATTGTGACCCATTTGTGTCAGGACCTGCATTTGCCATTGACAGAAACCCTATATTTCCACAAAAAGAAGAGAAGGAAAACAAGGTTCATGATTGTCATAAAATTTCAGTCTTTTCCTTTATGCATAGCACTTGATATAGTGACATATTGGCTCTCACCAGGTCCAGTGTGCTTCAGCTTGAAATTCTCATCGGCAAATTTCTCACCATAGATTGATTCTCCACCTCTTCCATCACCAAGTGTAAAATCACCACCTTGAATCATGAAGTTTGGAATAATCCGGTGAAACACACTTCCTTTGTAGTGAAGAGGCTTCCCACTCTTTCCAACACCCTTTTCCCCTGTAATGGAAACGGCTCTACATTAAACAATTGTTGCTAGTGGTTTTTCCTAGTCCTACAGCCGTTACATCTTTAAGGTAACTAAGGTTGATCAAAGAGATAACTCATACCTGTGCAGAGTGCTCGGAAATTTTCTGCATATAAGAAAGTTTAAGCCGATCAGAAAAATAACTGCTAAGATAATTGTAGACTAAATCCGTTAATTTAGCCATAACAACATCATACCTGCTGTTTTTGGAACTGCCTTTCCGAAGAGTCCCATAACAACTCGACCTATGAACAATAGTTCAGTAATCTTTTAGCAGTCTAAATCGAAAGCACAAGCAGCTATAATGCAAAGCAACATATAATTTCTATACGGAAATCCATATGGAATGATTAGTTTGCAGTTCTCTCCCAATATCAAACTAAATCAGCATTCCTTCTCAAGATAAGTTGCTTCTTAAGCGAAAAACCCTTCTTCGAAGAAACATTTAGACATACACCATTGGCAATTCATGACACATCTTAAGGGATAGCATTTAAGCTTTTATCACAACAGATCCAATGGGATTAATCCATAAGTAAGAGAAGTGAAGCATACCAGCAGGTTTTCCGGCAATTTCAACATCAAAGTAAACTTTGTGAGTAACTTCTTTCAGATCTTCCTTGGACTTTTTTGCCTGAAAATTCCAAGAAAAAAACACAACAAATAATGAAATTCACTAATCATATCAGATTATCGTCAAATTCATCTATCTAATTGTAAGCAAACCACAGCATCAGTCTTAAGCTCAATAAACTGTGCGAATCAAATAAAAAAAATCATCGAACAATCAGTCAAGAAAAACAAAGAAACCCAGAAGACCTTAACAAAACATAAAGCGATTTTCACATTTTATTCACAGACCAAGACGAAAAAAAAAATCAAAACCCAGAACTAAAAAAGGGAAAACCATGAATAAAAGGGTGGACCTGAGTAAGAGCTAGAGATCCAAGAAGGACCAAAGTGCAAAGCAAGGTGAGAGGCAGCAATCGTGATCTATCCATCTCTTTGAGTATTTTGTTTTTCAATTATCTACGGAATGCGATGAACTGAAGCGAGAAAAAAAACAAAAGAACTATATACTGGGCAGGACGTCACAGGCATACTGATCAGCCAATAACCGTTCGCCGCGTCCTTTAATGGTTGATCTGTTTGATTGTCATTGGTTCTAGGGTTGTTTTGGTTTTGAAAAAAAAACTATTAAATAAACTCCTCTAATTATTTATCTATTAAATATACTGGGTAGGACGTCACAGGCATACTGATCAGCCAATAAGCGTCCGCCGCGTATTTTAATGATTGATCTGTTTGATTGTCATTGGTTCTAGGGTTGTTTTTGTTTTGAAAAAAAGAAACTATTAAACAAACTCCTCTAATTATATGTTATCTGCAGTTCCACCAATAAAAGTTATCCCACTCATCCTTTTTCCCTTCATATTATATTTTTTAAGAATGATTTTTTACTTTTTTTTTCATGTAAATATAAAAGTGAGTGATTACTGGAAAGTTATTTACACGTGGATTAGTGACATGGTAAAAAAGTTTGAGATTATTAATGGAGATTATAGACTATATGATAATAAAAGTTTGTCACACCCTAAATTAGGGATAAAATTTTGTGAATTTTATTTTTGGGATTAAATTAAAAATTCAATAAAATTTGGGGATCCAACTTAAAATTTTAAATATGATAGGGATAAATTTATGAATTATGAAAGACTAGAAGACCTACGATATAATGTTATCATTTTTTTATATTGGGTTTAAAATACCCAAAATTAAAAACCTTAGTTTTTCTCTCTCTCCAATTTTTTTTGGGCATTTCTTCTCTAAGAATATTTCAATGTCGTTTTATCGTTGATCGTTACTTCGTTTAGTGCATCGCCCATATCGTTGGATTCCTTGTGTCGTTATGAGTTCATCAGTTTCCACTTTGTCACCAACATCACCGGCGTGTGAAGGGGTGAAGGAAAAATAAGTTCTTCGACATTACCAAATTAAGTTCTCCGTTATTCATTGTTGTGAACCGAACTAGGTAAGTGTCTTAAAACGCTTAAAAATATTTTTATAAAATTTTTCGTAATTTTTTAGAATTAAGAAGACCCCGCACGCAGCTCCAAGCACCGTCGCTGATCGTGGGGCTTGTCATCGCCCTAGTGGGCTTCTAGAAGTAGGTCAACCTGACCCACTACCCAATTCGTACCCGTATTCGACCCGAACCGTATACCTGTATAGCCCAAACACAATCGAATCGGTCCAACCCAAACCTGCCCAATCGAGCCGAGACGAGCTGAGTCATTGACTGTTGACCGGCGTTAACTTTGACCATTAACCGACATTGATTTTTTTCAAAAACCTTCTTCTAGATTTTTTTCGACGTCCTGAGTTTGATTTTGCAGTTCGTTTTTCCAAACTCTAACCCTAAAACCCTGAATCGAGCTTGTTAAACAAAAAATACTTAGTATTTTTAGCATTTCTGCAAAGTTATTTGGGATTTGATTATGGAATTAATCTGAAATTATATTTTTATGAATGTACTCGTGATTCCCTTGACCGAGGGTTGACTAGGTCTGACGCTTTTTTGTCCAGTAGATTTGTACGACTCACGTTCTTCGAGAGCTACTTATAGGTTTCTATAAATAGTTGAATTAAAGGTTATTATTTATTCTGCTAGGATATTTATTCAGTTATTCTGATTCATAGGATCTAGCACTGTCGCTGACCGTGATAGGCAGACCCAAGAGTAGGCTACATTATCTGATTTCTCTGAACAATACATGTGTTTCCCTATTGGTGTTATAATACTTGTAACACCCTAAACCCGAATAGACCTAAGGTGCCACATTGGGATACCGAGGCAACCCTTGGTTTTCAAAACATGTTTATTTTCTTTTCAAATATATTGAATTGTATCAATAATAAACATAAATAACAGTTATAAAACATTTTATAAACTAAAGCTCCATGACACATAATTTAAATCAAAATAATAAAACCATGTCTCATAAATCTGAATACATAAGTAAGGTCCCATGAATACATATGCCCACTAAGCTACGGTATAGTACTCTAAAGGAGATCTAGAAGTCCTACTGCGACGGTGCTCCACGAACTGCTCAGCTACTGACATGCCAACGAAAAACATCTGAAGGTTGAGCTTACAAAGCCTAACAATATAATAGCTAATCTAAAGCAGCATTATGAGTTCCATAAACGTAAACATGCTAAAGACACGATACTAAGCAGTAGGTACATGCATGGTCTAAATCAAGTACTACCTATTTAGGCTTAATTGTTCTATCACTGAGTAAGAGTCTCACACTCCCCTTAATCCTCTATTAAGGGCCTCGCCATGAGTACACTATTAGAGGGTCTCTAACCCTAAAGACTATAATTGATATACATTATCTAAATGCGGTATTGACACTCATGTGCATTATCCGAATGCCATACTGACTTCACTATGCATTATCTGAATGCCATACAAACTAATATATGGTTTCACATAGCCATCAAATACTAGCTAACAGAGGGAGCCCGGTGTCACATAGCATCGATGCAATTCCTACTAGTTGCTGAATAATCTCCTGGTCTTCACATAGTCATCAGGTAGATCATTGAGGGGGGAACCATGCCATCACATAGCAATTGGTAACTCTAATTTTACAAAGAATTAACTCAGTCTCACACAGCCGTCAAGCCAAACTTTGAGGATATTTGTCGTACTGGACTGATACAACTATACATGCATACCTAAGGCCTAAAGGCCATACAACACTAACATTGCTAACCCACTCCTTACAAGTGTTCAGGCCTCGCGTTCTGGTTAGCCCTTGAAGTGCTTCGCGCACTAACAACACCTCACTAGGGAAACTAAGTAACCTGGTTATACCGTAACATAGCTGGTCTCACTAAAGTGATATCATCCTTTCACTAGCTGCTACCTCGCTTGTTCTCTTATCTAGAACGTTATGTAAGGGTTTATTAGTCTGTTGCTACTGTTAATTCATTAAGTTTCTATATTCTGATCGTTTGTTATTTAGGATGATTAGTCATTCAATCTCTAAAGAAATCTCTACGTGTTACTTGATTTTATGATAATTTATGTGATTGTTGTTCATGTCTTTAGTGTTGGCTAGTCTGTTATCTAATCAAGTTCATTACTGGGTAATGATTCTCTAATTGCTTTTATTATGCTTCCCTAAATTCACTCTCTAATTGGAGGGACAAGTGCACATTCACAATTCGTTGACATTCTTGTTGTACACGACTCCGTTACTTCGAATTCTGACTAATCTATCATATTGCTTGTCGGTATATCCCATGTTACGATCCTTAATCCTTAGATACTCATTACGTGTTCGATTGATAATACTTCGGTGCATTATACCTCCCATGGTTACTCTGATTGTAACTCGCTCCTATGAGTTTCTCTAGGGCCTCTTCGACCATTTATGTCCCCTACGGACTAAGTTTTATCATCACAGACCATTCTTAGCTCTTATGAACCTTAACTGGGTTGAATCTGATCATCCAAAATGGGTAGTATCGATACTCTACTTGTAGTATCGATACCCCTATGAGTATCTATACCAAAAATAACTTTGAAGTCCTGAAAAATAGCCAGTATCGATACCAGACACCCTTAGTATCAATACTGTAAGGGCAATATCGATATCTCCCCATCAATATCGATATTCCCTTGCTGAAATCCCTAATTTTAGCCCTAATTCATCTAGTATTGTTACTGTTCATCCCATTATCGATACTCGAACCCATAAATGGTTTTTATAGGCTCGAAAATCATCTAAAAATCACTCTAAAGGCCATAGTTTGGTTCTTAAACATGTTTTAAAGTTGTAGGATGTTATTTAGGGTCTTATGGTAGCATAAAAGCATATTCTTTACAACTAAAATGTCCTTTGATCATAAAATTATGTATAAACCCTAAAATGCTTATTTTTCACAAAGCATAGCAATTTCTCATATTTATGAAAGTCTTAACACTCCAAAGATTAAAAATACACTACCTTGATGTTTGAATCCTGAAATTGAGCTCCTTGCTTAGCCACACTCTTCTCCTTGGTGATTTGGATGGAAACCCCCATTTTTCTTTAGCTAGGAATAAATCAAGGCTTTGATTCTTTAAAACTATGTTGCAAGGGGGATTAAGAACAAAAATGAAACAAGAAAAAAAGGTTCAAAACCTTACCTTGGAACCATGGATACTTAGAGAAGATGAAGGAAGAAGAAATGAAGAGAAGAGAAATATAATGAGATATAAAACCCTCGTCTTTGCAAAATGAGGAAATTGTACAATTAGTCATTCCTTGTTTTTCTACAATTTTAAATCCCTTTTTAAGCCTTATTGGGCCCAAATCCAAACCTAATTAAGCCTAACAACTTTACTTATGAATTTCACGAGGTCCACTTACCTCTCGGGTAAACCTGAAACCACTAGCCCGAAATTTAGGGTGTTATAATATTGTTTTGAACTATCTGTCTAAACTATTTTAAAATTCTATTTATATTAAATACTCTAATTGCATGATATCTGATTTACCGTATACTTTTTACATGATCTCTGGTTATTGTATTTCTGTACTGATTCTGGAAAATGTCATAATCTCATGTTTTAAAGTATTAAATTATCATTTTCACTCAAACACATGCATATTTACTGTCATTGGGGGTATGATTTGAGGAAGTATCTCAGGCTTAGTCTATGACTTGTAAGACCTTACCGCATGCTCCTCTGCTTTGTGCATAGGGTAAGTCCTTACCGCATACCTTTATGCTATCAATATAAGGTCCTTACCGGGTTTACATGTGGGGTGTATGGTTTAGGAGAATCTACACATTCTGGTGATTGGATGGGGTAGTGTTCATGTTTTCAAAACCTATTTTACAAATAAACTTTTATCGAAGTATTTTATTTGTATGTTTTATACACCGCAAGGAGCACACTAGGCTTTTTAGCTCATTCCTTAATTTTTAACTTTTCAAATAGTACAAGACAGTAGGCTAGCAGACTCGTCATCAATAGAACCGATCTCTCCTCGCTTTTGTACTATTGTATATTTTTGTATGCCCTTTATGATTATACTTTGGTGACATATGTTTTTACTAATGTCTTCACGTATCTGTATTATCAATATTTTGTTTTCCGACGATGATATCTCTGTATATTTACCGCATAGACTTTTCTGATGGTTATATCAGCATTTTACCTTTACTTGAATTTTATTTATTGAAATAGATTTGGACCACATTTTAAATATGAAAAAGACTTCTAAATAAGACATGTAACCGCCTAGATTCGGTCGAACTCTCAGGCGAGTTAAAAAGTTTATGAAACAATTTTTATTTTTTTAGATAAAATATATATTTTTTGCCGTCTTATTTTTGAGTTAGAAGTTTTGATGATTAATAGATTTAAATTATAAGACAATTTTACCTTTAAAGGGCTTAATTGTCAAAATACTAAAGTTTGTGGATCCAGTTGCATAATAATTAAGAGCTAAATTGAATAAAATCTAAAATATAATGTGTAAATTCAAAACTCAAGGACTAAACTAGTACAAATGCTATGTGACAAAAAAAATCTAGCTAATACAAACGCTCACATAATTACATATTTATACTGTATCAAACACTAATCGATCCTTGCAATTTTGTTGAGTTTATTCATCAATCTTGAGCAGCATTTAATGGATAATGGAAACAAAAACAAGGGGGAGCCAAGATGTATCTGCATAATATGGTCGCACCTACAAACCACAACGTAATATTTGATGAGATCATGGAAATATATATAACAATTTAATTCAATCGACATTAAAAGTAGGAACCTTAGCGATTACGAAGACGGTAACGAGGTACAAGATACAGTTGCATAATCTGCATAACATATATGGTTAGAATCTCTGAAAATCGCCATGTTAGAGCTGTACAAATTTGAGGCTTCATTCCAATATATGGATTCATGACGAGTTGAGCAAACAAAACAAACCATCTTCCTTGCTACATCCAAACCTGTTCGATTCTTCAATGAGGAATGGCCAATGAGCACCATCTCTGCTGCCTTGCACTTGTTCGACTCCTAGAGATCTGTCCGGTGGCTAAGTTGACGTTGACAAGACGAATGGTGCATTCATTGTACGAAATTCTATTGACGTAGTTCAGCCCGAGTCCGACATGGGAGTTAAGGGTGGTTCGATTGCAGTAAAGCTCATAGTCAGGGTCTCCGCAACCCAGTGGATCAAAATGGATATCCGATATTGTGGATATCTTCATATTTTCTTAATTTTTCTATTGAAAATTTATTTTCGCTCCCTGAAATTTTATTAACTTGGCTCCTCTTAAAATTTTAAAAGTTTTTCCCCTAACATAACATCCTACATCCATCCCTAGAGAAATAACTCCATCCTAAAAATTTTAATTTGTTATTCTGATAGTTTTAAAGTGACTACATTATAATATATTCATCCCTAGAGAAATAACTCAATCCTAAAATTTTAAATTTGTTATTTTCATAGTTTTAAAGTGATTACACTATAATATTTGTTTATAATATTTATTAACAATTAATAATGCATATTTCTTCTACCAACTTCAATGTCTGAATTTTTTTATCAAGTATTTCTTTTTTATTGTGTTTTTATTTCTTCTACAAATAAGCGTATATCCCGTCTTCGGTGACTCAAAAAGGGAATTAACTAAGTGTAGACACTAATTTCCGTCCATATTTTTTTTATTTTATACATATATACACATATATATTATACAGTTTGCAAAATTGTTTTTGAAAATACATATATAATATATAGTTTAAAACATTTTTTGAAATATGTATTATATAGTTTTTAAAATATTTTTGAAAATTATATAATATATAGTTTTTGAAAACGTTTTTAAAATATATAATATATACTTTTGAAAACGTTATGAAAACATTTATATAATATATAATTTTTAAAAACCATTTTGAAAATATATTTTTTGAAAATTATATAATATATAGTTTTTGAAAACGTTTTAAAATATATATAAATATACTTTTGAAAACGTTATGAAAACATTTATATAATATAATTTTTAAAAAACCATTTGAAAATATATAATATATAGTTTTTTAAAAAAAAACATCTTAAAAATTTATATATTATATGTTTTTGAAAACATTTATATATATAATTATTATTTATTTTTATTTTTTAATTTATTTATTTCTCATTTATTTTTGTGCAGGGTCCATGTCCAATAACAGTCCAAGTCTGGTCCAAACACTGGGCCTGAACCAGCCCAGCAGCAAGATAGGGTTTCATCTAAGTCCAGCGCCGCAAAATCAGGAGGTCAAGAGCCATGCGAAACGGTCGGACGTTGGCCGAGGATCCCGGGACTGAACCATCCCGGGATTTCAGCAGTAACGTTCATGACCCCGTTATCATCGGAGTAGACCACCGGTGGGGTGGGTATAAATACCCCACCACGGTGACCGACACAAGGGGCGAACTAGGGAACGAGCAAAACACAAACCATCAAACCACCATCACCGGGCATCAACAGTACCCAACAGGATCCACAAAACCCACGAGGACGTCACTGAACAAAATCATCGAGACCCACGTCGAACATCAAACACAACCAGACCAACAGACAACACAGTAAACCAAAACCATCATCGGTACAACACAGCCAAATATCACAACACCAAAAACCACGAACCACAAGGCAAATACAGAAACAAAACCCAAAAACAAATACCAAAAAATACCGAAGGTAGCCCCGATCGAAGCGTTGGAACCGAGAAGAAACCACCAGAAAAGGCGAAAGGTCTCCGGAAAAGGTAAAAACCCGAAGGGTTTTTCTTTAGATCTACTCCGATAAGGGGGTTGTTTGGGTTTGAGTGTTGATTTTGGGTTCACGGGGACGTGAGGTTTATTTTGGTGGGGTTCGGGTTTTCATAGGCCGCCGGCAGTGGCGGCCGGCGCGGTGGCCTGAGCGGCGGAGGAGACACGAGGCGGCGACCGGAAATCGCCTAGGGAGAGTTTTGAGAGTTGAGAGCATTCTCTCAGCTGAGGGAGGAAGAATTCGGGCGAAAATAAGAGAAATGAACTGAATATTGGTCTTTTGGACCTTTTATATACGGGGGACCATTGTGCAATTATAGGATTGTTAAACTCTTTCCGCCATCCCTAAGAGTTTGAATCGCTTTACAATCCGGTCACTACATGCAATTTGGCCTTTGGATTTTCGAGTTATTCAGTTTGGTCACCGTTTATGTTTTTTACATTTTGCAAATTAACCCTCTAATTTCTGGTTACTTCAATTCGATCCTTTTTTTTATATTTTATTTTTGTTTATTTTATCATTCTATTTATTTTGTTTATTTCCCTTTACTTTATTTTTTATGTTGTTTATTTATTTCGTATTTATGCATTTTCCATCTTAAGTTGATTTTGCACAGCTTTACAAATCTAACAATTTCATCTTTTTAAGGGTCTTCGTTCAATCGATCAAAGGTAAGTAGTTTGAATTGGGTTTTTAAATTTCAATTTAAATTTTTAATTTTCGCCATTAAAGACAATCGGTAAATTAATTGGTACCGAAAGGGCGGTTCAAGGGTGCTAATCCTTCCTTGACCGTAACCGACTCCCGAGCCCAACATATTTCTGGTACAATGCAGATCAGGTAAGATGGTGTCCGACCCACCTAAATTTCGTTTTAAAGTGGTCGGTGGCGACTCCAACCCAAATATTTCAAGTCGAAGCCCAATTCCGGGCCCAACCGAAAGACGGTTGCGACAGCTTGGCGACTCCGCTGGGGACCGATAAGTGAGTCAGGCCAGAATTAATTTTTGGTTGTCTTTTTATGCGAAAATTGTAAATTTAAATTTTAATTTATTTATTCGATTCCAATTATTTACCTTTGATTATTTTTCCAAGTAAATAGTTGTACTAACATTTTTTCAATGATTTCAGATTTTCAAAAAGTTCTCCATTTAAGGCTCTATACCCGAGCTCCGAACCCTATTTAAGTGGGGGGTGAAAGCGACGCCTTCGTGTGAATTTATTCACCGTATGGGCCTAGCAAGTAACCTTCGGGATTCATATACCTTATGTCTTCGTGTGAATTTATTCTCCCTATGGACATAAGAGAATGTTTCCTCTCAAGTTTAACTTAGTCCACATAAGCTTGTAACAGGCTTAGGACTAAGGGTCTGGCAAGCCCAAGGGGGCACCGGCAAGGAGAACTCGAGTACCTTTTTAGAACCTAAACCGGGAGAGTGCAGGGAATTAGAGCTCACCCCAAGACCTCATTCCAAACCCTAGGCTGTTTTATTTCCTACTTTATTTTCGGCTCAAAAAGCATGCGAACTAGACAAATATGCGGTTAGGATTTGTTTGAAATTAGCATGCGGGATAGAGATCATGTCCGGGTAGAAATTAAAGCATGTGAGGTAGATATCATGTGGGGTAGGATTTTTCATTTTTTTTTTATTGTTTTGATTTACCTCACTAACCCTTTTATTTTTTGTTCTATTTTATTTTGTGTTCATCGTTTGCATCATTTAAAACGATGTGTTGATCCACCAAAAATGTGTTTGTTAAACATGAATAATCTGCATTAATGGACGAATGGGTTATAATACAAAGAGATAAAAAACAAAAAAACTCAGAAGTCCAACCGTGGTCAAAGAATACTCAAAGGCAAAGTTACAGGGGCAATACGAGGAAAAGGTCACTGACCCGGTCGATCCTTTCGAAAACTACAAGAACAAGATGGTAAAACACTAGCTGAACTGGATGTCATTACTGACGAATTCAAGAGGCAAGCTTCGGATAATTTCTCTCGATGGAAGGCTCCAATGACACTTTCGTTAGAAACAAGCTCGGTAGAAAGTGAAAGTCGAAGATGCAGTCCTTCGAGATCTTTTTTTTTGGGGCAAGCATCTCATTATTTGCACATTTTAGCCAAAGGAGCCGGAATGGTGCAACAGGATATTCAACTAGTGAAAAAGACGAATTAACTTGTCAGAAGCTGTACAAGATTTGTACCATCAAAAGAGTTTTTTTGTCTCTTCAGACGTAACACTTTTTTCACCAATAAGGGTTATTCAGAATAACAGGCACATTTTTTGGATCAATGCCTCGGACATTTCATGCATCACATATTTAGACATTTTGCATTTCTTATTTTCTTTGCATTTTGTTATTTTCTTTGCATTCACATTAACTAATATATACATGTCTCATCAAAAGGAGTAAATACTGGATACACCGCCTCAAGTATTGGACACACCCCATCCACATAACACTCGTTTGAAGAAGAAGAGGATGGAAGCCAGAATTACACAAATCGAGGAGAATATGTTAAAACTACAAAAGGAGCTAGAAGACAAAATAACCAGAACAGTCGAAATACTCTAGAAACAATCACAAAGAACCAAGAGTCCTTGGTTGATCAGATCGTTGCCAAGTTAATTGGCCTACAACAGACCAGTGCGCCTGGGGCAGGTTCATCGGAAGGGGTAACTATACAACCTACCCCACAAGTGGTTATCTCACCTGAAATCTTACCAGAACTTCGAGGGGACTCATCTGCTGCAAAATCAAAGCCCTTGTCCTCTGTATTTAACCCTAAGAACAATCCGGGTTATTACCATGTACCGGATTTGGATGAAGAGGAAAAAGCGAGGAAGATGGAGGAAAAAATCAAACAATTGGAGGACCAAATGAATATAGTCAAAGGAGACCGTGACTACCATGAGATCGATGCAACGGAACTTAGTCTAGTCCCGGACTTGGTTCTTCCCCCGAAATTTAAGTCCCCGAAGTTCGAGAAGTTTGACGGGAATAGTTGCCCATCCGCGCACATCACCATGTTCTGTCGAAAGATGACAGGATATGGAGGAAACGACCAACTCCTGATCCACTGCTTTCAGGATAGTCTGTCGGGCTCAGCCATTCGGTGGTACAACCAGCTAAGCCGATCAAATATCAAGACCTGGAAAGACCTGGCCAAGTCATTTCTGGAACAATACAAGCATAACAATGATATAAGGCCAGATCGAGTTATGCTACAAAACATGGAAAAGAAGCATAACGAGAGTTTCAGGCAGTACGCACAAAAATGGAGGGACTTGGCTGTGCAAGTTCATCCACCATTAGATGAAAAGGAAACCCGGAAACTTTTCGTGCAGACTCTGAAGGCTCCATACTTCGGGCACCTAGTGGCCATCACGTCAGGAAGCTTTTCAGACTTGGTTATGGCCGGAGAAATGATTGAGTCGGCCATAAAGCAAGGCAAAATTAAGGATGGGGAAGCCAGTAAGAAGCCTCCTATGAGGGAGAGGGATGGAGAGGTTAACAACATCAAACACTCCAGCAAAGGTGTTACAATCTCCAGCCCAAAATCAACTGCAGCTGTACCGTTAGGTACTTCTAAACAAGATTCCAGGAGAGAAAGGGAACATTTCGACCCAATTCCCATGACCTACAAAGAGCTTTACCAGCAACTTCTTGACACCCATGTGGTGTCACCATATCCAGTAGAACCCATGAAGCCCCCATACCCCAAGTGGTATGATGAGAATGCGTATTGTGAATATCACGGCGGAGTCCCAGGGCACACAATTGAGAACTGTTACGCATTCAAGAGGGTTGTACAAAAGATGCGTAACCAGAATTGGATCGACTTCAACAACTTGGGGGCATCCAAGTGAGGAATATCATTTCATCATTTGAGGCATTCTGTTTGACTTTGTTTTTCTTCCATTTTTTTTCTCAAGTTTTTGTAAAGACATCTTAATCAAATTTATGTTACTTTAAAAGATGTTAAGCAATGGATCATATTTGCAAATTTGCAATTCTTTGCATATCATTTGAATTAAGAAACTCTGTAAACGGTTCAAAGTTACGAATCTTTGACGAAGTAACATGATTTAAAACAAGGACTTTGACCTTATCCAGAATATACCCTCAAACACCATTCTTGGAATTAACCAATCTTCCTTTCATAAGGTACGGACAACATGGGGCATCATTTGCATATGACAATTACTATGTTTTTTATTTAAGATGTTCAATGACGATGAAAGAGTCGAGTAAGTGAATCTAGTTTAGGTCAGTTGCTTGAAAATTGAACTCTAAAGATGAAATTGTTGACTTTCAACAAATACCTAGGCTATAACAGGTTCTTCTTAACAATCTTAAGAAATTAAATCCGTAAAAACTGAGCTATTCCACTAAGGCAATTGGTTATAGAGGAAACTTGAAAGCCCTGGCCTTATGAGTAAATTACGTTCAAACCATGACATTGCTCGGACACTTGGCAATTCGGTGTTTGCTCCACTGCTCTTGTCAGGCTGAAGACTCTGTGATGAGATGAACCCTTCAGTTAACTTGATAACTGTGATTATAATATTAAGCTGTCCCTCTAAAGCAATTGGTTAAACACCCCGGCTTTATGGATTCAGCTAGTCAGATAACGCCAAATTAAATCAAATTTATCTAAGCAAGAAATTTTCGGTAAAATGGACTAAGGGAGTTAAGGAACACTTGTTATAGTCAACTACACACGAGCACTCAAGAATCTCATTTTTAGACCGATATTTTTTGCACTGCCTTTGTTGGAAGAACCTACAAAGCTTGAACAAATGAAAGATTCCAGAGGACTGAGATAAAAGGTCTAGTAATTGATCATGCTAGTTGCGTCATTTTGTCCGCACCCAATTAAAGTACCAAAGCATGTTGTGATATTTAAAAAATGACATTTTTTTACCAAAAAACCTTAGAAAGGAGGCCAACCTAAAGCCGACTCGTCCCTTTGAACATTTGTTAAAGATTTGTAACTCTGAAAGCATTAAAAGAGCTCTTGATTCCTTTGATATTTTTTGAACTCACATTTACAATTTGATTCAATTGCGAACTTCTCTCTCCTGAAACAAGAAAAAGGAGAAAAACGTTTTCAAACAGAACAATCTCAGATATGAAATGTCTGTAAAGCCCAAGCTCAAGAAGCAAATGGGGCACGATCGATTCCATGGACCAGATTGGCAGACAAAGCACGAGACTCCATCCAAGAAATAAATCATAATTCATTCATGATTGCATGCATCTTAGACATACTTAGGTGCATCACATTCATCATTTTAGCATACATAATTTTGCAGCTTTCAGAATCAAGCTTCGACTTCAGGATGAAGGTTACTCGACTTGCAAGCACCTCTAAAGAACGATGGTGTAACTCAGCAGCAAGAAGTTACACCTCAACCGACTTTACATAACTACAGATCTCAGAACCAATGTCAGATGGGTTCGAGAACCAATTCAGATCGAATCTAGTTCGGTTCAAACTCACCAGGAGCAACATGTTTTCAGTTAACACTTTCAAGCCAGATTTCAATTCCACGACAGAAGATATCCGGCTGTCAGAATTTATCAGTAGGTTTTCCCAGACCAGCTTAGGGGAACCACCGGAAGAATCATGACCGTTTTCGACCCGTAAAGGGAAGCCATTTTTAAACATAACATTTACAGCATAACTCAAGGCTAGAAGGGTTATCTGTGACCAAAAGACCTTTGAGTTCGACTACGCTCAGCTCCAAGGCACATCATTTGCAGAATAGCTTAAGTCGAAGAAGGGCTATCTGCCAAAGACCCTTAAGTTCGATTACACTCAGCTTCAAGGGCATAATATTTACAGCATAACTCAAGGCTAGAAGGGTTATCTGTGACCAAAAGACCTTCGAGTTCGACTACGCTCAGCTCCAAGGCACATCATTTGCAGCATAGCTTAAGTCAAGAAGGGCTATCTGCCAAAGACCCCCGAGTTCGATTACACTCAGCTTCGAGGGCACATCATTTACAGCATAACTCAAGGCTAGAAGGGTTATCTGTGACCAAAAGACCTTCGAGTTCGACTACGCTCAGCTCCAAGGCACATCATTTGCAGCATAGTTTAAGTCAAGAAGGGCTATCTGCCAAAGACCCCCGAGTTCGATTACACTCAGCTTCGAGGGCACATCATTTACAGCATAACTCAAGGCTAGAAGGGTTATCTGTGACCAAAAGACCTTCGAGTTCGACTCCGCTCAGCTCCAAGGCACATCATTTGCAGCATAGCTTAAGTCGAGAAGGGCTATCTGCTAAAGACCTCCGAGTTCGATTATATTCAACTTAGAGGCAAATCAAGCTTACAGAATAGCTCAATGCAAGAAGGGCTATCTGTCAATAAAACTGTCGAGTTCGATTCTAATCAGAATCACACTACTGTCCGGCTGTAATCGAGATTTTCAAGTCCAGAAGAAGACCTGGGTTAACTGTGCCTCAGTGATAAAAAATCGTTTTCCAGCAACATAGCTTAAGTCGAGAAAAGCTATTTGTCAACAAAGACTTTTCGAGTTCGATTTTATTCAGCTCGAGGGCTTGTCAAACCAGATGGTGAAGTCAAAGAAATATTTTCCAGCCGAATTTTTAACCAAGGTCCTTAAACTGAGGAAAAGACCGAGGTTGACTACAATTGGGCAACAAGAAGTCGCATTCCGATTCAATTCCATATCATTTCAAGATTGACTTGACTTCACGACGGAGGGGTCATCCGTAGCTCAATCCGACAGGGGGTTTTTCTTCAACCCCACTGAACGAAAATTTGTGTCTTTTTATCTTTGTCCTATTTTTCGTTCCACGAAAAAGGACAAAGAGGGGCAGCTGTAGACACTAATTTCCGTCCATATTTTTTTTATTTTATACATATATACACATATATATATTATACAGTTTGCAAAATTGTTTTTGAAAATACATATATAATATATAGTTTAAAACATTTTTTGAAAATATGTATATTATATAGTTTTTAAAATATTTTTGAAAATTATATAATATATAGTTTTTGAAAACGTTTTTAAAATATATATAATATATACTTTTGAAAACGTTATGAAAACATTTATATAATATATAATTTTTAAAAACCATTTTGAAAATATATTTTTTGAAAATTATATAATATATAGTTTTTGAAAACGTTTTAAAATATATATAATATATACTTTTGAAAACGTTATGAAAACATTTATATAATATATAATTTTTAAAAAACCATTTTGAAAATATATATAATATATAGTTTTTTAAAAAAAACATCTTAAAAATTTATATATTATATGTTTTTGAAAACATTTATATATATAATTATTATTTATTTTTATTTTTTAATTTATTTATTTCTCATTTATTTTTGTTCAGGGTCCATGTCCAATAACAGTCCAAGTCTGGTCCAAACACTGGGCCTGAACCAGCCCAGCAGCAAGATAGGGTTTCATCTAAGTCCAGCGCCGCAAAATCAGGAGGTCAAGAGCCATGCGAAACGGCCGGACGTTGGCCGAGGATCCCGGGACTGAACCATCCCGGGATTTCAGCAGTAACGTTCATGACCCCGTTATCATCGGAGTAGACCACCGGTGGGGTGGGTATAAATACCCCACCACGGTGACCGACACAAGGGGCGAACTAGGGAACGAGCAAAACACAAACCATCAAACCACCATCACCGGGCATCAACAGTACCCAACAGGATCCACAAAACCCACGAGGACGTCACTGAACAAAATCATCGAGACCCACGTCGAACATCAAACACAACCAGACCAACAGACAACACAGTAAACCAAAACCATCATCGGTACAACACAGCCAAATATCACAACACCAAAAACCACGAACCACAAGGCAAATACAGAAACAAAACCCAAAAAACAAATACCAAAAAATACCGAAGGTAGCCCCGATCGAAGCGTTGGAACCGAGAAGAAACCACCGGAAAAGGCGAAAGGTCTCCGGAAAAGGTAAAAACCCGAAGGGTTTTTCTTTAGATCTACTCCGATAAGGGGGTTGTTTGGGTTTGAGTGTTGATTTTGGGTTCACGGGGACGTGAGGTTTATTTTGGTGGGGTTCGGGTTTTCATAGGCCGCCGGCAGTGGCGGCCGGCGCGGTGGCCTGAGCGGCGGAGGAGACACGAGGCGGCGACCGGAAATCGCCTAGGGAGAGTTTTGAGAGTTGAGAGCATTCTCTCAGCTGAGGGAGGAAGAATTCGGGCGAAAATAAGAGAAATGAACTGAATATTGGTCTTTTGGACCTTTTATATACGGGGGACCATTGTGCAATTATAGGATTGTTAAACTCTTTCCGCCATCCCTAAGAGTTTGAATCGCTTTACAATCCGGTCACTACATGCAATTTGGCCTTTGGATTTTCGAGTTATTCAGTTTGGTCACCGTTTATGTTTTTTACATTTTGCAAATTAACCCTCTAATTTCTGGTTACTTCAATTCGATCCTTTTTTTATATTTTATTTTTGTTTATTTTATCATTCTATTTATTTTGTTTATTTCCCTTTACTTTATTTTTTATGTTGTTTATTTATTTCGTATTTATGCATTTTCCATCTTAAGTTGATTTTGCACAGCTTTACAAATCTAACAATTTCATCTTTTTAAGGGTCTTCGTTCAATCGATCAAAGGTAAGTAGTTTGAATTGGGTTTTTAAATTTCAATTTAAATTTTTAATTTTCGCCATTAAAGACAATCGGTAAATTAATTGGTACCGAAAGGGCGGTTCAAGGGTGCTAATCCTTCCTTGACCGTAACCGACTCCCGAGCCCAACATATTTCTGGTACAACGCAGATCAGGTAAGATGGTGTCCGACCCACCTAAATTTCGTTTTAAAGTGGTCGGTGGCGACTCTAACCCAAATATTTCAAGTCGAAGCCCAATTCCGGGCCCAACCGAAAGACGGTTGCGACACTAAGTGATTTCATGATGAAGAGTGGGTCTCAAGAAGTAGATATGGTTCCTCAAAAGTTGTCATTATTATTGGAGTTGTCGGCTTCGAATGATATAATTAGCTTTCAAACTGCAATTGAAGAAGGGTGTCATGACATGGATGAGCCAAGCTTATGGTACGGAAAGAGAATTGGTTCGAGGAAGATGGGGTTCGAAGAAAGAGTACCCCTTTTGATTGCTTCTCTGTTCGGGGGCAAGGACGTGGTGAATTATATTGTCAAGAGCGGTCGTGTCAATGTTAACTAGACTCGTGGTTCTGATGGTGTCACTGCTCTTCACTGTGCTGTTGCTGGTGGATCATTTTGTTCGACTGAGGTTGTAAGAATCTTGCTTGATGCGGGTGAAGATACCAATTCTCTTGATGCTAATGGAAATCGACTTATTGATTCGATCGCTCCAGATCGTAATTCAGCTTTGAGCTTGAAGAAGATGTTGAAGTCTTTGTTGAAAGGAAGCGGACGTGATGGTGAAATAGAAAGTTTGCCTGTAGAAATAGAGGGTTGTAATTCAAGAGCTCGAGTTTTGAAAGATGGAACTGAGAAGAAAGAGTACGCTATTGATTTTACTCTTCCGGACATTAAGAGTAGACATATGGCACGGATGAGTTCAGGATGTGTAATTTCTAGGTCACGCCTTGCTCGAGGGCTTACTCTCATGACTGGACCGAGTGCGCTTTTGTTCATCTCGGAGAAAATGCGAGGAGACGTGATCCTAGGAAATACCTATACAATTGCGTTCCTTGCCCTGAATTCCGTAAGGGTTCTTGCAAGCAGGGCAATAACTGCGAGTATGCATATGGTATTTTCGGGTGTTGGCTTCATCCTGCCCAATATCGAACTCGTTTATGTAAGGACGAGACTAATTGTAGCAGAAAGGTTTGTTTCTTTTCTCACAAGCCTGAAGAGCTTCGCCCCATATATGCTTCAACGGGTTCAGCAATGCCTTCCCCAGTATCTTATTCAGCTACCGGTTCCTCTTTAGACATGGTTCAATGAGCCTCCACGGTCTTGACTCCCTCATCTGTTTTGTTACCTTCAACATCAACACCACCCTTGACCCCTACTGGTACTCTTAGTACATCTTCACCTATGGCTGGAGTGATGTGGCCTAACCAGTCCAGGGATTTAAATAGTGTGCAGCCGCATTTTCGGTCGACGCGTTTATCGCGGTTGCGGACATAACGAATGACATCGCAGTCATTGCGACCGCGGTCGTGCATTATTTTAAATTTCGCACAACTTATCATAAAACATAATAATTATAATTATAACTATAAGGAATCATTTTTAATGATTTTTAGAATGTTGCTAAGCTAAAATGACATATATATATATATATATATATATATATATATATATAATATAGTTTAACCATATAGAAGACTTTAAATTCCGATAATAGGATAAGATAATTAATTCATGATAACATTGTGAACACATTATTATTTAAATTAAACAAAAATTAAAGTTTACATTCTAAACTATAGATTAAATTATAAATTTTTAAAAGTGGAAGGATAACAAATTAATATATTTCTTAAAGATATATTTTATAACTTACTTAAAAAAGTTGACCCAAAATGTTTTGTTTTAAGCCTAATAAACCCTAAAATATTTTAATCCTAAACTCTATCCCCTCCCATGCACGTTCTCTCCTTTCTTCCTCATTTCTTTCTACTCTCTTCTCTCAACACTCAACATGCATGTATCAAAAACTGGTAAAAACTCCAAAACCATAACATGTTCTAGTCTAAATCCAGAACGTGAATGCTTTTCTATTTTTCTTCAACAATCTTAAGCTTCGATGAAGACTCCTTTCTCTGATTATAGTGAATTTCACTCTGACGAGACCTACAAAACATGTTCATTCTTCCTTTTTACTTTTTCATTTTCTTTTTTCTTTTGAATCTCAACCTGCATGTATAAAAACGCGAATTTGAAAAGAAAGGAAAAAAACAAGCTTGGTGACAATGAACACAAAAAAACATCTTTCCTTAAGTTTTTTTTTTTTGCAGTAACGGTTGGAATAACGGTGATTGGGTCTCGTTACCGGCGCAATCGTTCGTTTCTCGTTAAATTGCAGGCGCAATCAACCGCGATCGGTGTGAATCCGTGGCCCACCGCAAAAATCATGAATAGCGGTTTCAGACGGTGAAGCGACCGCTATAGCATTTTCGGAACGCTATTTGATACCCTGAACCAGTCTAACAGTGTACCGTCACTGCAGCTTCATGATAGTAGGCTTAAAAATGCTCGACGTGTTCGGAATATGGAATTGGACATGGAACAACTTGGACTGGAAAGTTGTCGCCGCCGCCAAACTCAACCGCTAATTGATGAGATGCCCGGAATTTCCTCCACCACTAATTGGAACAATCCATTGTCCACTACTTCAACCTCTGGTGAATCAAATAGGTTTGGAGGAATCTCACTCGATACTTCAACTCATCAGGCTCAGTCTCCCACTGGAGCTAACTACATGACCAACCTAACATCCTCTCCCATGAGGGCATCTCAATCCTTCGGTGTCGACCCATCTAGGCCGACTGCAGGTACAATTTTAAGTCCAAATGCCTTTGCAAACCGGTGGCCAAGCTTTATGGAACTTACTTCGGTAAATCATCATTCGGGGTTTTCTTCATTAAGTGCAGTGCCTTGTAACTTCTCAGATTGGGGTTCGCCTAATGGAAAATAAGATTGGGGTATACACGAAGAAGAGGTAAATAAAGTAACGCAAGCTTCGTGTTTTGCGTTCCAAAGCAATTTGGGAGATCCAACACGGTCAATGACATCAATTCAGATGAGCCAGATGTGTTATGGGTCCAGTCTTTGGTGAAGGACACCCCTTCCGAGTAGTTCAGTTTCGAGGACGAGCAACACGAGCAGCAGTTCAGTCTTTGGTGAAAAAGATAGGTTAATTTCAAGTGTATATTCCTTTTTTTTTCATTGGTGGGTTGTTGTATACTTTTTATGTACTAAAATGTTACTGAAATATTTATTAAATACGTGTATATGGATTTTATGTGAAAACTTACCTTTTTACATATTGTAATATGGAAATCCAATAGTCTATATATTGTTACTAAATAAATTATAAAAGAAAGAAAGAATTCTTAATTTCTATATCTTCATCTATGATGAACTTAGGATTATTTTATAGTATAGGTGTGGAAAATAAACATCTCACCTTCAATTCAGCTTAAAATTGTCATCATATTCTCAGTTGACTCCAAAAACGTGTTAAACTTTTTCTTTAAAATAATCACTTTATATAATGATAATTATTCTTTAAAGACTCCAAGTCAGTTTTCTAATTTAATAACAACTTTTATTTATTTTTTCTTGAATTTTATTTATTTATCTTTAGAAAAGTAGCATTATGGTTTTACTTAATAAATTATTCTTTTGGGTTAAGTACACAAATGGTCCTCTGATTATAGTAGAGTATTGTTTTATTAAGTTCATCGACTATTAAAAGTTATAAAAATATTCTTCGACTATAGAGTGTTGTCTTGTTGAGTCAATTGACTATTAAAAGTTACAAAAAAGTCACCCAAATATTCATTATTTCCAAACTCATCATTTTCTGTTAAAAAATTGATGTTATTCTGACCTGAATGTTAATCTACTGACTATGATATGATGAAATATGATCTCATCATCTCAAACGACTATCATATCTTAGTCATCATGTTAACATTCAACATAGACAACCATCATGTTTTAATAGAAAATGACGAATTTGAAAAATAATGAATAGTTGAGTGATTATTTTATAACTTTTAATAGTCGAGGACTTAATAAAACAACAATCTATAGTCGGGGGATAAATTTTTATAACTTCTAATAGTCAAATGACTTAATAAAACAATACTTTATAGTCGGGACCATTTGTATACTTTATTCTTTTAAAATTTTGTATATTAAATTCACTCCTTTAATTATACCCAAAACTGAAGTAAGTGGAGTTATTTTTTTTTCTTTTTAAAGTTTTACCGTCTCAAGTGAAGTAATTTTTGTGGTTTTAGGGAGAGTGGTGTATTGAAGATGGTTGGTTCCCAGTCCAGAGACAAATCTTAAACCCTAAAAGGCTAAAATTTTAAATTAAATTAGAGGTTTATGTAAGTTTGTTTTTAGTTTTGATTATGATTTTTGTAAAATAATATACATTTGTACTATGTGCATGGATTTATGTAGCTATCCAATGAGAAAAACCACCATGGAATGGATATGCATCAACACTGATGGTGTAAATTTCGAAAGACGTGTCGCACAGCTCTGTTGGAGGTGTCATAGGCGATTGTGCAGGGGCTTGGATACTTGGTTTCAAGGGCATAGAGCTTGTAAATTTTTTTGTTTAGAACACTTTTTGGGTTTGTTTTCTTCTAGTATCTGTATTAGAAGGTGATGTTGAGCGGCACATCAACATAAGTTTTGTTCTTTTCTCTTTGCCTTTTTATTTATTCTTAACATCAGTGATTTGTGTAGAAAATTCAATGCACCGAAAGGTGCAAGTTGAAATTTGAAAGAAATAAAATAAACAAATGCACCGAATGATGCATAGTAAAAAAGGTGCAGCAATTTGTTGAAAAAATGAAAGGGGAAATTACAAACTTTAGTCACTAAACTTTAGGGTATTTACAAATTAGTCCTTATGATTCAACTATAAATACCCTAGCTCATTTAGCTTCAAAATCATCCCAAAGCATTCTAACTTTCTTCCAATACTAGAGAGAATTTAGAGAGTTTCTTGAGTGTTGTTTTCTCCTTTTTATCAAGAGAGAATTATAATTGTTTTCTCCTTGGTAGATCGAGAGAAGTTGTAATTCCTATTTTCTTATATTGAAATTCTTCTACCGTTGCCCGTGGTTTTTACCCTATATTATTCAGGGGTTTTCCACGTAAATTTTGTGTCTCTTTTATCTTCATTTTTATTTTCTCATATTATCAGTTGCGATTTTGCTCTATCCGATAGCCGTCTTCCGCAACAATTGGTATCCGAGCTAGATTAGAGTATGTAATATCTGATTATTGTCTTTGTGGTTGCCAACAAAAGGTGGATCCTCCAACATAAGAAAGTAAGAAGGTATTACCCATTCTTTGAAGGTTCCAGAGAACTATTCACAATAGTAAAATAGTGGGAGCTATCCGTAAAAGAAGCTATGGCAACGAAATTTGATATTGAAAAATTCAATGGGAGAAATTTCTCATTGTGGAAATTGAAGATGAAGGCCATCATGAGGAAAGACGGGTGTCTAGCAGCTATCAGTGAAAGGCCAGTAGATTTCACAGATGACAACAAATGGATCGAAATGGACGGGAATGCTATGGCAAACTTTCATCTAGCATTAGCAGATGAAGTATTGTCAAGCATCGAGGAGAAGAAGACAGCTAAGGAGATATGGCATCATCTCACCAAATTGTACGAGGCCACATCGTTGCACAATAAAATTTTTCTTAAGAGAAAATTGTACACTCTCAGTATGCCAGAATCTACTTCAGTGACAGAGCACTTAAATACGCTGAACACTTTATTTTCTCAGCTTACATCCTTAAGTTGTAAAATAGGAGAACAAGAACGTGTTGAACTTCTACTTCAAAGTCTACCTGATTCGTATGATCAACTCATCATCAACTTGACAAACAGTAATGTCACCAGTCTAGTCTTCGATGACGTTGCAGCTGCTGTTCTACAAGAAGAAAATCGGTGCAAGAACAAATAAGACAGACAAGTAAATCTGCAACAAGCAGAAGCGTTGACAACGACGAGAGGGAGATCAACAGAACGTGGCCAAAGCAGCAATCACAAACATGGTAGATCGAAGTCGAGGAGCAAGAAGAATTTAAAGTGCTACAACTGTGGAAAGAATGGTCACTTGAAGAAGGATTGTTGGAGTCTAAATAAAAACTTCAATCCACAAGGCAATACCGCAAAGACTTCAGATGATGGAGATGCTCTATGATGTGAAGCGTCAACCACCGTGGAAGGCAGAAAAAGATTTGCAGATATATGGCTCATTGATTCGGGAGCGACATAGCACATGACCTCAAGAAGAGAATGGTTCCATCATTATGAACCTGTCTCAGGAGGATCTGTGTATAGTTGCAATGATCATGCCTTAGAGATAGTTGGTCTGGGAACCATCAAATTAAAGATGTATGATGGAACAATTAAAGTTGTTCAAGATGTGCGGCACGTGAAAGGCCTGAAGAAAAATTTATTATCCTACGGATTGTTGGATAATAATGCTAGCAAGATTGAAACATAGAAAGGAATCATGAAGGTGTTCCGTGGAGCGCTTGTGGTGCTGAAAGGTGAAAAGATAACTGCAAACTTGTACATGTTGAAGGGAGAGACATTGCTAGAAGCAGAAGCCTCTGTTGCCTCATGTAGTTCAGATTCTGCAATGCTATGGCATAAGAAACTTGGACACATGTCAGAACAAGGAATGAAAGTCCTTGTGGAGCAAAAACTACTTCCAGGCTTAACAAAGGTATCACTTACTTTATGTGAGCATTGCATAACAAGTAAGCAGCACCTGTTGAAATTCAACACATCAAATTCTAGAGGCAAAAGTGTTCTAGAATTGGTTCACTCTGACGTATGGCAAGCACCAGTAACATCCCTAAGTGGAGAAAAATACTTTGTCTCATTTATTGATGACTATTCCAGGAGATGTTGGGTGCACCCTATTAAGAAGAAGTCAGACGTGTTTTCAACTTTCAAAAACTTCAAAGCGCGGATGGAACTTGATTCTGGAAATAAGATCAAGTGTTTCAGAACAGATAATGGAGGAGAATACATAAGCGAAGAATTTGATGACTTTTGTAGGAAAGAAGGCATCAAAAGACAGTTCACAGTGGCGAACACTCCTCAACAAAATGGAGTGGCAGAGCGGATGAACAGAACCTTGTTAGAAATAACAAGAGCAATGTTGAGGGATGCAGGCCTAGAAAAATCATTATGGGCAGAAGCAGTCAATACCGCCTGTTATTTGGTGAATCGAGCTCCATCAACTATAATAGAGCTGAAGACACCAATGGAGATGTGGACTGGAAAACCAGCTGATTATTCAAACCTCCATGTATTTGGAAGTATAGTGTACGTGATGTACAACTCCCAAGAAATTTCAAAGTTGGATCCAAAATCTAGGAAATGCAAATTCTTGGGGTATGCTGATAGAGTAAAGGGGTATCGCTTGTGGGATCTCACTGCCCGTAAAGTGATCATCAGCAGGGATGTTATCTTTGTAGAAGATAAACTACAAAGAAAAGAAGACGATGATAGCGCTGAAAAGTCATAGACTACACAAATACATGTGGAAAAAGAGTTTGAACAAGAAGATTCTTCTGAAGCAGAACTAGCACATGATGAACAAAAACTAGAGAGTTCTGAAGCTCCAACACCTCGTCAATCAGATCGTGTGAGAAGACGTCCCAATTGGCACTCATATTATGTTATAGAAGGTAATATTGCATACTGCCTTTTAACAGAGGACGGTGAGCCATCAACATACCAGGAGGCAATAAACAACTCAGATGTTTCACTGTGGATGATGGCGATGCAAGAGGAAATTGAAGCCCTTCATAAAAATAATACATGGGACCTTGTGCCACTACCACAAGGAAGGAAGCCAATTGGTAACAAATGGGTCTTTAAAATCAAGCGAAATGGTGACGATCAAGTGGAGAGGTATCGTGCAAGACTAGTGGTCAAAGGATATGCTCAAAAAGAAGGTATTGATTTCAATGAAATTTTTTCTCCTGTGGTTCGACTAACAACAGTTCGAGTAGTCTTGGCAATGTGTGCTACATTGAATTTACATCTAGAGCAGCTAGATGTTAAAACAACTTTTCTTCATGGAAATCTTGAAGAAGAGATTTACATGCTTCAGCCTGAAGGTTTTGAAGAAGAAGAAAAGAAGAACTTGGTTTGCAGGTTGAACAAATATTTGTACGGTCTAAAGCAGGCGCCGATGTGTTGGTATAAGAGATTTGATTCCTTCATTATGTGCCTTGGATACAACAGACTTAATGCAGACCCTTGTGCTTATTTGAAGAGGTCTAGTGATAACGATTTTGTTATATTGCTGTTGTATATGGATGACATGTTGGTTGCAGGACCTAACAAAGATCATATTGAAGAATTGAAGGCACAACTAGCTAGGGAATTTGAAATGAAGGACTTGGGATCAGTAAACAAGATTATAGGGATGCAAATTCACCGAGACAAAAGTAATAGGAAGATCTGGTTTTCACAAAAGAATTACTTGAAGAAGATCTTGTCACGATTCAACATGCAAGATTGTAAACCAATTTCTACCCCTCTTCCTATTAACTTCAAATTATCCTCCAGTATGAGTCCTAGCAGTGAAAAAGAGAGGATGGAGATGTCTCGAGTACCGTATGCATCAGCAGTGGGAAGTTTAATGTTCGCTATGATATACACAAGACCAGACATTGCACAAGCAGTGGGAGTGGTTAGTCGGTACATGGCGAATCCAGGCAAAGAGCATTGGAATATTGTAAAGAGGATCCTAAGATACATCAAAGGGACCTCAAATGTTGCATTTTGTTACGGAGGATCAAACTTACTTATAAATGGGTATGTCGATTCTGACTATGCAAGGGATTTGGATAAAAGCAAATCTACTACATGATATGTGTTCAAAGTTGCTGGTGGAGCTGTAAGCTGAGTTTCAAAATTACAGTCAGTTGTGGCTATATCCACAACAGAAGCAGAATATGTAGCATCTACACAAGCCAGTAAAGAAGCAATTTGGTTGAAGATTCTATTGGAGGAGCTTGGGCACAATCAAGAGTATGTCTCTCTATTTTGTGACAGTCAAAGCGCCTTGCATCTAGCAAGGAATCCAGCATTTCATTCAAGGACAAAGCACATACGAGTTCAGTACCATTTCATTCGTGAAAAGGTAGAAGAAGGGGCAGCAGATATGCAGAAGATCTATACTAAAGACAACATAGCAGATTTCATGACAAAGGCGATCAATGCTGATAAATTTTCTTGGTGTCGATCCTCTTGTGGCCTGTCAGAAACGTAAGCAACATGAAGGTACAAGGTAGAAAGAATGGTGTGAAGATACAATTGTTATAATCAAATCTTCAAGTGGGAGATTGTAGAAAATTCAATGCATCGAAAGGTGCAAGTTGAAATTTGAAAGGAAAAAAAATAAACAAATGCACCGAATGATGCATAGTCAAAAAGGTGCAGCAATTTGTTGAAAAAATGAAAGGGGAAATTATAAACTTTAGTCACTAAACTTTAGGGTATTTACAAATTAGTCCTTATGATTCAACTATAAATACCCTAGCTCATTTAGCTTCAAAACCATCCCAAAACATTCTAGCTTTCTTCCAATACTAGAGAAAATTTAGAGAGTTTCTTGAGAGTTGTTTTCTCCTTTTTATCAAGAGAGAATTATCATTGTTTTCTCCTTGGTAGATCGAGAGAAGTTGTAATTCCTATTTTCTCATAGTGAAATTCTTCTACCGTTGCCCGTGGTTTTTACCCTATATTATTCAGGGGTTTTCCACGTAAATTTTGTGTCTCTTTATCTTCATTTTTATTTTCTCAAATTATCAATTGCGATTTTACTCTATCCGATAGCCGTCTTCCGCAACACTTTGTTTGTTCGTTTTTTTCGTTTAACTGGTGTGATAATAATAAGAAAAAGACTTGGAGGTAGTCAGCTTTTCTTACATGGTATGTGCTAGATAATTTTGTTTGGGTTTTTCTTTTTCCGTTTTTGCAATTGATTCTTTGTTTCTTACATGGTTTTGTCTAGTAGTTGCTGGATAAGATTATTCTTTATTTATCTAATTGTTGCGATTTTTAAGGATTGGTTTTTTTATCTGTCAAAATGGTTACTTTAGGAAAAAATATGATGTTGTTTGCTTTCATTTCTGTTAATTTAATGAATTGTGGTGGAGGGTGTTTAATATCGTTACTCTTGATTTTTCCCCTTTTTATACCAATCTCGGTGTCTGAATCTTTTCATCAAGTCCTTGAATATTTCTTCTTCTCTTGTTCTTTTTTCTCGTACAAATAAGCGTATCTTCCAGCTTCGGTGACACAAATTGGTTTCATGATGAACGGTAGGTCTCAAAAAGTAGATATGGTTCTTAAAAGCTGTCATTTTATTAGAGTTATCGGCTTCAAATGATATTGTTGGCTTCAGAAGTGCCATTGAAGAAGAGTGTTATGACATCAATGAGCCGAGCTTGTGGTACGGAAGGAGAATTGGTTCAAGGAAGATGGGGTTTGAAGAAAGAACACCTCTTTTGATCGCTTCCCTCTTCGGGAGCAAGGACGTGGTGAATTATATTGTCGAGTGTGGTCGTGTGGATGTTAACCAGACTCATGGTTCCGATGGTGTCACCGCTCTTCACTGTGCTGTTTCTGGTGGATCATTTTGTTCGACTGAGGTTGTAAGAATCTTGCTTGATGCGGCTGCTGATATCAATTCTCTTGATGCTTATGGAAACCGACCTATAGATTTGATTGCTCCGGCTCGTAATTCAACTTTCAATTTAAAGAAAAAGATGTTGGAGTCTTTATTGAAAGGAAACGGATGTGATGATGAAATTGAAGGTTTGCCTGAAGAAATAGAGGGTTGTAGCTCAATGGTCCAAGTTTTGAAAGATGAAACTGAGAAGAAAGAGTATACTAATGATTTTACTCTTCTGGATATTAAGAGTGAGATATATGGCACAGATGAGTTTAGAATGTATAATTTTAAGGTTACGCCTTGCTCGAGGGCTTACTCTCATGACTGGACCGAGTGCCCTTTTGTTCATCCCGGGGAAAATGCAAGGAGACGTGATCCTAGGAAATACATTTACAGTTGCGTTCCTTGCCCTGAATTTCGTAAGAGTTCCTGCAAGCAGGGCGATAACTGCAAGTATGCGCATGGTATTTTTGAATGCTGGCTTCATCCTGCCCAATACCGAACTCGTTTATGCAAGGACGAGACTAAATGCATCAGGAGGTTTGTTTCTTTGCTCACAAACCTGAAGAGCTTCGCCCTGTGTATGCTTCAACAGGTTCAGCAGTGCCTTCGCCAAGATCTTATTCAACTACCGGTTCCTATTTAGACATTGGTTCAATGAGCCCACAGGATCTTGGCTCCCCATCTGTTTTGTTACCTTCAATATCAACACCGCCCTTGACCCCTACTGGTACTGATAGTACATCTTCACTTATGACTGGAGTGATGTGGCCTAACCAGTCTAACATCGTACCGTCACTTCAACTTCATGGTAGTAGGCTGAAAACTGCTAGACGTGTTCGAAATATGGAGTTGGGCATGGAACAACTCGGACCAGAAAGTTGTCGCCACCTCCAAACTCAACAACTAATTGATGAGATACCCGGTCTTTCCTCCTCCACCAACCAGAACAATCCCTTGTCCACTATTTCAACCTTTTCTGCATCTTCAAATGGAACTGATGAATCGAATTGGTTTGGAGGAATCCCACTCGATACTTCAACTCATCAGCTGCAGTCTCCCACTCCCACTAGAGTAAGCTACATGACCAACCTACCATCCTCTCCTATGAGGGCATCTCAATCCTTTGTGGTCGACCCATCTAGGCTGACTGTAGGTACGATTTTAAGTCCAAGTCCAACTACCTTTGGAAACCGGAGCTCAAGCTTTATGGAATTTACTTCAGTAAATCACCATTCGGGGTTTTCTTCACCAAGTGCAGTGTCTTGTAACTTCTCGGATTGGGGTTCCCCTGATGGAAAACTAGGCTGGGGCATACGGCGAGAAGAGCTAACTAAACTAACAATGGATTCGTGTTTTGGGTTCCAAAGCAGCATCAACAACTTGGAGATCCAACACAATCAATGTCGTCAACTTCAGACGAACCAGATGTGTCTGGGTCCAGTCTTTGGTGAAGGATGAGCAGTTCAGTTTTGAGGACGAGCCCGTAACTAACTCATCTTAACACCGATGGCTCGACAGTATCCCCTGCCTGGGTAGAGCAACATCATATGAAACATTAGCAATTGCGGCGTAAAAGCAAAGCTAGCAAAAGATTTCAACTAATACCCAGTTTTCTCCATGAATGATTTGGTGTTGTAATATGGAAATCCAATGGTCTAAATATATTATTGTTACTAAAGGAATTAGAAAAATAAATCTTAATTTCTATATCTAAATATTCATCTAGCTATCAAGTATTAAAACAAAGAGTTAATTGTATCACATGTCCTCAATATGACTCTCATTTTAAATTAGTCCCTAAACTTTTAAATATTTAATTTTATCCCTAAGCCTGACTATGATTCTAAATTATTCCTAAAACTTTTGAAAATTTTAATTTCATCCCAAAACTATGACCTTCATTCTAAATTGGTCCCCAATTTATTTTTTTGAAAATTTCAATTTCATCCCAAACTATACATGTGTACTAATTACATCCCTTGTTAATATAATTGTAATTAGTTTGGGATGAAATTGAAATGTTCAATAGTTTAACGACTAATTTAAAATAAAATTCATAGTTTGGGGATGAAATTGGAATTTTGAAAAGTTTAAGGACCAATTTTTAAAAGAGTTATAATTTAGGGACATATGATGAATATAACTCAAACAGATATTGAGTTTGTTTCAATCCTAATTAGGGCAGAGTAACTTTGGAGATTATGAGGTTTGTTGACTCCATAAATAATTTATTTTATATAACACATGAATAGTTACTTTTATTTTTCTAACATGGAATGAATTTTTTTTAATATAGTTTCTGAAACATATTTTTTTTTATATCTATAGTCAAAATAAGATAATCACCATATTGATATATGTAATTTTATGCGTGTTTAAAGAATTAAATAAAAAATGAAATGTATTTCGGTGTCCTATTGTCAGCATTTTTGTGTTTTGATGAGATTACTGAAACTTGAACGTTAATCATTTGAAGAGAAAAAAGAAACAAGAAGAAGCACCAAGTCCTTTAAGCGAAAAGAATAAAGGCTAAAGGCCCTTTGTTTTAGCTATGTGTTTTCTGAAGTAGTTAAAATTATTCAGATTTGCGAGTCCAAAACATGTTTGGATCCGACTCATAAAATACTACATCTCCGCTGTTGCTCACATAATGATCTTCCCTAAGGCTTGACGCTAGAATTTGTAGCAAGTGAATCGGAATCGGCCCTGATTTCTGCGGCTCCCGATAGTATTTTCCAATCACCGGTTTCGCTGCTTTCGTCTGTGTAGACACCCGTTTTTGTCCGGGTCTTCTCTATTTAATTTAAATTTTATTATTATTATTATTATTATTATTTAACTTACACTTTACATATTACACTGTTTTGCAGGCCAACCCATGCCCAACAAACGAAGCCCAATTGACCCGAGCCCATACTCATCACTCAGCAGCCCGGTTACAGACCCTAACCCAATGCACAACCTACACCGACCCAACTAAACCCTAACCTTAGGGTATCAACATCCCAGTGCCGCACCAACATAGACCATTCGATCTGGACCCATTCAACGGTCCAGATCGATGGTAAATAGGGTTTCACAACCCTAAGCCAATCCAGCCGTCGCGCCTCTTCAATGTTCCAGTAGCCGTTCAAGCCGAATATCACCGAGCCTCAAGCTACCGTCGAACCTCTCATCGAGTCAATCTATCATCCACAGTGACAACAAGGCCATCAAATACCAAATCAGTCAGAGCAATCAGAGAAAAATAAAGGAAAAAATCAAAAGAAAAATCCAAATGATATCCTAAGGTACATCTAGCCTCTGTCGACCCTAGTGTCTCGGGCAGCAAAGTCAATCATCACAAATCATGGAAGCTAACATAAAATCAAAAAAGAGAAGACAGATAAAAGGGGGACCATTCGGGGTTCAAAGAAAAAGAAAAAAAAAGGAGATAGAGGGAGTTTTCAGAAAAAAAAAAGGAGATAGAGGGAGTTTTCAGAACCAAAAAGAAAATATAAAGAAAACAGAGAGAAAAAGGGAGAAGAAAAAAAAGCTTACCGAGGAGAGAGGTTCGGCGAAGGCATGCAAGGAGTTCAAAGGTCACCGTGTCTTGTTGTTTCGAGAGGTAAATCGGTAGATTTAGGAGACTGGGTAGTGTTTAGGCAAAGTGGAGTGGGGTTTTGAGTAGTGGGGGTTGAGATGTTTCTTTTGAGGGTTGTTGGGCATCTCCGACCGCCGTGCGCCGCTGTCGTCGCCGCCGTGAGCGCCACCGTCGACGACGTTATTTCTTTTCTCTTATGTGGGAGTTGAGAGAGTTCTGAAACTCTCTCTCTCCCTCTGTTTTCTGAATCAAAACCAAATGAGAGAGGGGAAGCAAAGAAAGCCCGTTTTGGGCTTATATTCCCCAACCAAAACGCCGCCGTTTCAAGGGTCTGGGCACCCGTGTTTTGCAAGCATGGGGTAACTACACTTTAGGTCCCTTCTCCTTTGTAATGCTTTATTTAAGTCATTTAATGAAATTATTATTGTTTTATTTCGAGCCTTTTAGTTTTTAATGATTGCATTTCAGTCATTAATTTGTATATTATGTTTGCTGATATTATAATTTGGTTGTGATATTTATATTTATTTCGTTTTAGTCACTGTTTCAGTTTATTGTGCATTTTCCTTTGATATTCGGATTTGGTCATGAAATTTGCAAATGTTATATATTAGTCACTGTTCATGTTTTATATCATATTTGTCTATATTTGATTCTGGATTTAATATTTTTCAAATATTTCAATTTAATCACTGATCTCATGCATTTTATTATCTTTACTGTTATTTGAATTTGGTCACCATATTCGTATATATTCTATTTTAGTCATTGTTTGATGTTTGGTTTAATTACTTTGTGATCTTTTATGTTTCTGTTTATTTCATTTTAGTCCTTACTCTTTTATATTACTACTTTCGTGAATGTTTGAATCTGATCTCGTATTGTGTAATTATTTTATTTTAATCACTGAATATAACTTTGAATTTTTGGCTTCAAGTTCTAATTGCTTTTATTTTAGTCATTTTCTGTTTTTTAATATATTTGGTTTAATGTCTATTTTATTTTCTTTTGTTTTGGGCATCTATGTTTCCTTGTTTATATTTTAGTCCTACTAATGTATGTTATGTCATTTTTGTGGATATTTGACTTTGGTCCCAATGTTTGTAATAGTTTCATTTTAGCCCCTGATTTTATATGTTAGGTATTTTGGTTGATGTTCGAATTTATCTCTGACATTTGTGAATATTTTATTTTAGTCATTTATGTATGATTTTATTGTACTTGTTATTCGGTTATTTGTATTATGCAAATAATGTTCTTAATTTCATTTAACGTAAATATTTTATTTTTGTATTTGCAATTACATTTTTTATATTATATTTTTATCTATGTATGAAATATTTGGTTTTTATTTTCAATAACACGTATGCGTAGAATGAGCGTGGAAAGTATCACTTGGTCGAAGTGGTGCGATCCCATACGGTATTTTAACGACATAGGAACTTGAAATAAATTGAGTATATTTTATTATTTAATTTGTTTAAATGATGCAATGTGTGTAATAATTTACTTTATTTTATGTAAACTTCAAATTTTTTCATTTTATTTTCGATTCATTTTTTAGTTAATCAATTTATTTTGTTGTATGCAAATGTCAATTTTATTTATATTCGATTCGCATTTTATCAAGAGGGAAATATTCTTTATAGATAAGAAATAGTCGAGTTAGCTTTTCCGATGGAGGATTGCTAATTTCGAGATTTCTTTTCGAGTTAAAGAATTTTTTTTAATTATTTAATTCGAAGCAAATTAATCAATGTTCGATAAAGAGATCATATTTTAACTTTATATTCGATTTATAATTTCCACTATTTACAACGATGTGTAAGCGACACAGTACCAATTTTGGGCGTTGTGGGAGTGTTTATCCTTCCCCGCACGTAACCGACTCCCGAATCCATTTAAATGAATCTTTGGTAATGCAGACCGAATCTTGTCTTAAAAAATGATTTTTCTTAAAATTGTTTTAAAAGACGTTTTTAGGTATTCAACCTACCTAAACCAAAGGTCGATGGCGACTCTTTTCAATTTTATTTCAAATTAATCAAAAACCACCAATTTTTCCAAATTAAAGTCATAATTGTTTTTAAAAATAATATTTAATTGTTTTACGAAAAAATGGTTATGACAGCTTGGCGACTCTGCTGGGGAATTTTTTTAGAGTCGAGCTGTAAGTCGCTTACACATTGTCGTTGTGGTCGGATTTATGAGTTCGACTCTTTAGTTAATCTATGATCCGTTTATTGAAGTTTTTAATTGCTTCATTTTTTATTTGTCATACTAACATTTGATTTTTTTTTTCTTTCAGATTGGTCCAAGTTTTTGTCGTGTTTTTTTCTTTTCTGTTTTGAGTCAAAGGTAGGTACGTTCCTCCTCACACACATCACATACATTTTCATAACATAAGCTCTAGACACGAGCTTTGATCCAAATTAGTCGAGGTGAATGCTTTACTCTCGTAAGAATTTATTCTTCGTATGAGTTTTAGCAAATAACCCATGGGATACATACCTTATACCTTCGTAGGGATTTATTCCTCGTATGGGTATAAGGTAGTGAATCCCCTCGAATTGAACTCGTTCCGTTTGAAACCTGTAATGGGTGAGGATTGAGGGTCTGGCAGCCCAAGGGGGCACTGACATCAAGGACAATTCGAGTTCCCTTTTTCTGTTAGAGCCGTAACCATGCATATAGTGAACCATAGAGCGATCACCCTAGGTATAGTGATACTGAACCTTTGTCCGTTAGTAGGTACCCAACTTAGGTGTACACAAAGGAGGATCGTTTCTGAACCTTTCCTTTTCGTTTCATATTCTGTTGAATAAAAGCATGTGAACTAGATACCATGCGATCAGGACCAATTTCTTGAAAATAGATAATTTTGGGTAGAAAGCATGTCCGGGTAGGATTGTTATCTATTAAAGCATGTTAGGGTAGATATCATGTCGGGTTGGTGTTATATTCATCTTTGAATAACATTTTTATCCGTATAAATTATTTTACACATACTAACTCATTTTTCTCTTTTGTTTTTATACACTAACTTATTTATTTTGTTTATGTCATTTTTTATCCTTCTTTGCATTGCATTGCATCGTCATGACATAATGTGAAAAGTGTTGTTCCGCAAGGGGATATTCGAGAGAGAAATTTTCACAAGAAGAAGTAAAAGTTTTCAATCAAGCAGTCTCGTATACAGACATGCACCGAGGGTTAAAAGAAGCTCAGAACACAAAAATGAGATTTGCTCGAAGATCGTCCATAATTCGAGACTGGAATGGTGATCTACTGATCCTAGAAGTAATCCAGCAGTAGATTCTTATTTACAATCATGTCATCGCTACACATCAAAGAGCGACGCAATGGCTTCAGCACCGGCTAGGCATTAACAAAGTTAGTTTTACAGAGCATTGAGGGGCATCAGTTCCAAATATATCCTAGACGAAGCAGTGAGCTCGAAGATTGTGCAACATTCGAGACTAAAAAGATGATCCATTGAGACAAAGAGTAATCCAACAGTATATTCTCATCTACAATCATTTCATCACTATTTATCAATGAGTGACACACTAACTTCAACATTACTGGGGCATAAACGGAGTTAGGTTACAGAACGCTTGAGGGGCATCGTTTCAAGGACGAAGATCCGAGACGAAGAAGCGATCTACTTCAGACTCAACCATCTAAGCGAAGACATGTCTGTGAAGTGGACTGCCTTGTAATGTGAAGGCTTTTATTTCTGGTGAAAATTATTCTATGATATTCATCGTTGGGATCAACATTTTTTGCATCTGCATTCGCATCTTTGGATTTTGCATTTTTATTTTTTTGCATTTTCACATGCATCGTTCATGAAAACATGGAATTAATCAGTGGAGGATTCGATGAAGTGGTTCTAACCACATTGAGAATAGAAGTAAGAAGTTGAAACCATTACGACGAGAGCTTGTTCGGCTGGTTGTAGGATTGAGTCTTCCAAGATGATATGAGAAAAGAGTCCTCGTTCCTGGAGATCCATGATGTTGATCTCGTGTACAACTACAACATAGGAAGCTTCAGTCATTCCGCTGAGAATTGTAAGACACTGAAGATCAAGATCCAGAACGTGATGAAGCCAGGGCATGTACAATAGAAGAAAATTGGGGCATTGCATTTAACACTTGAACTGAGAGATTGTTTTGTTTGAACTCGTTTGTTATATCTTTTATATTTGCTTAAATATTTTTAATCTTAATACTTGAATTTATACTACCTTTTAAGGTTGAATAATGGAACAAATTTTAATCTTGAGTTCTTTGAATATCAAATGAATTACATTCTCTTAATTCTTCAAGAATTATAGATCTTTGACATATGCCAAGATTGGACCTATCTTATCCCGTCTAAAACCCAAAATAAAATCTCGATTTTTACCCGAAATAATTCCTGGTCACTACCAAATAACCAAATTTTGACATTCTATCTCTTTGAGACCTTGAAATATTCTTTTCGACCTTGAAACATTCCCTCTCTTTAAGGCCTTGAAACATTCTTTCCACCTTGAAACACTGCATTTACTTTTTTGAGACACAAAAGTCATACCCATACCTTTCTTTGAGTCAATAAAGTCACAATCGTCTTCTTAGACGTAAAACCAACATTTTTCTACCAATAAAACCTACAGACATTGAGTACAAGATGTTCACTTGAACATAAACCTTCCTACAAAGAAGACACAGTGTGGGGCATCTCGCATCAATTTTCTGAAGACGAGCATGAGCAATTGAGACATGCTGAGAGTAAAAAAAAAAGCGAAAATAAAAAATAGAATTCATTCAAAATAATTCTATCATGCATTAATTACATTGTTTTCATTTAAATAAAAATTAATCCTGAAAATATATCCCTCTGGGGATACCTCTTCTGCAAGGACTTCTGTGTATGAGATGATGAACGGCTTTCTTTCTTTATCCCTTCACAAAAGGAGAAAATATATCCCTTGTGTCCCCCTTTTGAGCCTGAATTATCACGTTTTCTTCTGATTCAACCCTAACCAAGGATCACCCTCCATACTAGGGGGGCAAGTTGGAGGAAATCTGCTCGCATGATTGAAGACCATTGATATAAGATACCGAAAGGTGAGCCAAATGCCAAGTGTGAATGTCAAATCAAAGCGAAGAGAAAAGAAAAAAGAAAAACAAAGAGAAAATCAAAGAAAAAAAAAGAAAAAAAAGAAAAAAAAAAGCAAAGAGAAAAAAGAAAACAAGGAGCATAGACAAAGACTCCCTCGACTCAAATGACTCATCAAGCTTCAAACTATGAGATTGATCAAGCACAATCATTTCAGAATTACTTCACTCGAAGATCATAGAACATCAAGAGTAAGACGCATACGAGCATATCCAAATTGAGAAAAGCAAGATTGAAAGCATCAGAACGAATTGATCCTTGGTTCAATTACCCTTAAACACTTGTTTGGGCCTTTTATCCCTTTCTTTCATAACTCTGAACCATGGCCTACATCACGTACCTTAAAAGTCCCTTCTAATCATACATGAATTTCTAAACAGAAGAGACTATCTTCAGATTTCATTCCGCCCATCAGAATTAATCTTTTATTTAAAAAAAGGTTTTCTAAAATCTTTAATGCATGATAGATGAGAAAAATAAAAAAGGGGGTTCAAGACGTAAATTCTGAATAGCGTCTTGAAACCAAAGGAGGATTCGAGAAAACCTGAAAAGGCGGCTCGATTATGAGGATGGTGCAACTTTTGCATAAGAGGCGATCGCACAAATCCCTTGATGAGACATTGCACAACCCGAGTGTGATCATGAAAACTGGGAATCGGAGAACACTTCCAATAAATAAGTACAACAGCTACTCCATCAGTTCAGTGAATAACAAATAAATGAGAACTATATACCTTTGACCAAAAATAGCAACCTGAGACATTTTTATCATTTTCTTACTTAACCATACCATGTAGATGGCATTGATCTTGACACTTGTCAAATAGCTATAATTTATTGAAGGATTAAAAGAGTAATTAATTCTTTGATATCCAATGAACTCTTGTTTTATGATTTGTCAATTGTGAAACCTTGAAAGGAGCAATATTTTCAAAACTTTTGATTAAACATTTTTCAAAATTCTTTTAATTGATATTTTCATACTGTTGAAAAATACAAGAAGAAGAAAAACGTTTTTCAAACAAGATAATCTCTCTGGAGGCATATCTTGGAATTCAAGATTGAAGCTGGGGCAAGAAAAGACAAATTTTTAGGGCAAATTTTGATGGGGCAAGGAAAACAAATTGTCTCAGGTTGAGGTTTGCAAGAATACACCATATTGGAAATGCAGACAAACTGAATCAATGATAGAGTGAAGACTGCCCTCGCAACCATTCTCCTTACAGACTAAGAAAAACATACATCAATACATACATACATACATACACATACATACATACATACATACATACATACATATATACATACATATATACATAACACATGAAATTTGTGTCTTTGCATTCATCATCATGTGTATTAAATACATTTTTCTCCTCACTTGAGGACAAATTCAATAAAAAATTCAATAAATTTCATCTTGACATCCATCATAACATCCAAGATAGTCGGTCAAAAATGCATCATTTTGATCTTTTCAGGAAATAAGAGCTCGGAAATAACCAGATGTTTTCAACCTGAAAGAACAATGCAATCCACAGATTTGGCTTCTTGAAATCAACAATTAAGACATTTCCTCCGCCAGCAGGAACAAACAGACTATCAGTATCCTTTGATGTTGTTTCTCTCGAAACAAAACTTTGTCTCGCTTGAGACAATTTCTCAAAAACAAACTTTATCTCGCTTGAGACAATTTCTCAAAACAAATTTTGTCTCGCTTGAGACAGTTTTCTTAAAACAAAATTTTGTCTCGCTTGAGACATTTCTTGAAAAACAAATTTTGTCTCACTTAAGACAATTTATCTTAAAACAAACTTCGTCTCGCTTGAGACATTTTTCCTTTGTGATACAAATTTTGAATTTGTTTCACTTAAAACAAAATTAATCTCACTTGAGACTATTGTTTCTTTCAAAATAAATTTCGTCTCGCTTGAGACATTTTTCCTTTGAGATACAAATTTTGAATTTGCTTCACTTGAAACAAAATTAATCTTACTTGAGATTGTTGTTTATTTCGAAACAAATTTCGTCTCACTTGAGACATTTTCCCTCATAATACAAATTTCAAAGTTGTTTTACTTAAAACAAAATTAATATAACTTGAGATTTTTAAAGCTGATTCGTCTCGCGTGAGACAGTTTCCCATTTAAACAAAAATCCTGAAATTGTTTCCTTTGAAACAAAATAAACACTTTGATATTGTTTCCCTATAAACAAAATCGACAATCTTTGAATCTTTTTCTCTTAAAACAATTTTTGTCTCTCTTGAGACAGTTTTTCTAGAAATACAAAATCTTTGAGTTTGTTTCTCTTTAAATAAAACCATCTTTGAGTCGTTTCCATTGAAATGAATTTTGTCTCTCTTGAGACAGTTTCTCTTAACAAAAACATATTTGAGTCTGTTTCTTTTGAAACATCATCTTTGAGTCGGTTTCTTTTGAAACCATTATTCCTAAAGATGACCAGAACTCTTCATCACGTATGAGCCGTGTCATCCACCGACCAGATCTCTTCATCACGTAGGAGCTGTGTCAACCATAGATAACCAGTCGTCCTCATCACGTAGGAACGTGCTATCTCCATTCCTAAAGATGGCAAAGAACTCTTCATCACGTATGAGCAATGTCATCCCCCGACCATACCTCTTCATCACGTAGGAGCCGTGTCAACCATAGATAACCAGTCGTCCTCATCACGTAGGAACCGAGTTATCACCCTTCCTAAAGATGGCCAAGAACTCTTCATCATGTATGAGCAGTGTAATCCCTCGACCAGATTTCCTCATCATGTAGGAACCTTGTCACCTTTAGACGACTCAAACTCTTCATCACGTATGAGCAGTGTCGTCCCCAACAACCAACATTATCCAATTTCTAAGCTTAAAAAGGAGAGAACCAGACAAAAACGTGTTGTCGTGTCGTCTTTTCCCTATTCTTGTTAACACAAGAATGTGCAAAGAGGGGCAGCTGTAGACACCCGTTTTTGTCTGGGTCTTCTCTATTTAATTTAAATTTTATTATTATTATTATTATTATTATTATTTAACTTACACTTTACATATTACACTGTTTTGCAGGCCAACCCATGCCCAACAAACGAAGCCCAATTGACCCGAGCCCATACTCATCACTCAGCAGCCCGGTTACAGACCCTAACCCAATGCACAACCTACACCGATCCAACTAAACCCTAACCTTAGGGTATCAACATCCCAACGCCGCACCAACATAGATCATTCGATCTGGACCCATTCAACGGTCCAGATCGATGGTAAATAGGGTTTCACAACCCTAAGCCAATCCAGCCGTCGCGCCTCTTCAACGTTCCAGTAGCCGTTCAAGCCGAATATCACCGAGCCTCAAGCTACTGTCGAACCTCTCATTGAGTCAATCTATCATCCACAGTGACAACAAGGCCATCAAATACCAAATCAGTCAGAGCAATCAGAGAAAAATAAAGGAAAAAATCAAAAGAAAATCCAAATGATATCCTAAGGTACATCTAGCCTCTGTCGACCCTAGTGTCTCAGGCAGCAAAGTCAATCATCACAAATCATGGAAGCTAACATAAAATCAAAAAAGAGAAGACAGATAAAAGGGGGACTATTCGGGGTTCAAAGAAAAAGAAAAAAGAAGGAGATAGAGGGAGTTTTCAGAACCAAAAAGAAAATATAAAGAAAACAGAGAAAAAGGGGAAGAAAAAAAGCTTACAGAGGAAGGTTCGGCGAAGGCATGCAAGAAGTTCAAAGGTCACCGTGTCTGTTGTTTCGAGGTAAATCGGTAGATTTAGGAGACTGGGGTAGTTTAGGCAAAGTGGAGTGGGGTTTTGAGTAGTGGGGGTTGAGATGTTTCGTTTGAGGGTTTGTGGGCATCTCCGGCCGCCGTGCGCCGCCGTCGTCGCCGCGTGAGCGCCACCGTCGACGGCGTTATTTCTTTTCTTATGTGGGAGTTGAGAGAGTTCTGAAACTCTCTCTCTCCTCTGTTTTCTGAATCAAAACCAAATGAGAGAGGGAAGCAAAGAAAGCCCGTTTGGTTATATTCCCAACCAAAACGCCGCAGTTTCAAGGGTCTAGGCACCCGTGTTTTGCAAGCATGGGGTAACTACACTTTAGTCCCTTCTCCTTTGTAATGCTTTATTTAAGTCATTTAATGAAATTATTATTGTTTTTATTTCGAGCCTTTTAGTTTTTAATGATTGCATTTCAGTCTTAATTTGTATATTATGTTTGCTGATATATAATTTGGTTGTGATATTTATATTTATTTCGTTTTAGTCACTGTTTCATTTATTTGTGCATTTCCTTTGATATTCGGATTTGGTCATGAAATTTGCAAATGTTATATATTATCACTGTCATGTTTTATATATATTTGTCTATATTTGATTCTGGATTTAATATTTTCAAATATTTCAATTTAATCACTGATCCCATGCATTTTATTATCTTTACTGTTATTTGAATTGGTCACCATATTCGTATATATTCTATTTTAGTCATTGTTTGATGTTTGGTTTAATTACTTTGTGATCTTTTATGTTTCTGTTTATTTCATTTTAGTCCTTACTCTTTTATTACTACTTTCGTGAATGTTTGAATCTGATCTCGTATTGTGTATTTTATTTTAATCACTGAATATAACTTTGAATTTTTGGCTTCAAGTTCTAATTGCTTTTATTTTAGTCATTTTCTTTTTTTTAATATATTTGGTTTAATGTCTATTTTATTTTCTTTTGTTTTGGGCATCTATGTTTCCTTGTTTATTTTTAGTCCTACTATGTATGTTATGTCATTTTTGTGGATATTTGACTTTGGTCCCAATGTTTGTAATAGTTCATTTTAGCCCCTGATTTTATATGTTAGGTATTTGGTTGATGTTCGAATTTATCCCTGACATTTGTGAATATTTTATTTTAGTCATTTATGTATGATTTTATTGTACTTGTTATTCGATTATTTGTATTATGCAAATAATGTTCTTAATTTCATTTAACGTAAATATTTTATTTTTGTATTTGCAATTACATTTTTTATATTATTTTTAACTATGTATGAAATATTTGGTTTTTATTTTCAAGAACACTATGCGTAGAATGAGCGTGGAAAGTATCACTGGTCGAAGTGGTGCGATCCCATACGGTATTTTAACGACATAGGAACTTGAAATAAATGAGTATATTTATTATTTAATTTGTTTAAATGATGCAATGTGTGTAATAATTTACTTTATTTTATGTAAACTTCAAATTTTTTTCATTTTATTTTCGATTCATTTTTTAGTTAATCAATTTATTTTGTTGTATGCAAATGTCAATTTTATTTATATTCGATTCGCATTTTATCAAGAGGGAAATATTCTTTATGGATAAGAAATAGTCGAGTTAGCTTTTCCGATGGAGGATTGCTAATTTCGAGATTTCTTTTCGAGTTAAAGAATTTTTTTAATTATTTAATTCGAAGCAAATTAATCAATGTTCGATAAATAGATCATATTTTAACTTTATATTCGATTTATAATTTCCACTATTTACAACGATGTGTAAGCGACACAGTACCAATTTTGGGCGTTGTGGGAGTGTTTATCCTTCCCCGCACGTAACCGACTCCCGAATCCATTTAAATGAATCTTTGGTAAGGCAGACCGAATCTGTCTTAAAAAATGATTTTTCTAAATTGTTTAAAAGACGTTTTTTAGGTATTCAACCTACCTAACCCAAAGGTCGATGGTGACTCTTTTTCAATTTTATTTCAAATTAATCAAAAACCACCAATTTTTCCAAATTAAAGTCATAATTGTTTTTAAAAATAATATTTAATTGTTTTACGAAAAAAATGGTTATGACAGTCTGCAACCTTAGAATTAACCCGCATTAGTCTAGGTTGATAAACTTGGATGATATAATAGAATGATTTCAAAATTTGGATACTAGTTTAGAGTTTGAGGACACTTGTTGCAATTAACCCCCAGAAAAATTAAGAGTGCTTACAGCTTCAACTAAATGATAATGGGGGATCTGAGGGAATAGATGATGAATGACATGGGTGCCAATGTCATGCTGGATTTTGTTGAATGCACCGTAGTCACGGTCAACTGTTGTAAGCCCTCCTCTCAGGTAACTCCATTCCTGAAAGTTCCAACACCAATTTTCGAGTCAATTTTGAACATAAATTGTATGTTGGATGATGGAGGTTTAATGAATTAATTACCTTGCCACGATACCAAGGAAGTTTCATGGTGATGAAGGTAAGTCACTAAATGCAGCCATAAGACGAAAATCTATGGAAATTGGTAAACATCATTTTCCAATCATGCTAAGTTAGTATTACCAGATAAATTCTGCATTTTTGTAAAACTGGGGCATACCAAGTAGGGAACGCCGTAGAGCTTGAATGTCATGGCTGAACCGAATTCAAAGGATAAATAGACAAGGAAACCGACCATTGCAATCCAACAGGCTGTTGAAGTCATTATTTGTTTCCTGTCATGTGGAGAAAACAAGCTGCTGTAGGGGTTGAAGTGAGATCCTGTCTTTCCTGGACTTCTGTACCACTGTAATAAATGCACCAAATTTAATTACTTCACTTTGATTGTCGAGCAGCATATATATATATATATATATATATATATATATATATATATATATATATATATAGCGCGTGTGTGTTTAGATCTAGGTCTTTTTTTTAATAAAAAAAAATCTAAGGTATCTCACCAAATATATAGGGTATGCAAATAGGGGAAAGGGGATAGAGAATCTCAGAAGTTTCGTTCTGATGCTCAAATCTTTCTAAACCTTCTCAGACATCGGAGAATTGTCGTAATCGGTTTTTTGTTCGGGCACAAATTTTTACTTGGCGGAAAAATTAAAATGAATAAATAAATTATTTTGATTTAAAAAATATTTTAGGAGTCGCCATCGATCTTTTTGGGTTAGGTAGGTTGAATACCTAAAAATTATCTTTTAAAAGAGTTTTTAAGAAAACATCAGTTAAAAGATAAACTGATATGCGTTTAACCAAAAATTCGTTTTTTAGAAATAAAAAGGGATTCGTTTTCGATTACGTTTAGGGAAGGATTAACACCCCTATAACGCCAAAAATTGGTACTCATTAATTATAAATCGTCTCTATTATTGAAAATTTAACAATTCAAAAATATATTTAATTCATAATTTTTTTATTTCAAATTTATTAATATAATTTTAAGAAAATATATTAATATCTATATATATATATATATATATATATTTATTTTTATAAATAAGTTATTCATTTATTTAGAAATATTAGAAAATGACTTCTAGGTGTTTTAAGACAACCCATTTCTTAATATTAAAAAAATAATAAATATTAATAAAATATTCTATAAAAATAATTAAAATAAATTAATATATATAATTTATAAAAATAGGATATTTGTTTATTTAAGAATATCAAAAAAGGACTTCTAGGTGCTTTAAGATAGTCTATTTCTTAATATTAAAAAATAAATAAATATTAAAATATGATTATTTTTTCTCAAAAATAATTTATATAAAATTAAATCTATAATAGGATTTTTATTTAATATACATTAAAAAATAAGTAAACAAATATTATTTATTATATATGTTATATGACTACATAATAATAACAATATATTAAAGTAATAATTTAAACATATTGAAATTGAAATGATAATAATACAAATTAAATTGCAATTAAATAGTGAATAAAATAAATAAAATTAAAACAATAGGATTAAATATAAAAGTAATAAAACTTGTAGTTAAAAATAAAAGTATTAAAATTAGTGATTAAATACAACATATTAAAATTAAAAGCTCTAATTCAAATATTATGAAATATAATAATTAACAGTGTAATTTAGCCATATATATTTATTCGGGATTAAAATAAAAGTCTATTAAATCATAAGGGTTAATTATGATATTTACCCTAAAATATTAAATATACTAGTAATGACTAAATTGTAGATAAAATAAAATTAAAAGACCAAATCAGAATATTCATAAACTTAATTTAGTGACTAAATTGCAAAGAATGCAAACTTGGAACACTACGGACAAGGTTTACCCCTAATGTAAATTACGCACACACCCCTCCCCAAAATGACGTCATTCGGGGATGGGTATATAAAGCCTTTTAACCGGCCCCTTAAGGGCCAAACCTCTCATTTTTCACTTCTCATTCTCTCTATAACTGAGAGAGATGAGAATTCTCTCTCGCTTCTCTCTAGCTTCCTTCGCCGGAGGGAATTCTGGCAGCCACCGTGCTCCGGTGGTGATGGCCACCATCAACCACTATTCATGGTGGCCGGAATTTGTAAACCTACCCTAAATCAAAGCCCCGATAACCCTAAAGCCTATTTCGAAGCCCTTTTATCCTAAAAAATTGCCAATCGGCCTAGATCTAAGCAATAACCGAAGGTTTTTACCTCGGTTTTTATAAGGATTTCGCCGGCGTTTGAGTTCTCTGAGGGTAAGTCTTTTTCTCTTTTTGCTTTCGATTTGCTGCTGTGGGTGTTGTTTGGCTTGCTGGGTTTCTGTCGTGGTTGCTATGGGTGTCTCTCCTCATGTTTTTGCTCTGTTGGTATCTTGTTGTTTGTGTGTTCTCCTCTTCTTGCTCCGTGTCTTTTTTTCTTACAGGGGATGGTGGCTTTTATAGCCACCACCGGTGATGGCTTCGGACCGGTCCGAAGGAGGTTGCCTAGGTGAGTCACCATAGCTATGGTGGTGACTCACCATAGAGCTCGACATGTGGAAGGGCAGCTGGCCTTCTGGAGGCTTCGGAGGCGGCGAGGCGTGGCAGCAGCTGGAACGTCGGTGTGGAGACAGCAGGGGCGGCGGCCGCGTGGCCCTAGGGTTATGATACCCTAGGGTTTCTTTGCTGGATTGTATCAGGACCGTTGGATCAGATTAGATCCATCGACTGAGGATCTGTGGCGGCTGTAATGAGATGAAAACCTTAATTTGGTTTTAGGGTTTAGTTGAGCTATCTGGGCCGGTTCAAGTTGGGTCTGGATCCATTTGTAATTGGGCTCCAGGTTTTGGGCCTTGTAATATTTATTTAATAATAATATTAAATAATAATAATAATAATAAAAGCAAACTAAAAATTAGTGTCTGCAGCTGCCCCTCTTTGTTCATTCTTGTGTTAACAGGAATAGAGCAAAGACGAAAAAGACAATAATTTTTCATTTGGCTTTTTTGAGTAGGATGGAAATGTTGAAAACATTATGCCTCGAGGTCTTATGAATGACCATGAGGTCTTATCATCTTGCACTGAAGGGCTTACAGATGACCCGAAGGTTTTTGAAAACATCATGCACTGAAGGGCTTACAGATGACCTGAAGGTTTTGAAAACATCATGCACTGAAGGGCTTACAGATGACCCGAAAGTTTTGAAAACATCATGCATTGAAGGGCTTACAAATGACCCGAAGGTTTTGAAAATATCATGCACTGAAGGGCTTACAGATGACCCAAAGGTTTTGAAAACATCATGCACTAAAGGGCTTACAGATGAACCGAAGGTTTGAAAACATCACTGAATGGCTTATAGATGACCCGAACGTTTTGAAAATATCATGCACTGAAGGGCTTACAGATGACCTGAAGGTTTTGAAATATCATGCACTGAGGGCTTACAGATGACCCGAAGGTTTTGAAAACATGCACTGAAGAGCTTACAGATGTGGGAATAGTTACTAAGTAAGAAACTATGGAAATCATTTCTTACTATTCAACAATTCATTTCAGAAAAGATTAAATGAGAAACTTTGGAAATTGTTTTCTCATTGAAATAATTTGTTGATTGGGCAACATTCCCCAAAATAATACTTCTTCTGTGGATTGCGTCCATCTATTCTTCAGATTTTTGCGTGATTCCTGTATTTGAGTTTTGAATTCTACCTTATTTATAAGGTATTTTTCATCATGAATATTCTTTTTCATACGAAACCTGTAAAACTTCATGTTGATGCAATGAAATGTATCAATGTAATGCATTATCTATTGTGCAATGATGTTCTTATGAATACATGCATGTTGATGCAATCTTTATTGACTTTAAGTGGCAAACTCGATCTTCTTTCACTTGATCATTTATTACCAGGGTTACCTTCGGATATCAGTGTAGCTACTTATGCTATATTTCTGAAGAACCATTGATCAACTGGTATCTTTGTGTCTTCTTTGCTTCATTTAAGTATCAGAAGAAATGTTTCAGTTATAGAACTCTTGCCGTAGTCAGAACTATGACCTGATGCCTCATTTTGTCTTTGATAACATTGGCTTTCTTCGTGGACTTGTGTAGAAATCCAATAAAGCTTTCATCTTTGAAAAAGAATCTATATCTTTGAGAGAGAATCTATCATCTTTGAAGAATGTAGATATGCTAAACGCAGAGATTAATTAAGAGAGTAGAGTCTGTTCTGATTTAACTCTTGAAACACATCATAAGGAGGATTTATCCTAATTCCTTTCATGTCTCTACATCTAATTGGATCTTGAACAATGTAACTTGGACCATATCATGTCAAGATGTTTAACAACAACCTGTCGTTCAACATTAGTTGGCTCTACTAGTTTCTTGTTGTTAAAATTTCTGCTTCCTTTATGTGGAAAGAAATCTTCATCATATCTCACTTCTAACCTTGGGGTTGAAGAAGTCAAACTTTATTTCAGATCAAAAAATGAAAACACCATATGATAGCAACATTGGTTCAGCACCATAATCACTGGTTCGTAAAACATGTGACAATACATTCATCATTTCTCGTGGCTTCTGCCCGGATTTTCGTAAAGCTTTTGATAACACATGCATCCTTTCTTGTGGCTTTTGGCCAGATGTTCATAAAGCATTTGACAACACATTCATTATTTTTTGTGGTTTTTACACATATTTCTTATCAATGAAGTTCTTTGCACAGTATTCAAGCTTTTGTATGATGTCCCAAGACCACTTGAGAACAAAACTCAGTGGTAATAGAAGTGAGATGTTGGTGTTTCATGACCAAAATGTTGGTCAAATTCACAAATATGATAGTGCTGAATTGAAAAAGAGATACCAACTGATCTTGATATCATCTTGAGCAAGTGTGATACCGATCACGTTTTCTTCTGTAATGAGTGTTGTAGGAAGTAGAAACACATCAGCTATAGGATCTATGTACAGAAGGAGGTCCATGGAATTCTCGCTTCTGCAGATGAAACGCACATGATAAACCACATAGATGAAAACTCAGTTCATCCTGACTGTTAATGATAACCCCAGTAACAACGGGAAAGGGCGTAAAACTCAGTTCATCCTGATTGTAAATGATAACCCCAGTAACAACGGGAAATGGCAATATACGTAAGCTGAGCCTCTTTATTTAATGTCATCAAGTAAACAAAAACTGATGTGAAAAAAAGCTTTGTAACCTCAACAATATGGTTGAAACTAACTGCCATGAATCTCAAAGAAATATTTCTAATCATCATCGACACATGGAATACAAAATTCAAAGTCGAGATTTTGAGGAACTGAACCCTAGATTGAATGGTCTTCCTGAGGACCGACTTTATTCATGCAACTGTGATGTAGCTTAACAAAGAACATGATGTCATGTGATACGTGGTTAAGAAGATTGGGTATTTGAAACCATACTTGTTGAGTAAATATTTGTTCAACATCAGGACCCTAATGCAACTGTTTGATGAACGAAGCAATTTCGTATAGTCAGCTCGACTGTCACTGCTTCTCCATTTTCATTCTTCATACATTTCTATCTCATTGGAAATATTTGCTTAAGTCAATGATATTTCCATAAGATGATATGGATCTTCAGCATGCCCCAACATTGGCTAATACAAACGTTCAAAATGTGTCAATATTCCTGATTATGATTAAAATGGGCTTTCAGCATGCTCCATCATTTGCTTCTTGTTAATCTGAGCCTTCAAAATGCTCCACATGGATCTGTCTGAATTAACCTTTAAAATGCCCCAACATTTGCTGATATAAATATTAAAAGTGTGCTCAACATTACTTCTTGCTGAGATGAGCCTCCAAGAATGCCCAAATATTCATATTACTATGAGCCTTCAAAATGCCCCACCATTCTATTTCTGGTTGAAATGGGCTTTCAAGATGTCCCGTATGGATCTGTCTGAATTGGGCCTTCAGAATGCCCTTAATCTTCTAAACTGTAAGGCTTACTTTCAATGTTTGTTTGATTTCAATATCATGATCCCCACGAGGTCCAATTTTGACAATGTACTATTGTGGGTACTTGCGGCTTTATCCGTGCCCCAAATCTGTTTATCTTGAATACTCTCATTCTGGTGTCACTAAATAGCAATTGTCAAGTAACTTGAGGAATTTTCTTCATATTGTCACAAATTTAAGAAGTACTCAATCATTCTGACGGAAATGTCTGAGATATGTGCATTTTTTGAATGAGGTGCCCATTTTTTAGATCTGGAGGGATCTAGTCAGACAGAGTGGTATAAATCGCTTGGTAATTCATTCCAAGCTGACACAATGAACCTTGTTTTCAGTGAAAGCTATTTATGGAATATACTTTTCTGTGGGAGAGAAACCAATTTATATGAACAGTAATCTGATGCAATAGCAAGACTACATATACAGTAGTACATGCTCTTGAAAAGTCCGCACCCATGTAACATGTTGATTCTGATAACTACTCATCTGATTATGAAGCGATATTTCAGGATGATTTCATAGATATTAATAGTTCTTTTGATACCGAGGAAATCCTAAATTCTAATTCTGATGAGGAGAATAAACTGTTATACTTGACGAAAATGGGGTACTCAGAGGCTGATACTTCAATAGCCATGGATAGATGTGGTCCAGATTCATCACTTGCAGAGTTGACATATATTTTATATGTGCTACTCAAATGGCTAAGGCTGTTGATGCACTTTTTCCGGTGGAAGATAGGAAGCCATTATGCAATGACCCCAATTACAAGAAAAGACGAAACTTGGGCTATGATTTTTAGAAAAGGAAGAATCAGAGGAAGCTTGAAAAGAAGCTTCTTAATGAAGACGATCATGTAGTTCATCTTCTAAATCCAATGATTGGTTTTGGGGTTTTTACCGAACCAGATCAGATAACTCAAAGAACACTTCCAGAAGATGCTATTGGGCCTTCTTATTTCTACTACGAGAACGTGGTACTTGCTCCAATTGGTGTTTGGATCAAAATGTCATGGTACTTATACGATATAGAGCCAAAATTTGTAGATTCGAAGTATTTTTGTGCTGCTGCACGGAAAAGGGGCTATATTCATAATCTGTCAATTGAGAACATATTTCCTCTTATTTAGATTCCTCCACGCACCATACATGATGCTTTTCAATTGACAAAAAAATGGTGGCCTTCCTGGGATCCAAGAACAAAGTTGAACTGTTTACAAACATGTACAAGAAGTGCCAAATTGACAGAAAGGATCTGTAAGGCTCTTGAAGCTTATGACGATGAGACACCTTCGAATGTCCAGAAGTATGATCTTGATGAGTGCCGAAAATAGAATCTGGTATGGGTTGGAATGAATAAAGTTGTTCTACTTGAACCTGATGAGGTGGAAATGCTTCTAGGTTTCCCTAAAAACCATACACGATGAGGAGGATCTGCTAGATACATGTTCCCCAATAGTATCATTGTCATGTCTCTTTTCTCTGAGATTGGTGGTGCAGAGGTTGTCCTTTACCGGCTCAGCATACCTTTGAAAGAAAATGTGCAAGAACTGAATGGTGATCAGTTGGAGCAATTGATGAGTAGATTTGTCGAATTTGACCTTGTTGTCGGTGGCATTACGTGTAACAACCTTACCAAAAAGAAATAAACATCATCAGGATGAACTAGAAGATTTTTGTTGGTGCCTTTTCTTGCAATGACTGCTACAACAACTTTCTTTTTTGTAACTGCCATATATCACTCTTCCCAAAACATGGAAAGGTTTAGTTGATAGAAAAACTTGGTAATCCTGTAACCAAGGTTATCCAGTAACCAAGGTTATCCAATATGAAAGATCTATAAGTGTAGAATCTGTTCCAATGTCTTATTCTTTGCCATAAGTTCTCAAATTCAAGTTCAACAATCTTCTGAAGGACATAATGGATATAATCCTGACAAAGAAAATGATCGACATGGAAGAGGCAACAATGATGCATCAAGATCTGAACCAGTATCACGGTATAACCAGAGTGCAAGTGGTGACTTGTTCATTCCCATAATACACCTTAATGGGACTTATGACTCTATGATTGGAGAATCTGCTAGAGACATGGATTGATGGCTGGGGAAAATAATTTGTCTGGTGATGCTTATCGCCCTCAGCTTGAGATAAGTGATAATCTTTCTTGATGGATTGCTAATGATGTCACAAGAGAGCGTCATAAGTTTAATTCTCCAAACTTTCTGGCTTCTTGGACCACTTACTTTCAAGAAAGTGAAATGCTTTATCATTATGTCCTCGTTTATTCTTTTTCTTCAATAGAGGTAGAATATGTTATAACTTGCTTCAAGGATCTTCCTCATTTGAGACTGTCCTGTTTAAAAATGTGTTTTTCCTCCTTTCTTTATCGAAGAATGAAAGAATTTTGTAAAGTGTTGCTTATCACAGATTCATAATAGAATCAAATCATAATCATGAATTTAATGAATATCAAATAAATCAATTACACTTTTAAATCAAAAAATCATAGTCCTATGGCAAGTGTCAAAATTATTGACTGATTTAGGGCTTAGGTTGATTCTGGTAAAGTAAGGTATGTCAGGTTGATTCAGGATATATGTCTTATTTGAGCTTCCATTATCTTGAAAGAAGGGTTATTATGCTCATCTCATAGGGATACTTCTTAGTTCTAAAATCTCAGGAACGTCTTTAGGGTGTGTGGTGCTTCATCAAGAGCTTAAAATCGTCTCTTATGTCGTTATTGCACCATTCGATATTCGAGCCGCCTTTTTAGGTTTTCGATTTGAATCCTCATTTGGTTCCAAGATGTTATTTAAAAATTTACATCTCGAAACCCCTTTTATCATTTTTCATATCGTGCATTAAATATTTTTTTTAAAAATAATTTTTGCAAATAAAAATCAATTTTGAGAGGCGAAATGAAATATGAAGATAGTCTTTTTCACATAAAAAATCCATGTATGATTAGAATGAACTTTTCAGGTATGTAACGTAGGCCAAGGCTCAAGGTTATGAAAGAAAGGGATAAAAAGGTATAAAAAGGCCCAAACAAGTGTTTAAGGGTAATTGAACCAAGGATCAATTCATTCTGATGCCTTTAATCTTGCCTTGCTTGACTTGGATTTGCTTTGCTGGGGATTTTTCCATAAGATTCATTCATCTCCAGCATTTCTTGTAATTAGAAAAGAATGAAGAAATAATATGTCTTATTTCTTGAATGAGTACAAGGCTCATTTTATACAGAGGGAAATTACAACAACAAAAAAAGAAACTAATTAGAGCCAATATTTTACGGCTTCTACTTTCCTACTTTTTCTTGATTTACATCTTTTACTTTCTATATTTACATAGAAAACAAATCCTAGAATATCTCACAGATTATGACTAAATCAAGGCTTTCAATGACTGAATTTCCAACACTCCCTCTCAAGCTGGTTTAAAGATATTTTCCATAGCCAGCTTGCTAGTCAGATTACCAAATTGCTTCTTGTGTAGTCCATTCGTTAGTACATTAGCTAATTGTTCATCAGTTGGAAGATATGTCATGCATATTATTCCCACATTGACTTTCTCCTTGATGAAATGTTTATCCACTTCTATATGTTTCGTGCGATCATGAAGAACTGGATTATGAGCAATAGCAATAGCAGCTTTGTTGTCACAATATACCTTCATTGGAGTCGAGTAAGAAAACTTCAATTCTTCAAGAATCCTTTTTATCCACATCGCCTCGCAGATTCTATGGGCAACGGCTCTGAATTCTACTTCAGCACTACTTCTAGCTACCATATTTTGTTTTTTACTCTACCATGTAACTAGGTTTCCTCCAATAAAGGAACAATATCCATACGTTGATCTTCTGTCTGTAACACTTCATTCCCAATCTGCGTCTGTGTAGACTTCAACTTGAAGATGTCCATGTTTCTTGAACAATAAGCCTCTTCCTGGAGTTTCTTTCAAATATCTTAAGATCCTATAGACGGCCTCGAAATGCTCCGCCCCTGGTGAGTGCATGAATTGACTTACTATGCTAACTGAAAAAGCAATATCAGGCCGTGTGTGAGACAAGTAAATCAACTTCCCTACAAGTCTCTGATATTGTTCCTTGTCCTTTACTTCTTCAACCTTAGCAGCTTGTAACTTCAAGTTTGGCTCAACCGGAGTTTCAACCATCTTACAACCATGTAGACCTGTTTCTCCAAGGAGATCAAGAACATATTTTCTCTGATTGACAAATATGCCTTCCTTAGATCTTGCAAATTCCATTACAAGGAAATACTTAAGAGCTCCCAAGTCTTTAATTTGGAACTCCTTTGCTAGTCTTTTCTTCAGAATAGCTAATTATGTTTCATCATCACCAGTGAGAATAATATCATCAACATAAACAATAAAAATTGCAACTTTACCATATTTTGAATGTTTATAAAATACTGTGTGATCAGCTTGACTCTGCAAGAAGCCATAACTGATAATTGTCTTTCCAAAGCGGTCAAACCAAGCTCTTGGTGACTGTTTAAGTCCATATAGTGACTTATGTAATCTGCATACTTTGTTACTGCCAAGTTTCTTCTCAAATCCTGGCGGTAGGCTCATATACACCTCATCTTCCAGATCACCATTGAGAAATGCATTTTTAACGTCAAGTTGATGTAGAGGCCAATCGGAGTTCACTGCAAGAGATAACAACACTCTAATAGAATTTATTTTAGCAACAGGAGCAAAAGTCTCTTGGTAGTCAATCCCATATGTCTGAGTAAAGCCTTTAGCCACCAATCTCGCCTTGTATCTCTCAACGCTTCCATCAGCTTTACTTTTTATTGTAAACACCCATTTACACCCGACTATTTTCTTTCCTTTGGGTAGATCGACAATCTCCCATGTACCACTTCTCCTTAGAGCATTCATCTCCTCCATGACTGCTAATTTCCAATTCGGATCATCCAATGCTTCTTGTATATTCCTTGGAACAAACCAATGTGAAATCCTAGATGTGAAAGCTTTATGGTTTTTTGATAGTCTGTGATAGGAAAGATATTTTGCAATGGGATATTGAGTGCAATTCCAGACACCTTTCCTAAGTGCTATAGGGACATCAAGATCAGGAATCCTAGGTGAATTGTTGGACAAAGTGGAGGAAATAAAAGGTGTAGTAGGGATATGATTACCTGAAGTTTCGACACCAGAACTTAGATTTTCAGATTGGTTTCGTGCAGGGTTGATATTTGAGTCTTTATTTCTCAAATGAAATCTCTTCCTAGTATAAAACTGAAGCTCAGAATTCAAATCATGTTGATTAGTTTGTAGTACTTCTCCCCCTGAACGAGAATCTCCTTCATTATGCACCAACAAACCTGGTTCTCCTAGGCAATCGTTATTAGAAACACTTGAATTTGGATTTTCAAAGCGACCACTCTCAGAAATGTGTGGTTTTTGTGTAGGATAAATGACATTAGGTAGTGGGATAGAAATGTCCCAAAAATTGTTTTCTACATCACTTGTCTCCCCCTGAAGAGAATTGTTTGTGAAATAAGGTTTTGTTTTCAAAAATGACACATCCATACTCACATGAAATTTTTTTGTTTGAGGATCAAAACACTTATACCCCTTTTTATTTGAAGAGTACCCCAAAAAAATGAATTTAATAGCACGTGGATCAAGTTTTGAACGAAATTGGCCTGAAACATGAACATAGACAGTACATCCAAAAACTTTGACATGTAACTCAGAAAATAACCTTGTTTCAGGAAATGATGATTTTAGGCAATCGAGTGGTGTTTTGTATGTTAACACCTTGACAGGCATCATATTTATCAAGTAAGTGCCTGTTAAAACTGCTTCACCCCATAAGTATTTGGGAACATGCATGTAAAACATTATGGCACGTGCTACTTCAAGTAAATGTTTATTTTTTTCGTTCTGCAATGCCATTTTGTTGAGGGGTATCCCGACATGTAGAGTAATGAAAAATCCCTTTCTCTTTCAAAAAATCACCTAAGTGCTCATTAAAATATTATGTTCCATTATCAGAATGTAAAATTCTAATCTTGGTTTAAAATTGGTTTTTAATCAGAGTGTAAAATTTTTTGAATAAATCTTTCACGTCGGACTTTTTATTCATTAGATAAATCCAACATAACCGTGTTTGGTCATCAATAAAAGTAACAAACCACCTTTTACCAGAAATAATAGTAACTTTAGAAGGGCCCCAAACATCACTATGAATCAGATAAAAAGGTTTGGAGGCCTGATAATCTTTTGGTAAATAAGGGGAACGACGATTTTTTGAAAAAATGCAATTTTCACAATGAAAAGAAAAACAATCAATCCCTTTAAATAATTCTGGAAATAAGTGTTTCAAATAAAGAAAACTAGGATGTCCTAGTCTATAATGCCACAACATTATTTTTTCTCGAACAAAAATTGAACAAGTACCACTAAAGCTCTGAACTTTTTTATTACTGATAGATACTTCATCAAAGTAATAAAGACCTTCAATCATACTAGCACGTCCAATCATCATCCCCGAGTTCTGGTCCTGAAATTCACAATGTGATTCAAAGAAGGTAATGCAACAATTAGAATCTCTAGATAGTTTACTGACAGAAAAAAGATTACAGGCTAATTTAGGGACATGAAGAACATTATTGAGATTAATTTTCACTGTCAGTTGAATGAGTCCTTTTCCTGCAAAATATTTATCAAATAAATGAGAAAAACTAGTCATGTGATCTGAGGCTCCAGAATCTATTATCCACGGAGAAGAATTTGGACAAGAAAGGGCTTTAGGATTACTACTTGTTTGTGCCAAAGAAACACTAGGAATACCGTATGAGAAATTTTATTTTATCAGTTTCAAGAGTTGATCAATCTGCTCTTTGTTGAAGAGACCTGAGTCAGCTTCACTTGCAGTAGGAATTCCATGATTCTTCTCTCATTGCTTGTTGCTTTTCCAGTTAACAGGTTTGCCATGAATTTTCCAACATGTCTCACGTGTATGGCGGGGTTTGTTGCAAAAATCGCACCAGACCCATGGTTTATCATCAGACCTGCGCTAGTAGTTTACTGCCTTGTAGGTTACAACATCACTCAATAAGGCAAAATTTTCAATTAACTCACCAGTACTCTTCTTTTTGAGCATGACATTCCTTCGGCTTTCTTCTCTTCTAACATCGGAAAATACTTAGCCAATGGATGGAAGAGGAGGTCTGCCAATAATCATTCCTCGTACTTCATCAAACTCAACATTGAGGCTGATAAGAAACTTGTAAATACGACTATCTTCTACAGTTTTCTTATGGTGATTACAGTCGTCAATACTTTTCCATTCGTATGTGTTGAAGAGATCAAGATCCTGCCACAAACTTTTCAACAAATGGAAATATGTGGTGACAAAATTATCTCATTGACGAATCTCCTCCAATTTTAAAGTCAACTCAAAAACCTGAGATTGGTTGCCTAGGTCAGAATACATCTGACTAACATTATCCCACAATTCATTTGCAGTAGGATAACACATGTAATTGGAGCTTATGTCATCCTCCATAGAATTGACCATCCATGTCATAACCATGGAGTTTTCAGCATCCCAAGTAGCATACAGTGGATCATCAACAGCAGGAGCCTTCTTGTCACCAGTGATGTAACCGATTTTCCCTTGCCCACGAATATACATCCGAACTGATTGTGACCATCGGAGGAAGTTGTCACCTTTTAAGCGGATGGTGGTGATTTGGAAAGAATGAGAATTGGAGTGGTGCTACGGAGTGGCCACAGTAGGGGTTGAGGTGATTTCTGACGCGACTTCGGATATGGTTACAGTGATTTTGGAACTACTGTGTTTTAGGGTTAAGACACGATTATGGCTCTGACACCAAATTAGAAAAGAATGAAGAAATAATATGTGTCTTATTTCTTGAATGAGTACAAGGCTCCTTTTATACAGAGGGAAATTACAACAAAAAAAGAAACTAATTAGAGCCAATATTTGACATCTTCTACTTTCTTACTTTTTCTTGATTTACATCTTTTACTTTCTATATTTACATAGAAAACAAATCCTAGAATATCTCACAGATTATGACTAAATCAAAGGCTTTCAATGACCAAATTTCCAACACTTGTGCTTCTTGTTGAATATGAATCTTTGAACTTTATTGCACTTGATCAACCTTGGAACTTGAGGCTTAATGAGTTACTCATCTTGATTCAATTTTTCCTTTTTTCCTTTTTCCTTTTTCCCTTTTCCTTTTTCCTTTTTCCTTTTTCCTTTTTCCTTTTTCCTTTTTCCTTTTTCCTTTTTCCTTTTTCCTTTTTCCTTTTTCCTTTTTCCTTTTTTTGATGAGTATAGGACTTCAATTGCTTTGAGCACCTCCTTTTCCTCTTGCATTTCGAAAATTCTTTCGTTATTCTTGAATGGATTGATCTTCAAGCACTTTGCATTTGATCTACCTTGCAGTTCAAAACTCTCTTCATTTCATGAAGATTTTCCTTCGTAATTGACAATTTTTATTCCTGTGAACAGTTATCATTCTTCTTGCCCACCAATGTGGAGGGTGATCCTTGGTTAGGGTTGAATCAGAAGAAAAATATTATAAGCTCAAAAGGGGACAACAAGGGATATATATATATATATATACGTATATTTGAAAGGATAAATGAAACAATGTCGTTCGTCATCTCATACACAGAAGCCTTTGTAAAAAGAGGTGTCCCCAGGGGGATGAATATTCAAGATTAATCTTTATTTACATGAAAACAATATAATTAATGCATGATATATTTATCTAAATCAATATTTTTTTCTTCTTCTTTGAGTATGCCCCAATCATTTTCCGATAAGCTGATCCATGATGCCTCATCTCGTCTCTTCTTGCAGGAATATTCATGGATAATTTGAAAGTTTGGTTCTTTTGATTTCATTGTACAAAAATGATGGTTTTGTATATGGAAGGACAAATGTGTAACTTTGGAAGTCATGTATGTAGTGAAAGGTAATGAACCAATCAACTCTACCCAAGAAGGTAAATATCTGGATTTGGTGTCTCAAAAACAGGTAGAGACATGACTTCAAAGTCTCAGATATTTGTATGGTCAAAATTTGGTTTTAGTAAGGATCAAATAATTGGCATTTGGATGGGATATGGAATGTATAATTTTACCACTTGCCAAAGATCTATAATTCTTGAAAAAGAATATTTAATTTACTTGATACTAAAAAATTTCAAGATTAAAATTTAATTCCTTGCTTATAACCATAAAAGTAACACAAGTTTATTTATTTCAACAAGACAGAGAAAGGAACAAAAGACAAGTTCAAACAAGATGCTGAAAATAGAAAGTACTACAGTGGTAGATAATACTTCCACTTGTTTATGCATCATTACTCCTCTAATGTTGGGTGTGTAATAGGATCAGGGCCATTGTCCTCAGTTGCCCCCTATTTCTTGATCATTTCTCTTTTCTGGGCTCGTTTGGATGATTACTCAGACGTACCAACCTTTACTTCTTTCTTAGCAGTTTTATGGTCAAATTTCATCTCCTCGTTTATCAGTTGAAAATTGGGCTCAAAACAATTCTTATTGGTGACAATAGCTTTGCCCCGGTTCTGAACACATATTGCAGCTGTGATTGGCGTAGTATTCGTCATGTTCTCTAAAATACCCAAAGCCCCACCTGTCCTCAAGAAGTCTGATATGGGTGTTTGAGATGTTTTCATGGTTGCATCTTTCCAGTTTATTTTTAGACCTACAGGCCAATCTCTTATTACAACCATGGGAACCTTTTTGCTTTGATTCCTTTCCCATTTTCTTGTGTCTGATATTATTCACAGGATTTGATCACATTAGTCTCAGTTGAGGCAATAATTTCTGAGCATTGAACTTTAACCCCTTCTTCTACCTTGCATTTTTGAATTTCTTGTTCTAAAGGATCTTGGAAATTTCTCTCAAGGTTACTAGGAACCTTAGCTGAACAATTTGGAATTCCGGTATGGTTTATCCAAAGAACCTCCTTATAGGTCCAATTCTCATTTGGAGGCCACTGTGGCTGAACAAGTCGTGGAGTAGTTAATCTGACTGTTTTAATGCAATTTTTCACCTGAAAAGTGGAAGGGAAGAAATTGAAAACCCTACACATTCTTTTTCTTCTTGATCAACATTTTACCCTTTTCTATGCCCCTTTTCCTTGGGTAAAGCTTATTTCTTACAACGAAACTTTTTTCTTTCATTGATTCTTCATTCACCATTAATTCACCAGTGCCTCTTGGGACCAAATCTTGAAGCTGTCTTGAATTACCATACTCACTAATAGGTTCTTGATCATCAGACACTATCACGTCGAACTCATCATTATTTAGAACCTCATTCATAGCCTTCACAATGAGATCCTCTAAGGGTTTCCCTCCATGGATCATATCATTCATCATGTCCATTAACATAATCATTTGTTCTTTTGAAAAAGCCTGGAATTTTTTTGCATGATCAGTCATTTCTCGTTGAGTCTTGATAAGTTGCTCCTGCAGTTTCTCGATTCTACCAACCCTTAATAAAATCTCATTCATAGCTCTTATCCTTCTTTAGGAAGCCGAGTTAGCCCCAATTTGATTTCAGAAATTCTGTTATGGAATCCTCCATGAATTATTCCCATATTGTAATGATTGTATGTAAAATAGTTTGAAATAAAATGTAATTATGCAAAGATGCAAATGTGAAAATGAAAATGTAAATATAAACGTAAAAATACAAAAATGGAAAATGCAAATGCAAATGTAAATATGTGAATGTAACAATAAGAATGCAAATTGTGCAATACAAAAGAAAACATAAAAGTACAAATTCAAAATAAAAATGCAAAGATGCAAAATGCAAATGCATGTATGAAAAGGTGTTACTTAAGAGTGATCATCTTAGAACATATTTCATTGAACATAAAAGTTTTCGTGCATCAAACAAAACTTTTACATGTAGGGGATAGCTTTCAGTCCTAACTTCAACAAAACGTTACATATATGGGAATACTTTCCCATTTTCTTCTCTAAATCCGAGTTAGTCTATCAGCTTATGAGCCACATTGCTTGTCTGGACTGCAGCTTCTTCCATGATATTCTCTTTTTCCTTCATCTTCCGTGTCAATTCTCGGAGTTGCTCATTTTCCCTTGTAAGAGAACCTTTGTGTCCAAGAAGTTATTGGATAAGATCTTCATATATGTTGCAGTTCTTTTTCAGTTTGGTGACCCATGTTATCCACTCTTCTGGGGTGTTTCCTATGCCAGCATTTTGAAAGGCTTGACTGATCTTATGGAAATCTTCATGCATGGTTTCCATTTTTGTGCTCAATTTCTTGTTTTGATCCTTCAAATAACATGTTTGAGCTTCATAAAAACCTCCTTTATTTTGAATTCCCTGACTGATACTCTTGCCCTAGAATGATTTTGGTATCAATCTAGCAAGATCTTTTCGTAATACTTTTGGTATTAATATAACAGGATCTTTGTGTGCATAGCTCGCTTTTATCCTCGGTGTTTTCTCAGGATGTCTTTCCTTGGCTGCGTCATATTTTGTTTGATCATAAAACTTTTTGTCCTTTTATGAATTCTTTCCAATTTGATGAACAGTCTTTCAAGTTAACACCTTTTTGGTTATGCCATGACCATACAATGCAAACAAAAAAATCAATATAAACAAGTTAGAGCAAAATAACATGCATGAGAAAAAATAAGAAAAAAATAAAATGGTTAGTACCAACTAATGGAAAGAAAAAAATTTCTATCTATCAAGGTATAAATCCTAACCTCATGCTTTCTAGTTCCATGCTTTGTTTGGAAAAATTAACCTAACTGCATGATTTCTAGTTCACATGCATTTATTCAGGAAAAAGAAAAGAAAAGAAAATAAATTAAAAGCTAGAGCTTATTTCTCCTTTGTGTACACCTACGGACAGAGGTTTAGTACAGTCTTAGATCAGGAGAATTTTTAAGGTTTATTATATGCAGGGTTTCAATTCTAAGAGTAAAGGTACTCGAATTGTCCTTGTTGGTGCCCTCTTGGGCTGCCAACCCCTCAATCCTAGTCCATACAGACTTAAATGGATCGAGTTCAATTCGAGGGGACACATTTCTCTATGCCTGACACGGAGAATAAATTCTCATGAAGACATAGAGCATATAAACCCCGAAAGCTACTTGCTAGGCCTGACACGGAGAATAAATTCTCACGAATACGTCACTTTCACTCCCATTTAAAAGGGACAAGCTTGATTATAAAGCTTATGTTATGCAATGCAAGTGTTGTGTGTAAGGAGAAATATTCAAACTTTTGACAAACAAATAAAAAATAAATTTAATATCTAAAATTAAAATAAAACATTAATAATAAAAATATAATAAATATTATAAGTAATAAAAATTTTGAAAGAAAAGAATTATAAATTAAATAAATATGAATTTTTAATTTCTAATTGATAGAGATAATTTATAATTAATTTCAAAGCTTGACCAGTCCTCAGCGGAGTCGCCAAGCTGTCGTAACCGGTTTTTGCCCGTGCACGAATTTTTACTTGGCGGGAAAACTAAAATGAATAAATAAATGATTTTGATCTAAAAAATATTTTGGGAGTCGCCATCGATCTTTTTGGGTTAGGTAGGTCGAATACCTAAAAATTATCTTTTAAAAGAGTTTTTAAGAAAACATCAGTTAAAAGATAAACTGATCTGCGTTTAACCAAAAATTCGTTCTTTTTAGAAATAAAAAGGGATTCGTTGTCGATTACGTTTAGGGAATGATTAACACCCCTATAACGCCAAAAATTGGTACACATTAATTATAAATTGTCTCTATTATTGGAAATTTAAAAATTCAAAAATATATTTAATTCATAATCTTGTTATTTCAAATTTTTTAATATAATTTTAAGAAATATATTATATATATATATATATATATATATATATATATATATATATTTATAAATAAGATATTTATTTATTTAGAAATATTAGAGAAGGACTTCTAGGTGCTTTAAGACAACCCATTTCTTAATATTAAAAAATAATAAATATTAATAAAATATTCTATAAAAATAATTAAAATAATTAATATATATAATTTATAAAAATAGGATATTTATTTATTATTTAAGAATATCAAAAATGACTTCTAGGTGTTTTAAGATAGTCTATTTCTTAATATTAAAAAATAAATAAATATTAAAATATGATTATTTTTTCTCAAAATTAATTTATATAAAATTAAATCTATAAATAGGATTTTTATTTAATATATATTAAAAAATAAGTAAACAAATATTATTTATTATATATGTTTATATGACTACATAATAATAACAATAATAATTAAAGTAATAATTTAAACATATTGAAATTGAAATGATAATAATACAAATTAAATTGCAATTAAATAGTGAATAAAATAAATAAAATTAAAACAATAGGATTAAAATATAAAAAGTAATAAAACTTGTAGTTAAAAATAAAAGTATTAAAATTAGTGATTAAAATATAACATATTAAAAATTAAAAGCTCTAATTCAAATATTATGAAATATAATAATTAACAGTGTAATTTAGCCATATATATTTATTCGGGATTAAAATAAAAGTCTATTAAAATCATAAGGGTTAATTATGATATTTACCCTAAAATATTAAATATACTAGTAATGACTAAATTGTAGATAAAATAAAATTAAAAGACCAAATCAGAATATTCATAAACTTAATTTAGTGAATAAATCGCAAAGAATGCAAACTTGAAACACTGCGGACAGGGTTTACTCCTAACAGAAATTACGCACACACTCCTCTCCAAAATGACGTCGTTCGGGGAGGGGTATATAAACCCTTTTAACCTTCCCCTTAAGGGCCAAACCTCTCATTTTTTCCTTCTCATTCTCTCTATATATGAGAGAGATGAGAATTCTCTCTCGCTTCTCTCTAGCTTCCTTCGCCGGAGGGAATTCCAACAGTCGCTTGCCACCGTACTCCGGTGGTGATGGTCACCGCCGGCCACTACTCACGATGGCCAGAATTTGTAAACCTACCCCAAATCAAAGCCCCGATAACCCTAAAGCCTATTTGGAAGCCCTTTTGTCCTAAAAAATTGCCAATCGGCCTAGATCTAAGCGATAACTGAAGGTTTTTACCTTAGTTTTTACAAGGATTTCGGCGGCGTTTGAGTTCTCTGAGGGTAAGTCTTTTTCTCTCTTCTCTCTTTGCTTTCGATTTGCTGTTGTGGGTGTTGTTTGGCTTGCTGGGTTTCTGTCGTGGTTGCTATGGGTGTCTCTCCTCATGTTTTTGCTTTGTTAGTATCTTGCTGTCTGTGTGTTCTCCTCTTCTTGCTCTGTGTCTTTTTTCTTGCAGGGGATGATGGCTTTTATAGCCACCACCGGTGATGGTTTCGGACCGGTCCCAAAGGGGCAGCTGGCCTTCTGGAGGCTTTGGCGGCGGCGAGACGTGGCAGCAGCTGGAACGTCGGTGTGGAGACAGCAGGGGCGGCGGCCGCTTGGCCCTAGGGTTATGATACCCTAGGGTTTCTTTGTTAGATTGTATTAGGACTGTTGGATCAGATTATATCCAACGTCTGAGGATCTACGACGGTTGTAATGAGATGGAAACCCTAATTTGGTTTTAAGGTTTAGCTGGCCATCAGAGCCGGTTCAAGTTGAGTCTGGATCCGTTTGTAATTGGGCTCTGGGTTTTGGGCTTGTAATATTTATTTAATAATAATAATAATAATAATGTATAATAATAATAAAAATTGAAAAATTAGTGTCTACAATAATAATAATAATAATAATAATAATAATAATAATAGAAAATAACCTCAGTGACCAAAAATGCCTTATAATATACGATTTTAACCAACTTTTTTTGGATTTGCCAAAATGACCAACTAAATCGCAATGCGATCGATAATTCGCAACGCGATCTCCGGTATCGCAAATCAGTTTCCAGATTCGCAACGCGAACTTCAACTATCGCAACGCGCACTTGGACTATCGCAATGCGATTTACATATTCGCATTGCGATAGTCCAAGTTCGCGTTGCGATAGTCAAAGTTCGTGTTGCGATTTTCCAAATTCGTTGCGATAGTCGAAGTTCGCGTTGCGATTTTCCAAATTCGTTGCGATAGTCGAAGTTCGCGTTGCGATTTATTCCAAATTCGTTGCGATTTATTCAAAATTCGTTGCGATAGTCCAAGTTCGCGTTGCGATTTATTCCAAATTCGTTGCGATAGTCCAAAATCGCAACGACTGGTGGTATTGTATTTGTTTCTTAAGAATTTTCTTTAAAAAGATAGTATTCGCGCGGACGTGTCGAAGACACGTATTACCACTACCACGACCACGACCACGACCACGACCACGACCACGACCACGACCACGACCACGACCACGACCCCGACCCGACCCGACCCGACCCGAGACGAGACGAGACGAGACGGACGACGGCAGTGGCGGCGCGCGAGAGTCCCCCTTGTTCTCTATCACTCAACAAGGAAGTGGGAAAGCCAAGCCTTAAATATCATTCCCAATAGTGTTTCCAATACTATGTGGGATTGAGCATTACCAACACTTGTTTCCAATTCAATGTGATTATTCAGGAAACAATTAACAATCATGCACCTTAAAACAATTTAATCAGCAACCAATTGCATTAGTATTATACGATTAAATATGTCATAATTAAAAGTCAATTTACAATCAATCGCGATTATTGCAATTTTAAGCAAAACATTCAAAAATAATATCACTATTTAAGGCTCAATCCCACATAGTATTGGGAACAAGTGTTGGTAATGCTCAATCCCACATAGTATTGGAAACACTATTGGGAATGCTATTTAAGGCTTGGTTTTCCCACTTCCTTGTTGAGTGATAGAGAACAAGGGGGACTCTCGCGCGCCGTCGCCGTTGCCGTCTCATCTCATCTCGGGTCGTGGTAATACGTGTCTTCGACACGTTCGCGCGAGTACTATATTTTTAGAGAAAATTCTTAAGAAACAAATGCAATACCACCAGTCGTTGCGATTTTGGACTATCGCAACGAATTTGGAATAAATCGCAACGCGAACTTCGACTATCGCAACGAACTTGGAATAAATCGCAACGCGAACTTCGACTATCGCAACGAACTTGGAATAAATCGCAACGCGAACTTCGACTATCGCAACGAACTTGGAATAAATCGCAACGCGAACTTGGACTATCGCAACGAATTTGGAATAAATCGCAACGCGAACTTCGACTATCGCAACGAATTTGGAAAATCGCAACGCGAATATGTAAATCGCAATGCGATAGTCGAAGTTCGCGTTGCGAATCTGGAAACTGATTTGCGATACCGGAGATCGCGTTGCGAATTATCGATCGCATTGCGATTTAGTTGGTCATTTTGACAAATCCAAAAAAAGTTGTTTAAAATCGTATATTATAAGGCATTTTTGGTCACTGAGGTTATTTTATCTAATAATATTAATAATAATAATAAGAGGGTAGTTAAATCTTATACTGTTTTAAAGAGGATTGTATGAACCGAATGAACTAAGTTAGATACATTACCGGAACCCAAGACTCGTCCTTTTCAACGTTCCCATGGTTTTGATGGTGAGTTTTATGGCTTATTCTCCTACAAATTTTCCAAACGATGTTTGATGTAATTGCATATATAATAGAAAGATCAAACGTTAAACCTGATGAAGTACTGAGCTTTTACCATCCATGGTAAGGAACGAGGGTTGCAGAATGTAAAATATGACCCACCACATTATTAAGAATGGGATCATCAGAGAAGCTTCCATGGCCACTGCAAAATCCAAAACAAATCAGAGTTGATTAACTGATACGAACAAACTGTCAAACCCAGAACTGGGAATGGATGTTCGATTGGTACCAATCGTGTCCGAGGACGAAGAGAGCCCAAAACATGGTTCCTTGAGCAACCCAGTAGACAGGCCAGAAGAACCACTTGTCCAAATAAGCAGCAGCTGCCAATAATGAAAAGACGACGATGACATCCCTGAAGACATAACTCATTGACCTCCATTGATTTTTGACCCAACAGTGCTTTGGGATGCAAGCTCGGATATCAGCGATACGAAATGGAGGGGCTGCACTTGGATCAAAATCATCCTGGCCGTTCATCCCATTAACACCATTCTTGTACTCTTTTTTATCCTCCATTGTTTTTGCAAATGAATCGTTGATTGAAGGATCCATTGTCTCTCAAATCCCAGTATCTCTCTCTCTCTCTCTGCAAATCCCAATTATAAGACATAAAAAGATGAAAATGAAAAGAAAGAAGAGTAAAGGGTGTTTTCGGTGTTGTTGGAAGAAAACATTAATATATTCCAAACATTCAGACAATTACTTTTCAATGTTTGTTCTTTATCATAATAACCAGAAAAAAGAAACTCAATAATTGAGAATCTGTGTTCATGCATGTTTCTGTTATTGTAATGATTTCCCGACAAATCAAGGAAAATTGTGTACGGATCAAAGGCCTTTTCCTCCCCCCCCTCCACCCCAACCCCATTGAAAGTTGCAGACAACATGGGTTTAAAAAACTTCCACATTTTTCGATTATTTGAAACTCGTATGGAAAAAAAATCGATTTCTTTTGGATTCTTCGTTTTCTTACTTATTATTCCTTTCCGATAAATAATATTATGGGATGTTTTGGCAAGTAAAAATATTTACTTCCATTTTTGTTTCTCCTATATAAGGTAAATGATTCCAATATCATGTTTAGGAATAAAGTAAAGAATTTTATATTAAGTTTAGGGTTCAAGGTTTAAGCTTGACATTCCCATAATAATATGTACTCCAATTGATAATGTGTACCAAAAAAGAATAATCAGAAAAAAAAATTAGGGTTCATCCTGGACCACGATGCAACAGTAACCGTTAATGCAGGGAGAAGGATACGAACATTTAGTACAATAATACAACATTTAAAAGCAAATAACCTAGTGGTTAAAGAATGTGTTGTTCTCCTTAAAAGTATTGAGTTCAAATAGTTGTGTATGTGAGGGTAAGTGCAGTATAAATAACAAGAAAGATTCTAAACAGATATTACTTTATAATTAATTTACATTACTAAAAAAATGCAACAACAAAATTTCGGAATAAAAACAAATTCTTTAAAAATGAAGCTTCAATATCAAGTACTGATTATAGAATGGACCGACAGAACGATTGTTTTAAAATTAGGATTTGAAAATTCAAATAAGAAAGAATTTATAAAAAGGACATATAAAATAAGAGCAAAGCAATGTAGAACGTACCGAGATGAAACATAAATTATCAAGTTTTCAATGCAATGAAAACTTTAACAATTTCTTTCGTTTGGTGTTTTTGGGTACAGATTTGTGTAGTTTTATTACAAGTATAACTAAGGGAACGACTTATTTCATGTTGGTCGTTACCTTAAATTTTTAAAAGAAAAATATTGAAAATGAAAAACTTTAGACGGTGGAGGAGCATGTAATTCATTGTCTTAGGAACCGTTTCCTTGGTCACGCTTCACTTTAGGCTTTTGAAACCCTAGTCTATTATTGATCTCTTCCAATTCACGGATTCTCCCTAAACTGTGCATTCTGTCTGAAATTTTTTCTCTCTTTATTAGCCAAGTGGATATGTTGTTTATGATTAAAATTTTAATTGTTTTTACTGTGAAAAAATTTAGCTTCACCACTTGTCTACTTCCGTATGATATGTGCAGGCACGGATGCACTTATTCAAATTGCATTAATAGTGTTCTTTTTTATACATATTTTATATGTCTATCTTATTGTTTTCCAATATTATTATTTTTGAAACTTGAACATGGATTTTCTTATTAAGAATACAATCCAAACATTTATTGATTAATTACATTTTAATACTCTACATAAAATATCTCATTTTAATGTGCAATATCTTATTTTAAGATGCTACATTTATTGATTTTTTTTTCCTTCTTCTTAGTTGCAGTAAAGCTTTTCTTTGTAAATATTTTTAATAGTATGAGTTCCAAACACTTCTGTATTGTATTTTATCCATCTGCATACTTAAGGTGTTTTTTTCCTTCCAGTTTAATCTAGATTGACCCACATCAAATACCTATAAGAATTAAGTACTTTAGTGACCATTTAATCATGACACTAAAAATTTTCGTCAGTATGTTATTAATGATGAAAATTATTTTTATCACCTTTGAAATAAGTAATTGTGATTTATTTTTATTTTGTCACTCTTTAAATAATAATTGTGACAAATTTGAAGTCCATCACAAGTAATTTGTCACTAATAGTGTTTTATTGTGACCAAAGCAAATTATCGTTATCAATTGGTCACTAACAGAATGGTCGAATTGATGACAACTTAATTTTCGCGGGAAAAATTGTAATAGTGACAATGTATTACATAGTCACTATTATTATTCATAATTGTGATGAAAACATTTTGTCACTAATCTTAGTTGGTGATTTGTGATGATAATTGTTTGTCACTAGCCTTAGTTAGTCATTTGTGTCGATAATTGTTTGTTACTAGTCTTAGTTGGTGATTTATGATGACAATATTTTTTATCACTATTGAAGTGAATAGTTGTGTCCTACTTGTATTCAGTCACTAATAAAATGTTTGAATTAACATCACATTTTTTAAATAAAAAATAATATAATAGTTATAACATATTAAGTGGTCTCTATCATTATTCATAATTGTGATAATAACATTTTTTTCCACTGGTAAGTTTATCATTTTATAATGGTATACTTGTGACGGTCTTAAATTACGTCACAAGTATCACTACAAGAGTAAAGGTTTTTACTGGCAAATTGATAACTATTAGTAATTTTTCTCAAATATCAAACTTTTGGCGACAAAAATTTTGTATGACTCTATTAGTAAAAATAATTGTGATATATTTCTATTTCGTCACTGTTATAGTAATAACTATGATAACTATATTTTTTTCATAATTAAATTCTCACTATAAGTATATAATTGTGATACAAATTTTACCGTCACAAAAATTTTGACACTATTAAAATATGCAAATTGACACAATTATTTTTCTTGTCGATATATGATAATGATAATATATAAAGTGATAACTATTATTTAATATTTATTGGGACAATAAAGTTGTTTGTCACTTAAAATTTTATTTTTTTGTTGTGATAAATATTGACATCAATAATAATTATTTTTTTTGTTACGATAAACTAGTTTGTCAAATGGTCAAATTTTGTTATTAGTCTTATGGTCTAATTTGATCAATTTTAGTCTATATATATATTTTAAAATTTTAAATTTCAATAACCATTCAAATTGTACAATGGCTATACGACTAATAAAATTACCTTAACCTTTTAAATATTTTATTTTATATTATTATGAATTTTTTATTAACAAAATAAATTAACAATGATACTATAAACTTTGATAGTATCATTTAATCTTCAATTATCATTAGTTTTTTCTTAAAAATAATTGATTAATTTTTTATATGTAATTTATGATCTTTATGGAGATATATATGAATTTTACAAACATCAGTTAACTATTAGTACTTTCTTTTTTAATTTAGGATTTTCACTACAAGGGATTAATACATTGTCAAATATTTTTATTTTATTTTTTAAATATAATTTAAGAACACTTGATATTATTTTAGATTTAATTCTTACTATTTATATGATTATATTTTAAAAAAATCTATTTTTTATATTTATCTTCCACGATTGTATTTCATATGAGAAATCATAGAAAATTTAATTAAATTATTATAATAATAATTAATAATTAATATTATATATTAAAATAAATAGAATTAATTCCAATAATAGTTTAACATAAATATTATTTTTTGTCAACAACATATATTTCTTTCTCAGCACAATGACTAGACGTTGCACTCTTTCCCTGAACCAACCCCATTGGTTGTGTTCTTAAGGTGCTCTGGTTGTACATACCCCTTGCCTTTGGTTAGTTGGATGTATTTGCTTTATATATTTTTTTTCATTTTAGCCAGAAAAGTCGCTGCAAAATTATTGCAATTCATAGCCAATGGTAATGGTAAGATTTCGAAGCTCAAGACATTTACTAATTCAAGAAAGGGAAGGAAGCAAAGACCTGGGTGAAGAAAATAGAGGAAATTCACTTGGTTTTGATGGTCTATGTCGGATAAATGGCCAACTCAACTGTGTGGCCGGCAACTTGTTTCGCTTTCCCTCCTCTTTTATAAACATGTTACTTTTTCCCCATGTTGTCGACTAATGACATGGAAAAATATGCTCCGAAGAAACTTCCTTTTATTCCTTCATAACCAAAGTGGAAAACAAGAGTGAGTTGTATGTATAATGCGTACACGTCAATATTGATTTTTGTTGACGGGAGAAATAAGATTGAGATGATTTTTTATAATTCATTGTTTTTAATTTAGATTTTTTAAATTAAGAATTGTAATTAGTAACTTTGTAAAAAAGAATGAGAATAAATAATCTGAAAAAAATAATGAACCATGAGATAAACTCAGAGTCTCCTCCGGTTTTATCCGATGATTTATATATGGACCTTTAATATGGTGTTAAACATATATAGTTGTCAAATAATAAATTTAACTTTATAAATCACCTGATCCTATCAGTTGTTGTGCCAAAAGATTGTAACAAAACGAGTAATATAAAACTTCAGAGACTTTTAGAAACTATACGATTGACTAAGGAATGACAACAGAAACATGATTTCTGGAAAAGGTCCGAGGTACAACACTCTTTGCAACCTCATTGAAATCACTCAAGTAGCAAGTCCCCAAAGAGATTTCAAACTCAAATTCGTAGTTTGTTCATCGCATCAATATATTCTTGACCTCATTGCGGTTAATGTTGTACGAATGGAACCTCCGACCACTAGAAGCGTCTCGTTCATCTCTACTCTTTTCTCCAGATTTTTCACTCCCTTCACCACTCATTCATCGTATAAAGAAAAAAATTTGAAGACAAAAGAAGCATTATAACAAGACGCAATGTTGACAGAAAAAAGTAGAGATAATTAGTATCTTTCATTGCTACTTACTACCTCGGCTGCCGAGATTGACAAAAGGCTTTTCTGCTTACTCCTGATGTCTGTTTCAGGTTGGTAAGAGCATCCGGGGCATGTCTTTTTGCATTAGCATTTCCATACTCAATAGCTTCTACCAAAGCTCTAACCAGTGATTGATTGAGTAATTATAAGTATGACCAGGAACCACCCTATTGAAAGTCAAGAAGGGGGCACCGTCGAATGGATAAAAAAAAGGGCACCGATTTTGGTGGGTGATTTTGTTGAATTTTTTGGCATAGAAAAATTGCAACTTTAGTCCCTACACTTTTGGGTATTTACAAGATTAGTTCTTAATCTTCAACTATAAATACCCTAACTTATTTAACTTTAAAATCATCCCAAATCATTTCTTTCTCCCAAATACTAAAGAGTTTAGAGAGTTTTCTTGTGAGTTGTGAGTGTTTTGTAAACACCTGTAATTTTTCTCCTTAGTAAAAGATCTGCAGCAGTCTGGAGACGTAGGCATAATTGGCCGAACTTCGTTATTAATTTTGGGTATTATTTTTTCGCTTTTATTTTGCATTCTCACTAATCTCGTTATAGGAAAATTACTTGTTACTCGTTTATTTCCCAACATATGGTATCAGAGCTTTTGGTTGTGAATTTATTTCAGTTTTTTGTGAGGTTACTATTCACATGAATAGTGAATTTCATGAATAGTAAAATTTGGTCGGCGATATGAATTTATCGACGAAGGTGTTCTAATACACAGTGATTCGCAAGAATTGTCAGAAACGATCCAAAAGTAAAATTTCGAGTGGGAGCGATGGCTGCAGACGAAAAGAAGGTAAAAATTGAGAAGTTCGATAGTGCAGACTTTGCTTTTGGAAGATGCAGATTGAAGATTTTTTGTACCAGAAAAATCTATATCAACCTCTCTCAGGAAAACAACCAGAGGGAATGAAGAATGAAGAATGAAGATTGGACTCTTCTCGACAGACAAGCCTTCGGAGTTATCCGACTGACGTTATCCCGCAATGTTGCTTTCAACATAGCAAAGGAGAAGACCACGACGGGTCTTATGGCGGCTCTCTCTAGTATGTATGAGAAGCCATCGGCCTCAAACAAAGTTCACTTGATGAGGCGATTATTCAATTTGCGGATGACAGAAGGGGCATCTGTGGCTCAAACCTAAATAAACTCAACACAATCACAACCCAGTTGAGTTCCATGGAATCTGAATTCGATGATGAAGTTCGAGCTTTAATTCTCTTATCATCTCTACCGGACAGATGAAATGCTACCTTTACAACAGTCAGAAGCTTATCAGGAAATAGTAAATTGAAATTCGACGATGTTCGGGATCTGGTATTGAGTGAAGAAATTCGACGGAGAGAATCGGGTGAAGCATCAAGCTCCTCAGCCTTGCACACGGAGTCTAGAGGGAGTACTTCATAAAGAAATCCAAATCATGGCAGATCGAAATCTAGAAGGGAAAAATCAAGAACGGTAAAAAAAGATTTTAACTGTTATAATTGCGACAAGAAGGGTCACTTTAAAAGAGATTGTCGAGCATCGAAGAAATATATCGGCGCACAGGAATCTGTCAACATGACAGAAGAGACAGGTGATGCCATGATTCTAAGCATCAGCGGTCTGATTGAATCATGGATCTTGGATTTAAGGGTATCTTTCCACTCCACCCCATGCCAAGAAATCATGGAGAACTATGTCAGTGGTGATTTTTGGAAGGTTCATCTAGCTGATGATGAAACCTTGAAGATCGTCAGAAAATGAGACATTCGATTAAATATGCCAAACCAGACCAACTGGAAATTGAAAGGAGTGAGACATATTCATGGCCTCAAAAGAAATTTGACTTCTGTAGGACAGCTTGATGGAGAAGGATATAGTACAAAATTTTCAGGCTATGAATGGAAGATTACCAAAGGAGCACTCGTCATTACTCGTGGTAAGAAGATTGATACTCTCTATGTAACCTCAAATTTGGAGAATATCATTATAGTAGCAGATGCTGATGGAAAATCAAACCTATGGCACCAAAGACTTTGCCATATGAGCGAGAAAGGGATGAAGACACTTTTGTCAAAAGGGAAGCTTCCGGATCTAAAGAATATAGATGTCGGACTATGTGAGGATTGCATCTTTGACAAATAAAAGAAAGTCAGTTTTGCAAAGATCGGCAAGACACCCAAGGCAGAAAAATTAGGGTTGGTTCATACTAATGTATGGGGATCATCTCCAGTTCCATCTCTTGCAGGCTCATTATATTATGTCACATTCATCGATGATTATACAAGGAAAGTATGTGTTTATTTTCTGAAGAAGAAATCATAAGTCTTTGATACCTTCAAAAAATGGAAGGCAATGGTGGAAAATGAGATTGGTTTGAAAGTCAAGCGGTTGAGGTCTGATAATGAAGGAGAGTACAGAAATAGTAAATTCAGAGAATTTTGCGCAAACAATGGGATCAAGATGGAGACAACATTTCCCATGACGCCACAGTAGAATGACTTAGCAGAGCGCATGAACAAAACTCTGAATGAATGTGCCAGAAGCATGAGGATACATGTCGGATTGCCAAATTGCTATGGGCTGAAGCTATCAACACTGCAACTTACCTGATCAACCGTGGGCCCTCAGTTCCCTTGGATGGAGGAATACCAGAGGAAGTTTGGAGCAGAAAAGAAATAAACCTTTCACACTTAAGAGCGTTTGGTTGTATTTCTTATGTACACATAAATTCTGCTTAAAGAAGTAAACTTGATGCTAAGTTCAATAAATGTGTCTTTGCTGGTTATGGTGGCGATGAGTTCGGTTACCAGTTTTGGGACTACGAAAATCGAAAGATCTTCAGAAACAGAGATGTTATTTTCAATGAGAATGTGATGTACAAAGACATGTCAACAATAGAATCAAGTAGCTCCAATACCGAAGCTGAAACAAAGGAATTTGCTGAGTTTGAGGAGATTTCTGGAAATGATGTTCAGTTCAGTCCTGAAGCAGTTCAAGAAGAACCAGGCACACCAGAACTAAGATGCTCCTCCATAATTCCTAAACCAACCCAGCGTTACTTGCCTTCTTTGCACTACTTGTTGCTGACTGACATTGGTGTACCAGAGTGCTTTGATAAAGCAATGCATGTGGAGGATTCAGTCAAGTGGGAGTCTTCCATGAAAGATGAGATGGACTCGCTTATGTCAAATCAAACGTGGAATTAGCTGAATTACCACCAGGCAAGAAAACGCTCCATAACAAGTGGTTTACAAGATCAAAGAAGAGCACGATGGGAGCAAATGCTACAAAGCAAGATTGGTTGTCAAAGGTTTTCAGCAAAAAGAAGGTATTAACTACAATGAAATTTTCTCTCCAATCATAAAACTGTCTACAATCATATTGGTGTTAAAATTGTAGCTGCAGAGAATCTACATCTTGAGCAGTTAGATGTAAAGACAATTTTTTTCTTCATGGTAATTTAGAGGAAGAAATCTATATGAGGCATCCAAAAGGATTCATAGAGGCAGACAAGAAAAACCTGGTATGCAGGTTGAAGAAGAGCTTGTATGGTTTAAAAAAACTCTTAGACAATGGTACAAGAAGTTCGATAGCTTCATGAGTAGCAATGATTTTACCATATGCCAAGCAAAGCTACATCAAGAAGTTCGGCAATAGCTTCATTATTTATTGTTGTAGATTGATGACATGCTTGTTGTAGGCTCAGACATGCAAGAGATTATAAACTTGAAGCAAATATTGTCGAAGCAGTTTGCAATGAAAGATTCGGGTGCTGCAAAGCAGATTCTTGGGATAAGGATTAAGAGAGACACAAAGTTGGGGACTTCGATGTTATCACAGACTGAGTACATCAACAAAGTACTCTTCAGGTTCAACATGCAAGATGCTAAACCAGTAAGTACACCTTTAGGTGTTCATTTTAGACTCTCCAAAGAACAGTTGCTAAAGACGGAGGAAGAAAGTGCACACATGGTGAAGGTGTCGTATGCCTCAGCAATTGGAAGTCTGATGTGTGCCATGGTTTGTACTAGACCAGATATTGCTCATGCAGTGGGAGCTGTTAGCAGGTACATGAATAATCCTGGTAAGATACACTAGAAGAAGTCAAATAGATCCTCAGATATCTACGGGGTACTACAAATAAAACACTTTGTTTCAAAGGTGGAGATACGATACTGATAGGCTATGTAGATGCTAACTTAGCCAAAAATGTTGACATCAGAATAAACACTACAGGGTATGTCTATACTCTAGGAGGTACTACAGTGAGTTGGGTTTCTCAACTATAGAAGATAGTTGCTCTCTCCACAATTGAAACAGAATATGTCGTTGTTACGGAAGCCAGCAAGGAGATGGTTTGGCTCCAAAGTTTCTTGGAAGAGTTAGGCAAGAAACAAGAAAACAATGTCTTTTATTGCGATAGTCAAAGTACTATCCATCTAGCAAAGAATCCGTCTTTTCATTCCAGGACGAAGCACATACAATTGCGATATCATTTTATCCGGTATCTTCTGGAAGATGGGATTTTGAAACTTGAAAAGATTAGTGGAGCTCAAAATATGGCAGACATGTTAACAAAGACGGTGACTACGGACAAACTGAAGTTGTGTTCAGCTTTAGTTAGCATGCTAGAGTAACAAGACCAGAAATACTGTTGCATTGATCGAGGTGAGAAAACATATTAAAATCAGTCTTCAAGTGGGAGATTTTTGAAAGTTAAGAAGGGGGCACCACTGAATGGGTCAAAAAAAGATGGCACCGATTTCAGTGTCTAATTTTGTTGAATTTTTTGGTATGGGAAAATTGTAACTTTAGTCCCTGTACTTTAGGGTATTTACAAGATTAGTTCTTAAGCTTCAACTATAAATATCCTAACACATTTAGTTTCAAAATCATCTCAAATCATTTCTTTCTCCCAATACTAAAGAGTTTAGAGAGTTTTCTTGTGAGTTGTGAGTGTTTTGTAAATACATGTAATTTTTCTCTCTTTAGTAAAAGATCTGCAGTAGTCTGGAGACGTAGGCATAATTGGCCAAACTCCGTTATCAATTTCAGGTATTATTTTTCCGCTTTTATTTAGCATTCTCACTAATCTGGTTATAGGGAAATTACTTGTTTATTTCCCAACACACCCAGGATTTTAGGTCAAGGGTAAATTAAGACAAAAACATATTATAAAGGAAATAAATAAATTATATTAGAATTTAAAATGTGTAAATATATTTTATGTCCCAGCCGTCCCTCCCTCTCGATCCATCTTTCAGCAGGGACATCCATTGGCAATACCCTCTCTTAAAGTATCCCAGGGCAAATTTCTGTAAAAAGTTGGATGACTGCTGAACTTACGTGCTCTCTTGTAAGATAATAGTGCCTCAATTGCAGCAATTTGAACAAAGGTATCTTCGTCATGAAGAAGGTCAACCAATGGTCTGATACAATTCGATTTTAATTAGCACAGTTGACTATTGTTTCCACTTGGAGCATGGTATTGAATACTGAGAATAGAAGCTTGGCATTGGGAAGACGAATCACCAAGAAGCCTAACAAGATTAAACACTACTGATTCGCCGATATTTTAAATACTGATACAATTCATCTCATCTAATTTAGATTCTTTAAGAAATGACCATCCAGCTCAGTTGGTAGAGCACAAGGTTCTTAACCTTGAGGTCGTGGGATCGAGTCCCATGGAGGACATTTCATAATTTGGAGGTCTCCTACGGAAGCTGTTCTCAACCTAGTGTTGGGGGCAGCCTACTATCTTACCTCCCCCTTACCCCATATATATGGGAACAAGGGACAGCCATAATTTAGATTCTTTAAAAAAATGTAAATTTATGTCTATTTTAAGATATTGATAAAAAGATGGGAGAAACTCCGATATTCCTCGTCTTATTTACTGAAATGGTTCGAAAATATTAAACATTTTACTAAATTTACCCACATTATGAAACTATATAAACCGCCTAATCTCGTCTCTTGTGAAACAAACAAAGATATCGTAGAGGTTTGATTTTGATTAGAAAATTAAATAATGGTGATTAAAAGAAAGAAATATAACAACCGTTACTAAATTAATAGTGTGCTAAAAGTTTTAACGACTCAGATTATAATATTTTTTATTAAATTAAAAATATCCTAAAAATTAAGTGATATTTGAATAGTTTAACTCTATTTTATATAGACTTTAACATGTTTTTTTTTAATAATTCAAGTTTCATTAATCCAAAGAATACAACCAAGCTGTAACGACAAACTTAAATGAGGGATCAACTAAATCTCCCAAACAACGCATAGCCTGGAATGAACTCCATCAGACCTATTAACATAGCAAGGCAGCAACCGAATGCCTATCACATCCCTAATATAATTGACAATCTCCTCAACTGGACCAATATCCTCCCTAAATAGCCTACAATTACGCTTCTCCCAAATATAGTATAAAAAACTCGCCCGATCTTGCTTTAGTATACTAACAATAAGAGACTTATCCTTTAAGCTACCAATAGCCCAACTTACAGCAGCTTCCCATGTTGGGACCGTTGACGCACCCCATGGCGCAGCGGAAACAAAATTCGACGGTCTCACCAGCGATCCAAGTACGAAAAACTGAAATTGGGAGGAAGGGATGCGAATACTCACAACGGGTTCCTTGAAAAACAGCAAGGATAACAGTGAATGCTGGTGGTGTAGATCGGTTCGAATCGTAAGCCTCCACGAAATCACGTCTCGGCCTCTACTCAGTTCACCTGATTGAGAGCAATAATTTTCTTCCCAAAACCGTTTTGAGAGAAAAACGACTTAAGGTTTTGTGTGTGTTCTAAAACGACTGCTAGACCTAGCACACCCTTTTATGGCCAAGTTACCCTAATCATATTAGGGTTTTATTATTTCAAATTAATTAAATCTATATTTAATTAATTGGAATTTAATAATCCATTTATATCCAAGTTACCCTAATCATATTAGAGATTTTATTATTTCAAATTAATTAAATCTATATTTAATTAATTGAAATTAAATATTCAGGATTATTAAAACATATATTTAATTAACTCTAGATATATATTTTTAGTAACATACAACAAATTGTACATCTTTGCTCGTTTCAATCCTAGGGTGTGACCCTGTAGGTTCTTGTAACGTTAGCAGCAATTATTAGAACAATTCTAATATTACATACAATGAGTGACATCTAGCAATATGTCATTGTCACCTAAGTTACAAAAAAATATGATTCGACATATCATCTTGGTGATTAACTCTTTTATGTATTACATCCTTATGTCCTTTATATCTAGAATATGCACAAGTCTTGGAATAGTCACACTTGTATAGCCTATCTATTGTTTCTTGATATCTAGAGTAGACTTTAATTAACGAATAGTTTATGATATCTCATATCAACTTATTCGAGCATGGCCATGCGTTTCCAGTCTTACTCAATCAAGTGGCCTGTGATATATATTTCCTATTATGTAGGAAGGGCAAATCCTATCTTAATCATACACACCCACTACATATATTGAGATATATTCAATAACAGTCTTTATAGAGCAACCAGTTATGGAGCTTGTTTAGCTGCATCAAAACATACAACAATATATGTTGGGATAGTATTGATCTCAAGTCTGAGGATCATACATATAGTCATCACCATGAGCAATGTTATGACTGTCACATAATAATCCAAGACATATGCTCATGGTGGGTCAATCCAATACATTGTTCTCTAACAATATAATCATGTATCAATTCTGACATCTCTATGTCAATGACAACTCGTTGTCATCAATCAATAACATGTTAGTCTTAAGCATATTATTATTGTCCATGCCCATAATAATACTTGACTAGGGATCTTTTATTAATAACAATTATGTCATTATATGGACTTTATTATCTTCCACTTTATGTTAAACACATATATATAACTAAAAATAATAGCGGTAATGAATTTATTCAATAAAATTGGTAAATAAAAGTATTATTACAATCATCATATGATTGTTCTTTGGGCATACTCTAACATCCCAGTCATACTGCCCTGCATGCAAACAACAAAGTTGCAACAGCTTCCTCTAAAATCCACTTGCAAAGGAACACCCCATAAACAAATGATCCCTCGACTCACCATCATTGATAACTCTCCAAAAAAGTTATCTTTAGTAGCCTTTCTCACCTAAATTTACTTGAGGAGCATATTTGTTTAATTTTACATATTTTGCATGTTGAGAATTTAATGGGTTGTCTAGGGCTGAATTTGAATTTGATTGCTACAAAATTGTTACACTGATGTTGTAGCATTATAGGAGATGATGCAGCAGCCGATGAATCACCAAACGGTTAGGAGAACTTTCTGGAATGCGACAGCTCACTTGGGCAGTTGTTAATGGGTTGGAAACCAGTTGAAACGTGAAATCATTCCATTGGAGGATGAAAAATTCCTCAAGACTATAAATGGGAGTACTTTGCAAGCTAATGAGGATTTTGGAAAACCATTTTAAAAAGTACTCATTTCCACTTTATTCCGTCATATGCCATGGAAGCTTAAGCCACTTGCCAGGGACTACTGCAAGAAAAGGAGAGCTCGCTGAATAGCATTGGTAGCCAGCATATCACCATCCGAAGCTTACCGTTTTAGAGAGGGAGAAACTTTGGTTGTTTTTAAAACTTTGTAGATGATAGTTTGGATTGATTACTTTATTTTTTGTTTTCCTATTACTGTTATGTGCTATTTGCTTTATGATTACTATTAGAAATAGTAGTAATTAAAGGTATGGTATTTTGATTAATTTTCTAGAAACATAGTTGATTGATTTGCTATACACTTTTGATAGCATTGATATTGCTGAGCAACAATGCGTATGCTAAAAGTCGTACAACCATTTGTTTAGCTTTGTTAATACTTTCGATAGTATCGATATCATTGTTTAAAAATCTTCTTATTTCTACATATTTGAAGAACAATATCGGTATTGTTCCTCCAATATCGATACTGACGCTCAAAAGTGTCTTATTTTATGCACAAAAAGTGTTACCTTCCCACTCTAAAGGCCTCAATGAGGTCCCTAATTATTAGTTAAGCATTATGTATGACTAGAGTGATCAACAAGTTGTAGGTACATCAAGGGACCACACCTTTTGGCTAATTCCGTCAATCTGATTAGAAACTCAATTTTTTTAGGGTTTTGTTGAGGAAGAAAGAAATGAGACTATTAGTCTGTTTGCAAAAATTAAAAATTTAAACTGTCATTTAATATTTATAATAGTTTTGTTAGACCAATAACAAGTTCTTGAGTTGGTATAGTGGCTAGGTGTTTAGCTTTGGTTCCTAATGGTTTATGGTTTGAATCTTATAGAAAATATTTTTTCCATCAATAAAATAATATGGTTTTGAGTTTTTTTAGCATCAAAACGGTCGTGCCAAAACAACGTCGTTTTGGTGAGGGACCCAAGTCATTTCCATTACGGAATATAGATACCATGTCATCATCCCATTAATAGATTAACGACGGATTGACATAATTACAGTTAAACATAATTATCAATGCTAAAATTAACAAAATTAAAACGCTAGTGGTATAAACGAGCTCGAACTTAAAAGTAAATGGTAATTGAAGTAGTTTACCCTTTAAATTATTAATGATTACATTGTAATCGATGTTGCGGTAATTTTTATTAATTTAATAATATGACACATTAATAAAAGGTAAAACGAGTTTCGATCTAAAAACGGACAGTGTTGTTAGTTTCGTAGCTTATTAACTTCCCATCTTCTCTTTACTCTCAATAAGTTCCCAATCTCTCATTGGTTTTTCGCGCCAGCGTATTGGATCGAGCCCAACTCCTTCTCGTAGGATTACCTCTCTTCCTCTTCGTCACCGATCTCTTCAGCCTCTTCACTCCTCCGCCGCCCAAACAGCCGTGCCACCACCATCATACCCACTTACCCAAACCTCATCTCAATCCTGAAACCCTGGATATTCCTTTACAGGTAAGTAAGTTTAATCATTGATCAATTATATTAATTTAATTTCTCATTCGATTTTTCCATTTTTTTCTTTCGAAGAAACCCAGCACTATTGGATGAATCGGCTATGGCAGCACCGTGAATATCAATTTCTGCGCTTCATGCTCTTACAGGTTTCACTTGATTCTCACTTTTTATAGTCAAAGTCGATAATGTTTTTGGAGGAATTAAAAAGAAGTAATTGATGGAAACTTTCAGGGGAAATGCCGTGACAATGAAGAAGATGCTGGAAACCCAGTTCCCTGGAATTGATATGATCCTTGATAACTATCCACCACCTTTGCCTAAGTGGTTGCTTTCCAAAGTGGTTCCAGTTTTCCAGTTCGGAGTTATAGGGATTGTAATGGCGGGTGAACAGATATTTCCTATGATCGGGATTATGACGCCGTCCCCATGGTATTATTCCTTGCGTGCAAATAGGTTTGGGTCCATTGCAACTGCTTGGCTTCTTGGCAATGTCATGCAGTCTTTTCTGCTAAGCTCTGGTGCTTTCGAGGTTTATTGCAATGGTGAATTGGTTAGTGACCTTTCTGCTATGAATATGTCTAATGTCCTTGAGCATTTTAGAACCCAAAACTCAGTTTCTTATTGCTTAATTGATATATGGAGTTTTTTTAGCTGGTTAGAAAACCTTAGATTCAGTTCTGGTATTATTACAAGTTACGCTTCTCTTAATATTTTGTTTGAAGATTCTAGTAGTGTTGAATCTCCTCAAATTTTCAATTACCTTTTTAGATGCAGGAATTGGTGTTTCTTGTTGCTTACCTTCTTTCACTTTCTGAAATTAAAGGTTTTCTCTAAGCTGAAGGAGGGAAGGTTTCCAGGAGAGATCGAGTTAAAAAATCTCTTCGGCAAAACATTGGCTAATTCGAGAGTGATGGGCAACCTTGGAGTAGTGTGGTCTTAGCTCAGTGGCTGGACTGCCACAGTTGGATTGAAAGCACTCGACCTTACCGGTTCAAGGTGTGAGTTTCTTTTTGGTTATTACTTAGATTGCTTTATCTGAACTGTTCATTGCACTTATTGAAGCCATTTTATTAAAAAAAATCATTATCAGCCTAGAATATCGGTGCTTGATAGTTTTCCAATTAGGCTAAATTTTATATAGGTATTTTGTTTACATAAAAATTCAACAGTACTATTTATGGAATAGGGTGCAAGTATTTGGATCAACTGAACAAAGTTAACTCAGATAGAAAGTTAGAATCTATAATCTGCTAATGTCGCAACCAAACACAGACGTAGTAAGCCAGTTAATAAGCACATAGAATCTGTTCCTCCAGCTAACAACCCGTGTTAGATATGCTGAGCGCCATATAAAGAAGCTGAAGAATCCTGCTAGAGATACCCCTTTCGCCTCCTATAAAATCAATCATAGATGTCTCTTTAAAATAACCTAAACTAATTGCTCCCAAACATGAACAAATAAATAAATAAATCACCTTGCTCTGTCTTAGGTCAACAAGAGCCTTGAATCTGCCAACAGTTGCCATGCTTCCTAGATGCTTGTACTCGAATGGATCCCCAAAGTCTAATTCCTTAGCACTGTTAGCATGTCCCCCGCCATCTTTACCAATTTTGTTCAGTAGGTTTGCCAAGTATTTTCCCTGTCGCTCTGCAACCTGTTCATGAAAAAAACTTTAGCTCCACAGTTTTTTGAAGCCTCAATCATGTACACCATCTGGTCTGAAAACCTAGTAAGAAAGTTCACCATATTGCTTTTGACCACCAATTCATAGCTAAGTAAAGGTGAGGAGTATATTCTTTAAGGCACAATGTCAAAATTAGCCCCCAACGTTTACCAAAATGGTCATTTTGGTCCATATTTTTTGGAGCTTTTTGGCCCCCAACGCTTTATTTTTGGACAGAAAGACCCATCTATGAATGGAAACATATAATTAACAAACGGTTAACACTCCAAAATAGGGGTCTTTTACCCTAAAATGAAACGTTGAGTGCCAAAATGCTCTAGAAATAAAGAATAAAGGTCAAAATGACTATTCAGTCAAACGTTATGGGTCTTTTTATCCTAAAATAAAACATTAGGGGTGAAAATCTTTTAAAAAAGAATAGGGACCAAAATGATCATTTTGGTAAACAATTGGGACTAATTTTGATATTATGACTTTCTTTTAACACTTTTTTTTTTATTTGTATGAGGTGTTACAAGATAGTATATATTCAGAATTTTTCATTGCTAATTGACAAAGCACTTTGCAGATTCAACTACTTGAACTCAGATCCTCCATAAAGAACGTCATTTTCTTTGATCACTGATGCCATTCAATATATTCATATTCTTAACACTTACCTGTGCTAAAGCGGGAAGAACTGGTTTACCAGTACTCTCCAGAAACCCACTGCAGTCACCAATTGAAAAACACATCTTGCACTGTGGGAACTCGAAGCCACTCATCAATGCCAATCCTGTCAGTCATAAAATTAAAATCAACTCAATTATACAAGGTAAAGTAGGATCATTCCTTTTAGTTGTTACCATGAAAACCAAAACTGTTTACAATTTTACCAAATTTTTTCCTTTTAAAAGAGTTCACTTTGAAATTGTGGCTTACCTTCCTCCATGAGATTTAGGAAGGCCAAGAGAGTTTACAAAAGGAGAAGGACCGACACCGGTTGACCATACTAGCAATCCATAAGGAACCTCTGAACCATCACTAAGGATTACATGTTCAGGTTTAACGTCCTTTACGATTCCACGAACTAGACGAACTCCTGACTGAGAAAAAACTACTAAATTAAACATGAATAAAATTTTAAAAATAAAATAAAAATAATATTTACAACAATGGGCCCTTTATTTTTTTTCACCTTTGTTAACTGTTTGATTGCATAGCGTCGGAGGCGATCATCAAAGGAAGACAGTATATCATTTGCCTGGCAAAACAGAAGTATTCTATATTACAATTGGAAAATCAGCTTAAGAGAACAACTCCTGACGAGTTTGATTGGGAACTAACCTCAATCAGTGTAACATGGATATAGTCTTTTACATGGGTGTATCTTTGGTGAACATCCTTCCCAATAAAATCACTAAGTTCACCACTAAATTCGACCCCTGTAGGACCTCCTCCTACAACGACACAATGCAGGAATCTACGTTTCTCTTCTTCAGATATCCCTGCCTCAAGCACCAAACTAGTAAGCCTTTGTTTTCACCGTGAAAAAAAGAAGGTAAAAACCACCAAAGTTGTCATTTCTTTTAACCTGGCACATCGGAAAGCATCAAGTTAAGAAGAAGCTTCCTACGAATTGCCTGAGCATGGTGAACTTCACGTAAAAAAACTGCATGTTCTTTAACGCCATTGATTCCAAAAGTAGATGCCTGGGCTCCTGATGCAATCACCAACTTATCATACGAAATCTTGAATTTCCACGGCTCCAAAGTTTGAGCTCCTTCAGTAACAGTCTCACAATGCACCTTCAACGCCCAGCCAAAACGTTCCATGATTAAAGCAATTGAAAACTCATTTCCAACGAACAACAGTAACCATTTTTAACCAATTTGCACATACCTCATGGCTGTGGGCATTAACAGCTGTACAATTAGCAAGAAAGAAATAGGAGCCAGGTGCTGTAGAAACGGAGGGTTGAATCCTGGCAATGGGTTCGGCAACGGACCTGAACTCGAGAGTCCCAACACAAGTCGAAGCCAATAGGGGAGTAAACACCATGTGATTCCTAGGTGAAACACAAACGATGTCGTACAGCTTGGGATCCAAGCCTTTCATTAGCCTGCAACCAGCCCAACCCGAGCCTAACACCACCACCCTTGGTTTCTCATCTGCCTTGGTGGGTCCAAGACCTAAAGGCTCAGCCGCAACTGGGGTTTGGTTGGAGGCGGTGCTGAAATGGGATAAAGATGTTAGTATAAGATTTGTGGTGTTGGGGCTCTTAGCTCTGGTAGCTGTCGAGATTTTGATAAAATTTCTAAACCAGAACATGGCTGGTTAAGTATCATTCACAAAAGAAAAAGAATGTTAAAAGACTTATTAAAGATGTGTTTTTAGGTCCAAAGATTGTGGATATTCTGTATTTTCTGCAGAATTTATGTGTCATGGTAGATTGAGTTTTGTTCGACCGGAGTAGGATTTACTGACGTGGTAGACAAAGCTGATAGGTTTGTGCCATGTGTCCGATTTCAGAACTCATGTTTACCAGCAAAAGACAATACTCATTGGCTAAACTTATCCTTGTGGAAAGAAAAACGCATAATGCAAAAAAAAAAAAATACTCATGTTGACTCCATTTTTTTAATTAGGATTTTCTTCTAGACTGCTGTCATCACTTTTAATGGATCCGGATGCTGCCGAAATAACTGTTAAGCACTCCATGAATGTGTCTCGAGGCATCTATCTTTCACTTTCCTTGTTACCTAAGTTGAGTAACATTTACTAAGCAATTACTGTAAAAAGAACAAAATTAGTAGGCCAGATCAGACATAAACAAGTTACAAGGAATTGGGAAAATGGAATACGTTGAAAATATGACTAAGAAACGACAAACTTGTGGTAGCATCCAACCATTGCCAACCTCGGTAACGATGTCAAGCTAAAAGAGAATTAAAATTAAGATCACAAAAACAACTTGTGGTATCAAATCTCACGATTACAAAAGCTAAACAGATGTTTTCATACCATATTACCTCCTTTCTACATGCGACAATATTACATTTATGTGTGATTTTATGTAGGTTTACTACATCCTTTGTTAATTAACGATTTTTATCCACAAAGAGATTTAATGGCGGAACTGATAGTGTTTGGAGGACAACTTAAAACTATAAAAGTTCAAAGGTTTACATTAATTTTTTTAAAATTTTTGAGAGGTTCAATTTACAATTTTTTCCAAAAAATTATAGTCTAACTAATTTTTTTTTTTAAATTTCAAGAGGTTTAATGAGATTTTTTTTAAAAAAATTACGGGAGGGAATTTAACATCAAAAAAATTTATAGTTTAATCTAGATTTCTAAAAATTTGAGGGGAAACAAAATAATTTTTTTTACAAATTTTAAGGTCTAAATTATAATTTTAAAAAAATTGGGGACATAGCCCCTCTTGTGTTCCGCCATTGAAGAAATTATTTTGATCTAAAATAAAACGTTAAGAGTTAACATGCTTTAAAAAAATATAGATTAAACTAACTATTCAATCAAACATTATATACCTTTTTGATATCATGTCAAAGAAAGATTTTGTGTTTTATATAAAGACAAATTACACCGTTGGTTATAAACCTATTGTTTCTTTCTTATTTTTTGCCACTATTATTTTTGAAAAAAATATTTTTTAATAATTTTATTAAAATCAATAAAATTGTGGTATGTGTCTTCACCTTATCCAATTAAAATAAAGGGTAAATTACACTCATTATCACTTAACTATAGAAAGATTCTAATGTGACCATTGATCTTTTAAGTTTTGTCAGCCAAACCATTCAACTATTTAAATGATGTCAATCAAGTCGTGCCGTTAACATTCGACGAAATAGTTAATAAAATTGATATAACTATATATTTAGTCCTCTTTACTTATACATTCAATTAATTTGATATTAATTTTAATTTAATTCAATAAATTTAATCATTCAATTAAACGATGATGTATTTTAAAAATAAAAAGTAGCACATGTCAATAAGCTATTGTTCAGTATAATTTATTTTATTATTTTTCAATTAATTTTTTCTACTTATATAACTTTTACATTCACTTTTCAAATTCCTCTACTTTTTTTTTAATTTCTTTTCTTCAAATTATTCTTTAAAAAAAGTCGGACAACTTCAGCAAAACGAAAAACAAAGTACTATCAAACATAAAAAAAAAATTCAAATCACATCTTAATCACAACATTTGTAAAAAAAAATCATCTGTCGACCAAATTTTCGTTTGTAAAAAGATCCATGGCTGTCGAAGACGTACGGATAACCCGTAGAGATATTCATAGTTCACCTTATGTACACACTAAAGGCTAATTTGTTCTCCTAACCTTTCTTTTTCGTTCAAAAAGAAAAAAATAATAATAATAAGCACATCAGACCCGGCAGTGGCAGGCAAATGAGGAAACAAGAACACATACAATTTACAAACACCAACATCACCTCTCTATATATTGTCTCTCGTTAACCTCTTCTTAACCAAAACAAAGAACACATACAATTTACAAACATGCTTGAAATGGGCAACGTCGGATCCTACCCTCCTGTGTTTCGCCAACTGAATACTGTTCTTCCTCAACCTAACAACTACTCCATTTTTTATTTTTATTTTTTCATTTTTAAAGTCTTTTTGCATCATACTCTTGGTGTGCTTATCCCTCGTATAATTATTTAAATTTCATATATATTGTGTCACGTGACACATTTATAAAATGTCGCATTGATTTTTATAATGAAAAGTAGATTGAGATAACACACATCACAATTGGAAAAATCAGAGTTAAATTGTATTAAAAAAAACTTCATGTATCAAAATGATAATGATATACCGCTTCAGAAGCTAAAATAGCATTAAACACTTTAATGATATTAAAATTGAAATGTTTGATTAACATTATTACTATAGGAACTAATTAAACAGTAATGCTTATAACACAAAATGACTCTTTAAGTTGACAAGTATTGTGAAATTAGTCTCTAAACTTTTTTTTTTGGATCAAATCGGCCCTAGATTTAGTAACTTTAATCAAATTAGCTCCTAAATATGATAGGTTTGGTCAATTGGTCCTTGAACTTATAAGTTGCTATAAAAAGTTGAGGGGTCCATTGACAAAAAGAATAAGTTCCGGAGTTAATTTGACCAAAAAAGTTTAATGGTCAATTTGATCAAATTTTTCAAGTTCAAGGATCAATTTAACCTTGAAAATTTTAAGGAACCAATTTGATTTAACGTGCCAAGTTAAAGAGTCATTTTATGTTTTAACCCACAAAATAAATATATCGCGACAGTTAAGTCTTAAATCGATTGACATCTTATGATTTATGTGTGAAATTCGTAGTTATTTTATGATTTACGTTGTGTAATTATATTTTAAATATATATAGTTAAGATCAACTTATACAACGTAATTTTTTTTACTTTACTCAGATTTAAAGTCGTTAGATTAGTAAAAATATGTGGTTTAAATTAACTCGTTTTTTACCATATATCTTCTCATTTAATACTATTAAACTTAGTCGTCTATTTTCACTCATTCAACTGTCCTAAATCTATGTAAAACTAAAAAAATACAATGTGTAATTAATATATATATATATATATATATATGTGTGTGTGATTTTTTAAAGGCTTAATTATAAAGTAAGTGCCCAAACTATACCACTTTTCACAAATTGGTGCATAAATTATTTTTTGAATCATCCAGGTATCCAACGTTACAAATATTATCATTTTAGGTGCCTGGGACGTAACAACCGCTAAAAAGTTATGTTAAGTGACATGTTTCACGTTCTGCTAATTTTGAAAATTTTAAATATAATTTTTTTATTTAAAAAAACTCAAATTTTGAAAATCATAAGAAAACCCTAAAACTTTAAAAACCTTTATTCCAATCCATATATTCACAACGGTCACCCCAGTTCACCGTCCTTGTTGTCGATGAACTTCCACCCGAATGAACCGCCACCTATGACATAGCCACTCGAAGAACCCGTAATCGACGATTTAAACCCGACGAAAATAATGTCAAAATTGCAAATTTGAAGTTACCCGACAACTCTGACGGCAACCAAGATGGAATGGGCAAGGATTACTAACAATGGAGTCAGAAAGGACGGCGGTGACGTCGATCCATATGCCAAAGATCCTACTCCCTTATTTAAAGTTGACACATTTTGATTCCTTCAAGAAGGCAGGCACTAAATTTGTATGGCGACACCAGGAAGTTCCATCATCCGCGGTATGCTATCGATAACCTTGGATGTCTTGTTGCTGAGAGGAGTCTCAGAGTCGTAAGCTGAGAGATGAACCCCCAAGGCGGCCAAGCCTGAAGGGTCGAGGTTGGTTTTCCAGGCAGCGTCCCACTCAACAGCTTTAGCAGTTCTGCAAACCACACTAGCTCCTTCAGGGACGGTCAATCTAGCAGAGTTCTGTTAGGCCATGCAAAGAAAAATGATCAGTGATCATTTTAGTAAATCATTGCATAATCGTATTCGAAACTCGTCACTTCGGAAAATTACCTGAGGGAAGAACCTCTCGAAATCGTTCTGTATTAATATGCTTCTTTGGTAGTAGGTGTGTTGTGAGGGAAGATGTAAGAAGCATTGAACATCATCTTATCAGTAACCTGAAAGATTATAATTGTTAAATTAGAAACCATATCTTTGCAAAAGCATATCAGAGAAAACACATTGGAAAGATAGTTACATGTCGTGCAGCATGCGCTTTGAGACCGTCAATCCAACTATAACCGACACTGTCACTGAACTGTTCCTTTTGTCTGTAGAGGATATGCTGCAGGACATCACACAGGACATGTTAGTTTAGCCTTATAGTTGACAAAGACCAAAGACAACAAATGAAATGATTTTAGAATGTTTTAAGACCTTTGGCAGATAGGGATGTTTTTCGTCTTCGAAAGCTCTTCTTAGAACCCATTTCTCGATACGCCCTTCGTCTTTCTTGATCTGATTCATAAATAAAGGTATTCTTCATATGTCTGTAGATCTCAACCGTTAAAAGGGGGAAATGCTTGCTTACATACCATCTTTGCTTCAGGGTCTATCGACATGGCAACGTTGATAAATTCTTTGTCTAAGAAGGGCACTCGAGCCTCTAATCCCCATGCAGACGTTGCTTTGTTAGCTCTCAGGCAATCATATTGGTGAAGGGCCTTGATCTGCAGAAAAGAAAAGAAAAAAAGCATCGGAACAAAGCATACTTCGCTATATCCTTAATCAAATAAGATGATGTATTACTTTGCAGCATGTTTCGTGGTGGAATTTGTCCTTGTTTGGTGCCTTGTGGAAGTACAAATATCCACCAAAAATCTCATCAGAGCCTTCACCAGAAATAGCCATACTCCTAGTGACTTGATCTTCCTGTACATCAGAAACATAGGAGTGCTTGCCCTGATAGTGGTCACGTCGTAAGTTTCAACGTGGTAGATGACATCTTCAATGGCATCAATCCCATCCTGCCACATTAAAGAGTCATTTAGCTTGTTATATGATTATTAGACCCCAAATTCTTGAATAGAAAATGTTACTAAAATATCGAGTCAATACTTGAACAGTGAAATGAAACTCATGATGGGCAGTGCCCACATAGTCTGCAACCTCCTTTGCTGCCTTCAAATCTGGTGAACCCTGCAGAGAAATCGACAATGAAGTTTTAAGAACCTTTGAAGATATACTTTAAGGTTCCATTTTATACTTTTACGACTTACCTCTAGTCCAACACAGAAAGAATGAGCTGAGCTCCCCACTGCTTGGAAGCCTTGGTGCCAGCCAAATACAGAGCAGTGATTGAAACAACCAACGAAGAATCAAAGCCCCCAGATAGCAAAACTCCGAAAGGCACATCGGTCATCAGTCTTTTGGTCACAGCCTGTAAACATATTCGATACTACCCGTAAGCCAAACTAACAGAAAAAAAAATTAAGTATCAAGTGTTTCTTGGGCGGCAAGTCATTGATCTTACGTTTTCAAATGCATGTCAAGAACATGGGGATTAAATGGAACCGATTTAATGGCCTTAGAGAACCAGGGTGGGTTGTACCACCTCCTAAATCCTCCTGATTTGCTAGAGTACAAGTGACAAGGGGGAAAGCATTCAAAATGTTCGCAGTCATCGTTCAACTTTTCAATTCGGACGATATCCAAACCAAACCTGATTAGAAAAAGTCGAAAACGGATTAGCAAAATCCAGTTTCAAGTTCAACCCAAATCGCTTGTGTCGACACATATTTTTCGTCTCTATGGCATTTACATTTGCATTTGTGTTATTATTTATAATATATGGTTTATGTGTATACATATCATATTATTTTTTTTTTATAATTACACTTGATTTACAGGTTACAGGCCCAATACGGAAGTGGCCCAATCCAGCGCCGTTTCCAGGAACCTCCAACGACGTGTCCCGTGAGGACTCTTCCTCACTCATGACTCTGGTCTTCACGGCCACGACCCATACGCTGACCCAACTACAATGGAAACCCTAGCAGCTTCTCACTCATCAGCGCCGCAAACCCATCCAGCCGAGGACTCCTCGCCACGCACGCCTCTCCAACGGTCCGAGTTCTCCGGCGCAAGGGAAGCAATAAGATCCTTCAGTAACAACCCATAACCGATCATCTCGGTTCAACAACAAACAAATAGCAAATGTTAGTTTTTAACTAGGGATCAAATACCCAAAAATAGGGTGGCTTGAACATTATAAATAGCATGTAAACCTCTACTGTGAGGGGGGATTTTTTTTTTCACACGGTGGATACGAAAGACAAGCAGAAAATTACTAGCCATATAGAGCGAAATCGGAGCCTTTCTTTTGCAAATTTTTCGAAAGAACAGTAGGTAAAGTTCTTACCTTTTGGTGGTCGTCTTGTATGGTCGTTTGTTGCTTCACCTTCTTTTGTTTTTTCTCCTTTTCACTCAAGAAACGCTAAAAATGCCGATGAACATGTGGGGATAGAAGTTTTTTTTCGGAGCCTTTGAGCTTAGATCTACCCCCTGAGGCTTTGTTTTTGAGAAAACTGTTTTCGTTTTTGGAACGAGCACGTCGAAATCTCTCGAAAAAAACTAAACTTTTTGACTTTTGCCGCCGATGACCGGCGGACGTCGCCGACCAACGGCGGCGGCGAGGCGGCGTACGGTGGCCGTGTTCTGGGTTCATCAAGACCCATGGCTGTGTTCTTCATCCTCGATGAACAGAGGAGAGGATGAAGAGAGGGGAAAGGGGACGTTTCAGCGAGGAAACAAAGAAATGAAGCATCTTTTAAAAAAAATTAAGTTTATACAACACATCAGGCGTGTTTTTAAAGAAAATGGGGTAAACTACCCTTTTGGTCCCTCGCAGCTTTTAAAGAGTTATTTTGACCCCGAATTTGCTTTTGAATTGGTCTCTAATTCTGATTTTCTTTCACTTTAGCCACTTAACTTGTTTTTGAATCAATTTAATACTTATACTAACCTTTTTTATTTATTCCATATCATGTAATTATATATATATACGTATTTTCTATATATTTCATCTATATACTTAGTGTTAATACATATATATTATTTTAATTAACTTTTTTTTTATCTAGCTACTACATCTTATAATTTTATACGTTATATATGTATTTTTTTATTATTTACCAATCTTACTCATTTTATCTTATAATTATATTTCTATTAACATTTTATTTTTTTGTATTTACATATGTATATACATATATATATATATATATTCATTTTACCTATTATTGATATTTTTCCTTTTTAATACTTTAACATATATATATTTCTTGTTTCATTCATTAATTATTTATTCCATTTTTATTTTATTTATTTCCCCTTTTACTTTTTACTATTATTATTATTTATTTATTTATGCTATTATATTATATTTTTTATTATTATATACGTATATGTATTACTCATTTTTTACTCTTTATTTCTATATATCTTTTATGTATTTTTTATATTCTACATATATATATATTTTATTTATTATTTTCATCATTATTATTTCATTACTATTTTTACTATTATAATTGTTATTTTTATTATATGTATATTACGCATATTTTTTTTTCTTTTTTTTTCTTTTTCATTGCTTTATATTTTATTTTATTATGTGTATTTTTTTTTATCCATTTATATTTTATATTTTCTTCTTTTTCTTTATTTGTATTTTCGTTTTTTTTCCTTTGCATATTTTATTTTATATTTAGTCATATTTCATTCTTTCTTTTTTTGTATACATTGTTTTTTTATATATTATTTCGTTTGTTCGCCTTATTTTTCTATTTTATTACTTTCATTACCTAACCCTTTTCTTGGCTTTTTGAGAGAACTTCAAACAATCAGTGGTAAGCAATTTGGATCAATATTTTACCTTTTAATTTAACTTTCAATTTTCTTAATTAAAGACAACTGGAAATTACACAGTACCGAAAGGGCAGTTCAAGGGTGCTAGCCCTTCCTTGACTGTAACCGACCCCCGAATCCGACACATCTCTGGTAAGACGCAGATCAGGTAAGAAATAGGGTATCCGATCAACCCATTTATTTTTAAATAAATGATCGGTGGCGACTCCAATCCACATTTTTCAAGTCGAAACCCAATTCTGGGGCCCAACCGAAAGACGGTTCCGACAGCTTGGCGACTCCGCTGGGGATACAGGTAAGTGAGTCAGGCTAAGGTAATTTCCAGTTGTCTTTTTAACGAAAAGGGTAAGTTTAAATTTTAAGGTAATATTTCGATCCTTATTACTTATTTTCGATTATATTTTTCGAGTAAATAGTTGGACTGACCGTTTTCTAATGATTTCAGCTTTCCAAACATTTTCATCTAAGGCTCTAAACCCGAGCTCCGAACCCGTTTTAAGTGGGGGTGAAAGCGACGCCTTCGTGTGAATTTATTCACCGTATGGGCCTAGCAAGTAGCCTTCGGGATTCATATACCTTATGCCTTCGTGTGAATTTATTCTCCGTATGGGCATAAGGGAATGTGTCCTCTCGAGTTTAACTTAGTCCACACAAGCCTGTGATGGGTTTCGGACTAAGGGTCTGGTCGGTCCAAGGGGGCGCCAGCAAGGAGAACTCGAGTACCGTTTTTAGAACCCAAACCGGGAGGCTTTGAATAAATAGAGCCTACCCCAAAACCACATTCCAAAACCTAGGACATTTCTTTCCTAACCTTTTTATTTTTTATGTTTTTTTCATTTTACCATTTATTTTTATTTATTTTTATCTATTTCTATTTTACTAACGCTTTTGCCTTTGTGTTTGTTTTCTAGCATTTGCATCATTACAAGAGGCTATTGATCCCTAAAAAACGTTTGTTATACACAAAATAATTCGAGTTAATGGACAAAGGTGTTGTAATACAAGAGATTGAAAACGCTGAGGCACGACTATGGTCCGAGAAGGCTCAGAAAGAGAAGGGAGACAGTCTTCAGGGAAACTATGTGTCAGAACTGGTTAGTTATGCCGCTGTCAGCCTGAAACAGAATAATGTACAGGAGCTGCGAAACATTTGGGACAGTTGGAAGAATGACAGAAAGCAGAAGTTCAGCCAACGATATGGTGATATCGCCCTCTTGCTCCATGTCAAGACTGATGAGCCCTTACTCCGAGCATTAATTCAATTCTGGAATCCGGGATATAGTTGTTTCACCTTTAACCAGGAAGACATGGTGCCTACTATCGAAGAGTATACTACTCTACTACACTGCGAAAGCATCAAGCTTGAGCGAGCCTACATTAAACACATCAAAAGCCAGCCCTTCAAGAATGCACTGGCCAAAGTTGCAGGAGTAGATGAGAAATGGGTAATCGATCGGACTCAGCGTAGAGGCAGTGGAGAAGGAATTGAATGGATACACATAAAGCAACTAATGAAAAACCACCCTGATGAGTGGAAGACTATAGACCTGTTTGCACTGGGTCTGTACGGTTTGATCATATTTCCGAAGGCTTTGGGGTGCATTGACGCTGCCGTGGTGGAGCTATTTGAGCAACTTTCTAAACGAGTTAACCCAGCACCAGCCATCTTGGCTGAGACCTTTCGATCGCTCAACCATTGCCGAAGAACTGGCGGAGGAAGATTCACCGGGTGCATTCAGCTCCTTCAGGTCTGGATTCACAGCCACTTCTGGAAGACTGACGGGGTTGCCTACCGCCGTTTCAGCACCACCTATTCACCCCTAGGTGAATTTATTACCTTAAAATGGCATGAAGGCGCTTCAAAAGAAAAATGGATGAAGGTCTTTACGTATCTTCAAGACCGAGATATTGTCTGGAGAGCCCCTTGGTTATTCCTCAGTGATGTTCTTTTTCGATGTGGTGACTCCGACACTGTGACCTTACTTGGACTTTGGGGAGCAGTCGGGTATGCTCCGCTATTAGCACTTAGACAATATGGAGCACGTCAGTTTGTCCCAGCAACATGCGGGTTGGCTAGGTCAGAGTTTGAGTATCACGGCGACAGCTATAAAAAGATGATCAAAGAAGCAGCCGATTCGTGGAGGAAAGTATTCCGGATGGATGTTGTAGCTGCCAGAAGCATGCTCACTCCGGATTATGTGGAGTGGCGAAGATTAAGAAAGAATGACAACATCCCTGTGCCAGACTGTGATGACACCCGGACCATGGAAGAACATCTCAGGCATGTCCCTTCTGAACTCGAGATAGCCAAGACCGAGTTTGAAGCAGTGAATAATGAGTTGAAGCAAAGGATAAAGGAACTTGAAGCTGAACGTTATCAGTGGAAGCTTGATGCTGACTCTCAGAAAGATCGGGCAGAAAAATTGGAAAAAGAACAAAAAAGAGTCTGTTTTGAGCTCGAAGACTTGAGAAAGGGGTATCAAGATAAGGTCAAGGATAACTCCAAGTTGAAGGTAACCTCAGAATACTGGAAAGACGAAGCTCATAGCCTGAAAAGGAAGTTTGAGGGGCCTGATGAGAAAGCTTGGAAAGAACAAATGAAGACTGCCCAAAGACGCTTGGCAGATAGTCAATATCAGAACCAGCACTTGAGAGTTCGGATAGCTGACTTAGAAAAAAGACATGAGAAAGATGACAAGACAATAGCTGAGTTAGAAGCTATTATAGATGGGTTCAAGAGGCAAGCAAACGAGCTTCAGATAGTGCCTTTCGACGGAGGACTACAATGGCGTTTCCGTTGGGAACAAGCACAACGAAGGGTGAGGGCCCGAGACGCAACCATCCGAGATTTCCTGGATCAAGTGCAAAAAGCAGCCCGTCATCTTCACGGCCTAGCAAGGGAAGCTGGTGTGGTTCGACAAGGCATTCAACCAGTGACAGATGAAGGCAGAAGACTTGTCAACCTACTGGAAGCTGTTCGGGTCTAGAGGATTTAGTCCAAATGTACCTTTAATCTGTTTTTATGTCTCTAAAAAGATAAACATTTTTGTCTGAATAAGGATTATTTATAATAATGAACACTTTTCTGGATCAATGCCTCCAATTGCATACATCATACATTGCATTTCTTGCATTTTATATCTCATGTTTATTTATTTTATATTTTCCATGTTTTTACATTCGTATTAACTAACAGAACATGTCTCAGACACCAAGCTTACCACCACAAGCATCAGATACACATCACCTGCACAATACTCGAGCAAAAAAGAGACAAATGGAAGCCAGAATGGAGAAAATCGAAGAGCACATGGCAAGACTTCAAAAGGAACTAGAAGATAAGATGGCTCAGAACAGTGAAAGCACTCTTGAGTCCATCAAGAAAAATCAGGAGTCCTTGGTCGACCAAATCGTAGCCAAGTTGTCAGGTCTACAGCAAGCTAGTGCATCAGGGGGCATCTCTTCCGAGGGGGTGGCCATACCACCGACCCCGCAAGTGGTTCTCTCACCCGGAATATTACCCGGGGACGCATCTGCTACTAAAGGGAAAGCAGCACTACCCGGGGACTCATTCGCTACCAAAGCGAAAGTTGCACCTGCTGTGAAGATACAAACTTCTACAATCATCCCTGATGATCATCCGGATGATTATAATGTCCCAGACTTTGACGAGGAAGATAAAGCTAAAAAGATGGAAGAAAAGATAAAAATATTAGAAGATCAAATAAAGATGGTCCAGGGAGACCATGATTATTATGGAGTGGACGCAATGGAGCTGAGCCTAGTTCCAGACTTGGTGCTTCCACCAAAGTTTAAAGTTCCTGAGTTTGAAAAGTTCGACGGGAACAGTTGCCCTTCAGCCCATATTACTATGTTCTGTCGAAAGATGACAGGATATGGCGGGAATGACCAACTCCTAATCCATTGTTTTCAAGAGAGCCTGTCCGGTTCAGCTATTCGGTGGTACAACCAGCTTAGCCGAACTCATATCAAGACGTGGAAAGACTTAGCCAAGTCTTTCTTGGAGCAGTATAAGCATATCAACGATATGAGACCAGACCGGGTCATGTTGCAAAGCCTAGAGAAGAAACACAATGAGAGTTTCCGACAGTACGCACAGAGATGGAGGGATTTATCTGTGCAAGTTCATCCACCCTTGGATGAAAAGGAAACAAGAAAGCTATTTGTACAGACCTTGAAGGCACCTTACTTCGGGCACTTGGTAGCAATCACGTCGGGAAGTTTCTCAGATTTAGTCATGGCCGGTGAAATGATCGAGTTGGCCATTAAACAAGGAAAGATTGAGGGAGGAGACTCCACTAAAAAACCTCCCATGAAGAACAAAGAGCGAGAGATCAACAATGTAAACACCTACAGTGTTAACAAAGGGGTAACGATCTCAAGCTCAAATTCCACAGCAGCTGTACCATCCGGTACTTCTAGACAGAACTAGAGAGAACCAAGAAGAGAAAGGGAAAGGGAACAGTTTGACCCCATTCCCATGACGTATAAAGAATTATACCAACAGCTCTTCGACACTCATGCAGTGTCGCCTTATCCTATGAATCCAATAAATCCTCCTTACCCGAAATGGTATGACGAGAGCGCTCACTGTGAATACCATGGCGGTGTGCAGGGGCATTCGATTGAAAGTTGTCTCGCATTCAAGAGACTTGTGCAACGAATGAGAAACAAGAATTGGATCACTTTCAATTCCGGAGCACCAAACGTCGCCCAGAATCCCTTGCCCAATCATCAGGAGACAGGAATTAATGCCATTACTACTGAAGGGGGAAGGAGAATTAAATCAAGGGTTTCGGAAATTGAATCTCCTTTGGCTTGGGTATGGAGCCAAATGGTAAAAGCAGGATTTCTTGCACCATATTCAGATACGATAGAAAATGAAGATGGTAACCATTGTTGTTACCACAACAAAGAAGGGCATAAAGTGCAAGAATGCCCAGAGTTCAGATTGTTAGTCCAGCTCATGATGGATCGAAAGGAGTTGGAATTTTACGAAGAAATTCAAGATTCTTGGGAAGCAGATGTTTGTGCCACCGGAGAATCATCAGATAGAAAATTTGGTAGGGGTAGTCCTTTGATAATTACCCCTAAGGCAAGCATGACAGTGACAACACCAGCCAAGGTGGTAATCTCCGCACCGCGACCTTTTCAATATAAGGACAATCGGCAAGTGCCGTGGAAGTACGAGTGTCAGGTGAGCACTTCCGGAGGAGGTAATAGTAAAGTGGGGCAAAGACCACTGGAGCCATTCAAAGAAGATGTGCTAGTCGTCAATGAACCTATAAAGGAGGAAGAAGCTAAGGAGTTCCTCAAGATCTTGAAGCACAGCGAGTACAACATTGTAGAACAGCTCCACAACTTACCTACACGTACTTCAATGCTAGCACTATTTTTAAACTCGGAAGCACACCGAGAAGCGTTGTTGAATGTCCTTAATCAAACGTTCGTGCCACAAGACATACCAGTCAGCAAAATGGATCGACTGGTGAACAATATTCAAGCTGATAATCTCATCTCGTTTTCAGATGATGAGATTCCATCAGGAGGAAGAGGCCGAACGAAGGCGTTACACATTACTACCTACTGTAAGGGGCACGCTTTACCAAGTGTCTTAATCGATAATGGTTCAGCCCTAAACGTGATGCCTTTGATTACATTGAAGAGGCTACCAATAGATACCTCTCATATGAGAGCTTGTCAGAATATGGTCCGAGCATTTGATGGGACCAAAAGAGAGGTAATCGGAAAGATCGAGATACCATTGACCATTGGACCAGCCACCTATGATGTTGAGTTCCTTGTGATGGATATCATGCCGTCCTACAGTTGTCTTTTGGGAAGGCCGTGGATTCATCAAGCAGGTGCAATACCCTCCACGTTGCACCAGAAAGTCAAATTTGTCATTGATGGGGCCTTAGTAATTGTCAACGCTGAGGAAGATATCGTAGCAAGCGTGACCACGGAGGCTCCATACATCGAAGTAGACGAGGAAGCGGTAGAATATTCGTTTCGCTCCTTGGAATTTGTGAATGCCACATTCGTGGCAGAAGGAAAGAGGATCCCAAGACCTCGACTCTCCAAGTGCACAAGGATGGAGATCAAGCAAACCCTAGGCCGAGGCGCAAGAACTGGGAGAGGTTTTGGGAAACATTTGCAAGGAATGATCAACCCTGTCCGTCCCATCCCAAAATTAGACCAATTTGGGCTCGGTTTTCAGCCCGGTTATCATGAAAAGAGAAAGGAAATCCAAAAGAACCGGGAGAGAAGGATAGCCAGGTTGACTGGAAACGAACTCCAATGGAAGCCTATGACATTCCCGCCGCTCTTCAGAACATTCAAGTCAGGTGGTTATGTGTTTGAGACCACCACATCCGAGTTAGAAACGGCTCTGGAAGATCTGAACGTTAATGCCGTGACCACAGAAGATGTTGACAACAGAGATAGATCCGGGATATACCTTCTGCCACATGGGTTCATGCCTAGCAGTTGGTCGGTGGAAGAACTACCTGTGGTTTACAAGAATCTTTCAGAGTAATATTCGAACTGTCCCTATTTGCCTATACCCGGGGCAATAGGCGATCTTTTGTAAGGGTGAATAAATATTTTGTTTAAGTTTAATAAAGGATGCATTTTTCTGTTTCATGGCAAACAAATTTTTTCTTTTATTCATTATCTATCTCCTTCATTCTAGTACTTCATTTCCAGTTACTCTCAAAGTTAGTTCTTGACCATTCCGTGTGGGATATTATCCTCTCACACATACACATCTTCCTCCTTTCAGGTTCCCAGATAACGATAATGTGGGTACTAATGATCCTGATCCGGAGGTGGATTTTGAATCAACCATTTGTCTTGGGGAATTTGAAGAATGCGATAATAAAGAGGAGTACAACTTGCCTACCGAATTGTTGAGAATGATAGAAAGAGAAGAAAAGCAAATACTGCCACATGAGGAGGCGATCGAAATCTTAAATTTGGGCACTGAGGAAGATCGAAAAGAGGTTAAAATCGGCACAATTCTTTCGACTGAAGCAAGAAAAAACCTGATAGCCTTACTTCAGGAGTACGAAGATGTGTTTGCTTGGTCGTATCAAGACATGCCGGGACTAGACACAGATATGGTAGTTCACAAACTGCCAATCAAACCAGAATTCAAACCAGTGCAGCAAAAACTGAGAAGAATGCGACCAGAAATGCTCCTTAAGATCAAGGAAGAAGTCAAGAAGCAATTTGATGCCGGTTTTCTCCAAGTGGCCAAATACCCTGAGTGGGTGGCCAACATAGTGCCTGTGCCGAAAAAGGACGGGAAAGTACGCATGTGTGTCGATTACCGGGACCTTAATAAGGCCAGTCCCAAGGACAACTTTCCCCTGCCACACATAGACACTCTGGTGGACAATACAGCCGGAAATGCCTACTTTTCATTCATGGATGGATTTTCGGGGTACAATCAGATCAAGATGCATCCCGAAGACATGGAGAAGACCACTTTCGTCACAATGTGGAGAACTTTCTGTTACAAAGTGATGCCTTTCGGATTAAAGAATGCTGGGGCAACATATCAGAGAGCTATGGTGACCCTGTTCCAAGACATGATGCACAAAGAAATCGAGGTTTATGTCGACGACATGATTGTCAAGGCACAAACCGAGAATGAACATGTCAAGAATCTGAGGAAGCTCTTCCAGAGATTGAGAAAGTTCCAACTGAGACTAAACCCTAGCAAATGTACCTTCGGGGTAACATCTGGAAAACTATTAGGTTTTATAGTCAGCAGGAGAGGCATACAGATCGATCCTGATAAGGTTAAGGCCATCCAGAATCTACCTCCACCACGAACCCAAAAAGAAGTTCGAGGTTTTCTGGGCAGACTAAACTACATAGCTCGGTTCATATCTCAATTAACCGACAAATGTGACCCCATCTTTCGCCTCCTCCGAAAGAATAGCCCTGGAGCATGGGATAAAAACTGTCAGATTGCATTTGAGAAGGTAAAAGAGTATTTGTCTCACACTCCTGTCCTGATGTCCCCTATCCCAGGAAAACCTCTGTTTTTGTATCTCTCCATATTCGAGAACTCCATGGGGTGTGTTCTGGGTCAACACGACGAGTCTGGGAAGAAGGAAAGAGCCATCTACTACTTAAGCAAGAAGTTCACCGATTGCGAGGTCCGATATCCTCCTATTGAGAAGGTTTGTTGTGCCCTGGTATGGGCTACAAAAAGACTTCGACAATACATGTTGTATCACACCACTTGGCTGATTTCCAAGTTAGACCCACTAAAATACATGATGGGTGTACCTGCTCTATCCGGAAGGTTAGCTCGATGGCAGATGCTTTTGTCTGAATTTGACATCGAATACGTGAGCCAAAAAGCGGTAAAAGGCAGCGCCATATCCGATTTTTTGGCAAGCAGAACTGATGAGAGCTATGAGCCGCTGGACTTTGATTTCCCGGACGAGGACTTAATGGCCATATCTTTAGAGGAAGCAAGCATTTTAACGGACGGTTCCTGGAGAATGCACTTCGATGGGGCATCAAATGCACTAGGACATGGCATCGGGGTAATTCTAGTCTCCCCAGAAGGGAGTCACTACCCATTTACCAGCAGACTGAACTTTGATTGTACCAATAACATGGCAGAATATGAAGCCTGTGTCTTGGGAATTCGGGCTGCACTGGGGCAAAATATAAAGACTTTACGGGTGTATGGAGACTCAGCCTTAGTAGTCTATCAGCTCCGAGGAGAGTGGGAAACCAAGGATATAAAGCTGTTAGAGTACCGAAAACTAGTGTTGGATCTGCTCGAAGAGTTCGACGAAGTCACCTTCCACTACGTGCCTAGAGAAGAAAATCAAATGGCTGACGCTCTAGCTACCTTGGCAGCCACATTCAAGGCTGGCGGGGAGTCTGAAATGATGCCAATTAACATGCAGTCGTATGAGTACCCAGCTCATTGTTACCAAATTGAAGAAGTGAAAGACACTAAGCCTTGGTACTACGACATTCTGCAGTATATCAAGCATCGGAGTTATCCAGAAAAAACCACTGAAATCGAGAAGAGAACCCTTAGAAGGTTGGCAGCTGGATATGTCCTTGACAGAGAGGTTTTATACAAGAAAAGCCATAACCAAGTTCTGTTAAGGTGCGTCGATGCTGAAGAGGAAAAAATGATAGTGGAAGAAGTACATGATGGGGTTTGTGGAGCACATGCAAATGGGCATATGATGTCAAGACAAATAATGAGATGCGGATATTTTTGGTCCACACTGGAAAGTGATTGCATCAACTATGCTAGGAGATGTCATAAATGTCAGATTTATGGAGACAAGATAAATGTTCCACCCCATCCACTTCATGTAATGACGTCACCATGGCCTTTTTCCGTGTGGGGCATGGACGTTATCGGGCAAATCCATCCGAAGGCTTCGAATGGTCACCGTTTCATTCTCGTAGCAATTGATTATTTCACGAAATGGGTAGAGGCCGCGTCATACGCCAGTGTCACTCAATCCACTATTTGCAAGTTTCTGAAGAAAGAAATTATATGTCGGTATGGTCTACATGAAAGGATTATCACCGATAACGCAACAAACTTGAACAACAAGATGATGAGTGCTGCTTGCGAACAATTCAACATAAAACATCACAATTCCACTGCTTACAGACCAAATATGAACGGAGCAGTAGAAGCAGCAAACAAAAATATTAAGAAGATAGTGGAGAAAACAACTGAAACCTACAAAGACTGGCATGAGAAGTTGCCTTTTGCTTTGTTCGCTTATCGAACCTCGGTACGTACATCGACTGGGGCAACTCCATTTTCACTAGCCTATGGAATGGAAGCAGTGCTACCCATTGAAGTCGAGATTCCGTCTCTCAGGGTCTTGTCAGAAGTCAAACTAGATGATGCAGAGTGGGCACAATCTAGATATGATCAGCTTAATCTGATAGATGAAAAAAGATTGAAAGCCATTCATCATGGTCAAATCTATCAGAAACGAATGATCCGAGCACACGACAAAAAGGTGCGCCCGAGAATATTCCGTGAAGGGGATCTAGTGCTAAAAAGAATTTGGCCAGTCCAGAAAGATTTCCGAGGAAAATGGACGCCAAATTGGGAAGGACCTTATGTCGTGAAGAAGGCTTTCTCCGGAGGAGCCCTTATCCTGGCTGAAATGGACGGACCTGAGCTGCCACATCCCATTAACTCGGACGCAGTCAAGAAATACTTCGCTTAGGATGAAAACCCGAGAGGGCGTCCTAAGTTGAAAAAAAAAAAAAAAAAAAAAAAACGTTTGGGGTGAAAACCCGAAAGGGCGCCCTAAATTGAAAAAAGAAAAAAGAGGAAAAAGAAGAGAAAATAAGGTGGGTTCAAGATGAAAACCCGCAAAGGGCGTCTTGCAACTAAGGATGGGTCCAAGTTGAAAACCCGGAAAGGGCGATTTGGTTATCAACGGTGGAAACATCCCGGCACATGAATCTTCTACGAACTCAACAAATCGGAGAAATGTTGCACCCTCCCAAACGTTGTCGCATTTTCAAAGATCCTTTGGCAAAGGCTGCATTCAAAGTCACCAAACGGCTTTTCAACTCAGAAGTGCCCACGTTATCGAGATCTAAGACATTCATTTACACATCATTGTGTATTCGTTTTCTAGAATGTTTGCCATGTATTATTTGTTCTTCTCCTCCTTTATGAATAAAGACCATCTTTCCTCCAATTCCTTTTGAGCATTTTGAATTAGATTTAAACCTAATGGTTTATTTATTTTTATGAAAGATAATCGCATATTACTGTACAAAGATTCATTGAAAAGTACAGGTACCCAGAAGCCGATCAAGGCTCATGCTTGAGATGGTTGAGGAGCATCTTCAAAAAAAAAAAAATCATCAAACATTTGAAGAATTCAAGATCAGAGATCGGAACTTCAAGCTCAAGAGTCAACAACGACAGGCCACCGGAGATCGAGATTACTCTCCAGAGCTCAGAATAACATATGTTGCATATGCATTTTAGGCATACCTAAGAGCATGACATCCGTAACATCACATATATGCATATCTTTGCAGGTTTTACCCAGAGCCAATTTCAACTTCACAACGAAGGATATTGGACTACAGACAACGCAAGTTCAACTTCACGACGAAGGGACCGCTGGTTGTCAACAAACATTTCTCAAATTCAGAGCCAATTTCAACTTCACAACGAAGGATATTGGACTCCAGACAACGCAAGTTCAACTTCACGACGAAGGGACCGCTGGTTGTCAACAAACATTTCTCAAATTCAGAGCCAATTTCAACTTCACAACGAAGGATATTGGACTCCAGACAACGCAAGTTCAACTTCACGACGAAGGGACCGCTGGTTATCAACAAACATTTCTCAAATTTAGAGCCAATTTCAACTTCGCAACGAAGGATATTGGACTCCAGACAACGCAAGTTCAACTTCACGACGAAGGGACCGCTGGTTGTCAACAAACATTTCTCAAATTTAGAGCCAATTTCAACTTCGCAACGAAGGATATTGGACTCCAGACAACGCAAGTTCAACTTCACGACGAAGGGACCGCTGGTTGTCAACAAACATTTCTCAAATTCAGAGCCAATTTCAACTTCACAACGAAGGATATTGGACTCCAGACAACGCAAGTTCAACTTCACGGCGAAGGGACCGCTGGTTGTCAACAAACAACTTCACAATTTCCCAATTTCAACTTCACAACGAAGGATATTGGACTCTGAACAATACTTGGATTTCAACTTCACGACGAAGGACTTCCAATTCTCAGGCTCAAATTCACGACGGAGGAGCCATATACAATTCCAACTTCACAAACGGATTGACTCAACTTCACGACGAGAGAGTCATCAGTGACACCACAACACCAAAGTCTTCAGGTCAAGTTTCACCTTCACGACGAAGTATCTTGAGCAAAAAGACGATTCAGAGGCCACTTGTCAAAAGCTTTGAGTTCAATTTCAACTTCACGACGAAGAATTTCGTGATCAGAATCTTTCGGTTTCGACTCAACCTCACGACGAGGGAGTCACTTCAGGATTCAATTCAAAATGACAAATCAGTCTTAGCATCGGATTTCAACTCTACAAAGAGGATATTCGATGGGGACAGACCCCTTTATGGATGGTGTTTGATATATTCATGTTAGACAAAAAATGTGTCTTTTAATCTTTGTCCTACACCCGTTACACGACTATGGGCAAAGAGGGGCAGCTGTCGACACATATTTTTCGTCTCTATGGCATTTACATTTGCATTTGTGTTATTATTTATAATATATGGTTTATGTGTATACATATCATATTATTTTTTTTATAATTACACTTGATTTACAGGTTACAGGCCCAATACGGAAGTGGCCCAATCCAGCGCCGTTTCCAGGAACCTCCAACGACGTGTCCCGTGAGGACTCTTCCTCACTCATGACTCTGGTCTTCACGGCCACGACCCATACGCTGACCCAACTGCAATGGAAACCCTAGCAGCTTCTCACTCATCAGCGCCGCAAACCCATCCAGCCGAGGACTCCTCGCCACGCACGCCTCTCCAACGGTCCGAGTTCTCCGGCGCAAGGGAAGCAATAAGATCCTTCAGTAACAACCCATAACCGATCATCTCGGTTCAACAACAAACAAATAGCAAATGTTAGTTTTTAACTAGGGATCAAATACCCAAAAATAGGGTGGCTTGAACATTATAAATAGCATGTAAACCTCTACTGTGAGGGGGAATTTTTTTTTTTTCACACGGTGGATACGAAAGACAAGCAGAAAATTACTAGCCATATAGAGCGAAATCGGAGCCTTTCTTTTGCAAATTTTTCGAAAGAACAGTAGGTAAAGTTCTTACCTTTTGGTGGTCGTCTTGTATGGTCGTTTGTTGCTTCACCTTCTTTTGTTTTTTCTCCTTTTCACTCAAGAAACGCTAAAAATGCCGATGAACATGTGGGGATAGAAGTTTTTTTTCGGAGCCTTTGAGCTTAGATCTACCCCCTGAGGCTTTGTTTTGAGAAAACTGTTTTCGTTTTTGGAACGAGCACGTCGAAATCTCTCGAAAAAACTAAACTTTTTGACTTTTGCCGCCGATGACCGGCGGACGTCGCCGACCAACGGCGGCGGCGAGGCGGCGTACGGTGGCCGTGTTCTGGGTTCATCAAGACCCACGGCTGTGTTCTTCATCCTCGATGAACAGAGGAGAGGATGAAGAGAGGGGAAAGGGGACGTTTCAGCGAGGAAACAAAGAAATGAAGCATCTTTTAAAAAAAATTAAGTTTATACAACACATCAGGCGTGTTTTTAAAGAAAATGGGGTAAACTACCCTTTTGGTCCCTCGCAGCTTTTAAAGAGTTATTTTGACCCCGAATTTGCTTTTGAATTGGTCTCTAATTCTGATTTTCTTTCACTTTAGCCACTTAACTTGTTTTTGAATCAATTTAATACTTATACTAACCTTTTTATTTATTCCATATCATGTAATTATATATATACATATTTTCTATATATTTCATCTATATACTTAGTGTTAATACATATATTATTTAATTAACTTTTTTTTTATCTAGCTACTATATCTTATAATTTTATACGTTATATGTATTTTTTATTATTTACCAATCTTACTCATTTTATCTTATAATTATATTTCTATTAACATTTTATTTTTTTGTATTTACATATGTATATATATATATATATATATATATATTCATTTTACCTATTATTGATATTTTCCTTTTTAATACTTTAACATATATATATTTCTTGTTTCATTCATTAATTATTTATTCCATTTTTATTTTATTTATTTCCCCTTTTACTTTTACTATTATTATTTATTTATTTATGCTATTATATTATATTTTTTATTATATACGTATATGTATTACTCATTTTTTACTCTTTATTTCTATATATCTTTATGTATTTTTTATATTCTACATATATATATATTTTATTTATTATTTTCATCATTATTATTTCATTACTATTTTTACTATTATAATTGTTATTTTTATTATATGTATATTACGCATATTTTTTTTTCTTTTTTTTCATTTTCATTGCTTTATATTTTATTTTATTATGTGTTTTTTTTATCCATTTATATTTATATTTTCTTCTTTTTTCTTTATTGTATTTTCGTTTTTTTCCTTTGCATATTTTATTTATTTAGTCATATTTCATTCTTTCTTTTTTTGTATACATTGTTTTTTTATATATTATTTCGTTTGTTCGCCTTATTTTTCTATTTTATTACTTTCATTACCTAACCCTTTTCTTAGCTTTTTGAGAGAACTTCAAACAATCAGTGGTAAGCAATTTGGATCAATATTTTACCTTTTAATTTAACTTTCAATTTTCTTAATTAAAGACAACTGGAAATTACACAGTACCGAAAGGGCAGTTCAAGGGTGCTAGCCCTTCCTTGACTGTAACCGACCCCTGAATCCGACACATCTCTGGTAAGACGCAGATCAGGTAAGAAATAGGGTATCCGATCAACCCATTTATTTTTAAATAAATGATCGGTGGCGACTCCAATCCACATTTTTCAAGTCGAAGCCCAATTCCGGGGTCCAACCGAAAGACGGTTCCGACAGCTTGCAACTGAAAAAAGGCAAGATTTAATATACCATCAAGTCCCCAGCCGATATAGAGGGAGGTGACACCGATAGCATCGTGAACAACCATGAAGTTGTTGTCATGAGTGTCGAGCAACACAAACGAGAAGATTCCGTCCAGCATGTCGACAAAGTCTTCCCCATACTCCTCATACTATCAGATAGATTAAGCTCAATAAACAATTTTTACACTTACTAGAACAATAATTTGCCATGGAGACTTACCAGTTGGGCGATAACATCACAGTCACTGCCAGTCCTGAAAGTGTGGTTCACCAACTTCTTCCTCAGTTCTTCATGGTTGTAAATCTCTCCATTCACCTAGTTTTCACCACATAAATTGACCAATTACAACACATAATTTAGCCCTTAAATAATTTGGCCATTGTTGTAGGTACCTGGAAGAGAAAGTAAAGTGGTTCCGCCTCATTTGCCCTTAAACAATGTCGTGTTACTATTACAACCAATTCTCCAGTAAAAGACATTAGACAGAGCATGAATTATTTTATATAATCCCTTCCAAGTATAAGAGCTTCGATCACTAATCTTAACATTGAATATATCCCATTAAGATAATACTTCACGAAATACACTTATTGAATCTGCAGGTTATGTCACCTTCTCACCAATTAGTGGTAAACAAATTGAGAAATCATCGATGAAAGTATTATGCACGAAACAAATGATTTTAATAATTAAGAGATAGTCGTTATATTTAAAGATTTTTAATTCAAATATAATATTTATAAGGATATTTAAACGTTCATTATCAAATGATTGAGAATATTTAGAATATATGTTTCTTTATAATCACTTCACACTAATAAAATCTAATTATAAATCAAATTTTAATAATAAGATTCATAACAACAAATGTCAATGAAATAAATCTGAGCAAAATAAAATCTCATAATTTCAATTTGGGACAACAAATTCGGCTATTTACCTAGAGTCCAGACTACCAGGTAAACCCATGAGATTTAACTATTTACTAACTCTTGGACAGCTCAGAAGATTGTAGCACCATTCACAGGCCGAACCATAGCAGATCCAGCCACATATAAAACCAACAGTGTACTGTATATTCCACCAAATTCTGACGAGTAAAAGACGCAGCCACCACAGCCTATACCCATCATAATCTTCATCTCAAGCTGCGACAATAGCAGCCATGGCAGCCCACGCCATTTTCACCACAACCCCATCTCACCACACTCTCCTTTTTCCTTCCTCAACTAACCCTTCAAACCCACCGGTTCTTCTCTCCTCATTTCGTGGCGTCTCTCTCAAACTCCCCCGTCAATCGCTTTCCCTTTCTGCTTCTATCCCCAAGAAGCCCTTTTCGGTGCTTGCTGTCACAAAGAAAGCAGTTGCTGTTCTCAAAGGTGATTCTAAAGTTGAAGGCGTTGTCACTTTGACCCAGGAAGATGATGGTCAGTGTTAGCCCCCTCACTTTTGATCTATTGCTTTACTTTATAATGCATTTTGTAATTTGGGTTTTGGTTTTGTTGCATTTTTATTTGGGAAATTTTCGTTCTTTTTTTCCCGGGGGAGGGATTTCATTGTTTGTTTCACAAGGACAAGAATCAAGAGAAATGAAATTGGTGCATTTTGCTTTTTGGGGATTTTATTGTTGACGAATTCATTTCCAAGTTTCATACTTTGAGATTGGATAGAGTCTCTTCTTGTTTTTCAAGTGGACATTGGTATTATTAATCAAATTTTTATATTCAAGTTCAATTTGCAATGGATGATAAGCTTGTATATCTCTTATCTTTTTGGCAATAAAATGTTGATATCTGAGAATGCTTATTTGTTCTGTGAATGAATTAGGCCCTACAACTGTGAATGTTCGTATTACCGGTCTTACTCCGGGGCCTCATGGGTTCCACCTAGTGAGTGTTTTCGGCTTTAGCTACTTGTTGCCAGTGGATTTCAGTACATGGAAGTTCTTTGAAATCTATGATTTTAACCTTTTTTTTTATGTAGCATGAATATGGTGACACAACAAATGGATGCATGTCAACAGGTACAACTTATTGCATTTGAATATCATGCCGCATGTTCTTGTGTTTCAATTTGTGTATATTTAAATTCTTTAATTTAAATGACAGGAGCACATTTCAACCCCAACAAGATGACACATGGTGCTCCTGAGGATGAAGTACGCCATGCGGGTGACCTGGGAAACATAATTGCTAATGCCGATGGTAATACATTCTTAGATTCACTTTGTTTTTTTTTTCTTTTTAAATTTGTCTGTGTTCCAATTAAATTTATTTGTGGGCCAATGTTTTGAAATGCAGGAGTGGCAGAGGCAACAATTGTGGATAATCAGGTGATGTTCAAAAACTCATGTTTCTTCCCATGAAAATCTCCATACATGGATATTCTCATGTGTTTGAGCATGAAATTTTCCATTTCAGTGTGCGCGCCTCTAGATCATGTTTCCTTTTCAATTTCTTAACTCTGACTCTCTTGTGTAGATACCACTAAGTGGCCCCAATGCAGTCGTTGGAAGAGCACTTGTGGTTCATGAGCTTGAGGATGATCTTGGAAAGGGTAACTTTTGAATTGCAATTCTCACAGTTCCTTAACGAGTTAATTTCCCTCATAAGTTGTGGAGAGAAGAGTGACCTGCAGTGGCTATTTATGATGTTAGGATGATGCACTTTGGATGTAGGACTGAAGTTCTTTGTTTAAACTTCAATGCACGTTTCATCATAGTTGATTTTGTTAGTCAGTGGGCATGTTTCGCCTTTTGATTACAGGATTTCCCTCTTATTTACTTCCTACTTTAGTTTGGCTTGCTTATATTTGTTTCTTATTATGCATCTTCAGGTGGACATGAACTTAGTCTAACCACTGGCAATGCTGGCGGAAGATTGGCATGCGGTATGTGCACTTGTACTTTTTATCTACATTCCTATATGTTTACAGAGCAGACAAGAACTCCAGACTCATCCTTGATTTCGTTTTCTTGCATCCGTGTTTTGAGCATAGTTATTTTTCACTTGATTATTTTAGTTAAACAATCACACACATATCTGAGATGGACTCTTGAACTTTTGAAATACTTGCATATCCATGGCATGACAATGAATGTGGTATATGTATCTATATGTTTTACGTTGTACATAATATTGTCGATTCCGCCATATGGCAATCAAGTTTTTAGTGTCGGACTAAGTGATCTTTCCAGGATACATATCAAAGCTAGTGGACATTTACTGTCTTTTTTTTTTTCTGGTAATCTCTCTACAGGAGTTGTTGGCTTGACCCCGATATAAATCTTTTCAATGATACCATTAGCTGGTTGGTTCTTCTCTTATAGAGGCGCATTTGATGTCACTTTCAATGTTGATAACCTCTTGTATGAGGTTGTGCAGACCTCTATTATCATCTTTGTGTGTCATGATTCCCAATGCAATACAAAATAACTTGCTTGTGTTTTGGTGTGTGAACCTGTAGACCGTAAAACTTGCATTTTTTGAGCTTATAAAACTCCGTGCTGGTGCTGGTTATTAGGATCTCTGCGAGTTGAAGCATGAAATTTTGGGATAATGAGATTTTGGTCTCACTATATTCAAATTTGGATTTAGTTTTAACTATTTTGGCCATTTTACTATATTCAGATTTGGGATTTAATCTCACATAATTTGTTTTTATTTTATAATATTTCGGTCCTTTTCTAAGTTGGAAATGATGTTTTCAAAATGTTCATATTTTAATATTTAAATAATATCAAATTAACGTTTTCAATTCAAACGTAGAACCAAAATTACAATTTGACCTATATTTGGCTTACATGTAACTCTAACTCCGTATCATATTTTTTCAGTTAGATACCAACCAAATCATATGAAATTCTTTCGTTACAAAGTTAAATGATCGGATTTCATCCGAATTTAGAATGGAATAATTCTAAATATGGTTTGTATATGATAAGATTTATATATTTAGAATAAATTTACATGAAATTTCTATCTATACATGATCTTATATTTTATGTATGTTGACACCAAATAAATTGTTCTTGTTATTGGCTGTTTACTTTTTTTTTTTACGGAAAATCGTAGTTGGTGGCAAAGTGCTCCGTCTCTATAAGGAGGTAAAGCAAGAAAGAATATAGGTGATATGATTTTGTAAAGGTCTCCTCTTGTCTCTTTGTCAAGTTCAAGAAGTTATATAGAGACTTGTTAATGTGTGTGAGTTATAGAGTTATAATAAATGCCTATAGGTTAACAGGCTAAGTGGATACAATTAGGTGACAATGAATTTAATTTTGGTAGGTATTATGGGTACGTCAAAAATCATATTAGCTACTTGTGATTTTTCGAGAATTAAATCTTTGAGATTATTTTCCTTGAAATCTTCTCTTTTGATATTGGACACCCAAAATCTGCCATCCAAATCATTTGATTCTATGAATACGGTTGAGGAGAATATTAGTGATCCAACTATATAGGAAATTGTTACACAGTCATATGGAACTTTTTATGACTTGCGAAATAAACCTCCTCCCCACTTGACACTTGTGCTCCTTTTTTTACTCGTTGGGTAGGGCACTGGCCATTGTCATCAACATTCTATATTACGATGTTAATGCATTTCAAGTTTAGCATGATATAAGATATGTTAAATCGTGGTTTTATCCTTATATTTAGTTTAACAAATCTTGCAAATCTTCGAGTGATCTCAGTAATTAAAGAAAATTTTGGTTTTCGTAAAGGTCTTAAATTCAAGTAGTTACATCTGCATGGAATTTATACATTGTCAATGACTAAAAAATTTCTGAACAAAATTTTAAATATATATTATCATATAGTTACACAGACTAATAAAAAACATAACAAATCTTTTACTTTTATATTTTCATTAACCAATTAAAATAACTAAAACTATGGATACATATTTTGTTTTAAACCGGTCACGTTATTATGATTTTTTTTTATTTTAAAGGGGTTTTTTAATCCAAGTTAATATTGTAATGGAAATAATTAATAAAATAATAGAATATGTGGTTTCGTTTTGGTTTGAAGAAGAGATGGGAATAAATGAAGGTAGCATCCCATGCTTTTTTAACGTGCAGTCCCTCAAATTTGGGTTTAATTTAAGGGTTCTTTTTTTATATGGTTATAAAGTATTGGGGGTGTGATGAAACTGTCACTTGACGTTAACAACAACTCAATTGAACTGTCCTAACCCTCATTCTGGCCCCCTTCCGCCACCCTCTCTTTTCCACCTAATCCTACACTCTTTTCTTTGCATACACTCCTACTTGTCTCTCCCCCTAAGGTACTACCAGGATTTTGTTAACCAAAGCTAAATATGCTTCTCATAGTTCTAAACCAAACATTAATCGTCTATTTATTTGTAATTAATGAAATTTATTAAGTATAAATATTTCATAAAAATAAAAATTCTCAAAATTAGGCATAAAAGAAGGATTATAGAGAAGTGTTCTTTTTAGATTTATGATCTTTACTGTTTAAGTCGTCACACGAGTCTTGATTAGGGATGGGCATCATACTCGACAGGTTTCGATCGGATCTGATATTGTCGGATCAGATTTTTAATAAAACAATTCAGGTTCGGGTTAGGTCGAGTCTGAATTTTTTAGAGATTATGTTTGGGTTGGGTCGGGTTCGAGTATAAGGTGAAAAATATCTGACCCAACCTAAAAAATATAATTTTACTTTATATATTTAGAAATAATTACAATAAGATTTCTCTTTATATTATTATTTTTCAATTAAATCTCTATTTTTTATTGAATAAAAGTAATATTTGTTATAAATATATTATTTTGGATCGCGTTATCTCAAAAGGTCGGGTCTGATAGAAGGTGTATAATTTTCGAATCGAGTTTGAATGGAATGGAAGGTGTATAATTTTCAGATCTGATCGAATAGACCAAAAATCCGACCTATACCTTTCCCTAGTCTTGTTCATATTCAAAACCAGATTGAGTCGATAAATTTTTTTAACATTATACTATTTTTCCCCCATAAGATTGAAATTCGATATTTTGTCAAATTCTTTAACACCCAATTTACTAGTAGTAATACCTTTAAAAGTTGGAAATGAAAAGATCAAAAAGACGTGGGTGTATTGTATGCAACACGATATTTTATACTATTCATGGACGGTATATTTTGAGTTTTGGCTCTCTCTCTCTCTATATATATATATATATATAATAAATCAATCATTACATTTGTCATCATTCATTACGGTGGTGTTTGTTTTTATTGTGGCCGTTTGATTTTTTGAAGACATAAATTCTTTTAACGTTTGCGCGATGTATTTTTGGTAGACATTGTTTTATATCTTCAAAAGTCTTTAAACATCTTCAAAGAAATTAAAATTATTTAAATCTATTTTAAAATCTATTTTAAAATATTAATTGATTTATTTTAAAATATGAAAAATTTTATTTTAAAATATAGATTAATTTATTTTAAAATATGGAAAAATTTATTTTAAAATATGGATTGATTTATTTTAAAATATGAATTGATTTATTTTAAAATATGAATTGATTTATTTTAAAATATGGATTGATTTATTTTAAAAAATTTATTATTGTAGTTGTATGGATTACTTAAATTTTAGTAAAATTATTTAAATTTCAGTATTGCAAAACTCTTTTAAGTTTAAAAAATCAGTTTGTTTATATTTCAGTTTATTTTAACAGTCTGTAGACGTTAAAAAATAAACAGTCTTCTTCTTGCAGACTGCAGACTTTTGATCCACCTCTTCTGCTGCAGATGCCTGCAGTGATCTGCAGACTGCAAATATTTTATCTCTGTAAAAACAAACACCACCAATATATAAGAACCCCATTTCTCTATCTTTGCTTCATAATCGTTCTTGTTGTTTTCTAGCTGCTACTCATTTCCTTTACTTGGGTCACATTAATAGCTTATTTCTTCACTTCAATTTTCTGTCTTTCGAAACTATTTTTGGTCGGCTTTTGGTTTAGGGGGAGGTGTGGATATGCAATCTCAAGAGGGATTTTTGGGGTTTAATGATAGCCAAACCTTGATCATGAAAGGCAAGCGTACGAAGCGCCAAAGGCCGGCGTCCCTGTTCGGTGTCATGGTGACTTCTAGCTCATCAAGTGGCGGAGGAGGAGTGGCAGAGGAATACAACTCGATTTCCTCTCCGACTACAACGTCCGGTGATCGGATTTACGAGAGCACCGAGGAAGAAGAGGAGATGGCTAATTGCCTAATCCTGTTGGCACAAAGTGATGGTCCGAGAAGGAACGTGGAGTTTTATGTGTACCAGTGCAAAACTTGTAACCGATCTTTCCCTTCTTTCCAAGCACTAGGAGGGCATATGGCAAGCCACAAGAAGCCGAAAAGCGCCATCGAGCACAAAAAACCACTAGTTTTGGCAGTCGATGATGCAGTCATGGCTGAACGATTAAGTAACAAAAAGGGTAATAAGATTCACGAGTGTTCCATATGTGGCTCCGAGTTCACGTCTGGTCAAGCTCTTGGAGGTCACATGAGATGGCACAGGGCGGCAGCAACCGCTGCCGGAACCGATCAACCCGGAATGAATGCCGATCAAATCAGCATTAATACCGCAAGCAAATCCAACAAGCCATTGTTGGATCTTAATCTTCCGGCACCAGAAGATGATCTCAGAGATTCCCAGTTTCAAGCTATTGTTTTCTCCACACCAGCTTTGGTAGATTGTCATTACTAAAATGAAAAATCCTATGAAATCGAAGTCAATTTCACAGTTAGTGTTGATTCAACAACTCCATGTAATTTTACAGTTGAATACCTTTGAGTAAGTGGTTAGCAGTGTTGATGGTTGCCTTTCATTCACGAAAAGAGAGGGGGATGGGGCATCTTTATATTTCATAAATAGCTATTTTCTTCTTTTTAACTTTGGTATGTTTTATCGTTCATATGATTTTACTTCATTTATATTATAAATTATACATAATGGTGTGTCTTGTTTTTAGCTGAAACTAAGCCTACTCTCTTGTTACACCTAATTAACCAACTAAAATCCATCCCTTAGAATGCAAGTCACTTAAACTGCCGATCACCCACAATCCAATGACAACGATATTCCCAAGAAAGACACCATTTGGAGCTTGTACACAACACAAAGTGCTCATTAATATAAATTTGTTTACGGCTCTCACATTTGCTTAGTTTCGGTGCCATTATAAAGGTTCCCACGTTCCATTGCCCCCCTCATCTGCCCATTGCTCATTTTAGCTTTGTGTAAAGATGTCACAACATCAAGAATATGCTTTTTCCAACTCTTTTATTTCCATTATCATAATCAATAAATCTTTTAGCCAAGCACATATTGTCATGTTAATGTTATTATAGTGGAATTCAATTGAGTGATAAAATTGAGTGTTATTCTCTCTATTAATCTCGAGTTCAAATAATTATAGATATGTATTAATTATCAATATGTTGAAAATTTATGAACGAAAGCTATGAAAATAATTTTTGGATTTTTATTAGATCCTATCTTTTTTTGTAAAAATATGGCGTCATCCTTGCAATATAATATGATATGGGAGGTTAGTCCATCTCTTTTGGTGAGATGTTGCCCACCTAATGTTTCTAATTAATGTGCTTCAAATAGATTTTTGCTTTAGTATTGGGTTTCTTTAAAGATCATTGTAGTTACCAAATGACAAGTATGTAACATCCCGAATCTCGGGTTAGTAGTTTGGGTCAATCCGAGACTTAAAGTTGAGCCCAAAAGACTTTATAATTAGTTGGACCAAGTTTAGTGTTAGTGGGCTTAAGTTGATGCCCAAGGGAATTATGGTTAAGTGATAAGAATTTTATGTGTAATCCTCTAGACCCGACCTATGCTTTACGACCAGATCTAGCATATTATGATAATTTTTTCCAAAATATTTTTCAATAGTTTAAAACCATATTACGAATAAACATCTTTAAAAATATAGTTGATAACATTAAAGTTCAATTCCAACAATTAAAGTCGTAAGGACTGAATAAAATATTCCACAATAAGTATCAAAGCTAATCTAACATCAGTAACAAAAACAACATACGTCGTAAACAATTATTTTCAAAATATACGCACATGTCACCCAAAATAAATGCAACTCAGAAGATAAAAACATTACAACAAAATAATCTTGTGCGAATGCGTCGATCCTCCAAGTGTCAGGTCCGAGTCTCCTATAAAAAAAGTATCTGAAAGGAGAAAGTTTGGGGGGTGAGCTAGGGAGCTCAGTGTGTTTCAGCAGTGCAAAATAAAAACATACAGTTAAGTTTCAAAATAGGTTCATTATCAAAGTTATGAAAACGATAGTAGGGTTGTAGTTTAAAATATAAAACAACCCTCCAACAGTACACCATATGCAGTTCACCAGAACTGCATCCATAAGGACTTACCCTAGGCCCAAAGGGCGTAGGTACCAACCTAAGAGAGCACATTGGGTCCATAAGGTCTTACCCTAGCCGAAACGTAGGTGCCCACCTGAGGGGTGTGCCATTAGGCCATAATGACTTACCTAATGCACATAGTAGAGGAGCTACCCTAAAGGAATACCTTAGGGTCCGTAACAAATTACCAGCTTAATCGATGCTGAACCTATATAAGGAATTACTAGTTTGATCGAAGCTAAACCTATACAGACTTCATACTAGATCCCAGACTACCCCCAAAGAGCATAATTTTCAAATAGTAATTAACAATAGCAAGGAAATCAGAGTTCAAACAGATATTAATTTAGTAAAAAAGTAACCAGAGAACATGAATCAAATAAGCAGGCTTAAAACTTCAGTAAATCATAAATCAGTCTTGAAACAGATAATCATGTGAAATTAAATCAGATCAGCTAGCCATATTCTAAATCAGGTAAAACAGTCATGTGCACATGGTATTTCAAACATATATAAAACATATATGTATATAACACACAAGGAACACACCTTGCAAAAAAAAAAAATCAGTCTGGTAGATCTATCAAGCACCAGCTTCACTACACTCTTCGACTATACGAGAACCTAATTAATATCAGAAAAAATTATTATCAGAGTAGTACACTAAATTGAGTATTTAACAGGGTTGCAGAACTATACGAGTAATCACGGGCTCTCACGGACGAGCAAGTCGGGAGGAACTGGGCCGAGCAGACGAACTGTCGGAATGAATCACATGTACCTTAATTAAATTATATAATAATTTAGTCATTGATCCTCAAATTAGATGCACTTAATTAAATCACTTAAATAAATACTTAAATTACATATACATAATTGAGTTTAACGGGTCAATTCAAAGGCTTTCAGGTTCAAATTTGGCAAAACTGTAACATCCTCAATACCGGGTTAGTGACTAAATTGTAAAGTCTCAGAATTTGGTGGTTAAAATAAAATGAATGAATAGTATAAAGATTTACATGTAAATTATTGTGTATGATGGAATTGAAAGGAATAAGGAATGGAAGGACAATAGAGTAATTGCAAGGAAAAATAATTAAAGAAATGATAAGTATAGATATAAGGATACACGTGAGTGGAAGGGGAGAAAACACCCAAGGCTTCCAGAGTTCTCTTCTTCTTCTTTCTTCCTTGTGCGTGTGAACCAAAGCAAAGGTAAGATTTCTGATTATTGAGTTTCTTGTTAAATTTAATATTCGGTTTTGATTATTAGATGATAACTAAGCTTAAGGAAAGCTTAAGTTATCTTAACATCAAAGGATGATGGAGTTAGGAGAGATTTAAGATTTGAAGTTCTTAAATGAAATCTTGGAATAGAGTTCATAACTAGAATTGAAAGTTAAATTTGACTTGTCATCAGTCTAGTTAAGATATGTGAAGTGTTAAAAGCGGAATTCAAACATGTTGAATTATTGATGTAATTCTTGAATTACATATGAAGGATAGAATTTGGAGGTTTAAGATGAAATAAATGAGTATAAATTGGTTTAAGGATGTGTACTATAGTTAAGAATGAAAAAGAGGATTAAACATGAAGGATTTAATCCAAAATGAATGAATTTTCGGGTTCAAAAAGAGGATTCTGGGCAGAGTGCATCGATGCATATTCATAGTGCATCGATGCATCAATGTTAAAACCCAGAAATTGTTTGAAGGTGTATCGATGCACAAGTAGTGCATCGATGCACTCTTTTAAAATAAACAGATCGAATGCAATTAGTGCATCGATGCATAAGACATGCATCGATGCATAAGACATGCATCGATGCATCCCATTAATAATAAAACATTGAATGCATTTTATGCACCGATGCACAAGTAGTGCATCGATGCATACCTTCATTAAAAGAGGAAATTGGCATTTATCTTAATCTAAAGAGTGAACCATTAGAGTATATTAGCTATAATACTGATATAGATCCATGTGTGATTATGTAGATACTAAAAGTAAGCTTATTCCGGAACGATCAAAAGATTAGAATCGAATCAAAGAAAAACTAAGGTGAGTGCATACTATATGTATAGTATAATGGAATAAGATTTGTGATAAGTCTAATTCCTATATTGATTTTCATAGTACAATAGTTGTGAACATGCATACATGATAATTATTGTAATACATGCATAAGACATATATATGTTCATGTGATTGGATAAATGATGTATATATATGAATAGATTCAAATACACATGTGATATGTTATGTGATATGAGAACATGACATGAGCTACATGATCACAAGAGAAATAACATGAGCTATATGATCATAAGAGAAATGACATGAGTACATGAACATATGGAATATAAAAATAATGCCCATAGTATACGATATGAGAGCTATAGGTGTAATTGGCATGCCAAGAGTCGAGGGTATAATAGTCATTCGGGGCGTAGTCCTTCAGGATGTAGTGGTCCTACGGGACATATATGACAGTCCTTCGGGACGAATACTGAACTAAGGTTCGGTGCCCCATGAGGGAATTGATACGAGCTGTGGTGACAGCATTAGTGCACAACCTCTATGTACTCACATACCTCTATTCTCAACAATATACATGGGCAATTTAAATACAAAGTAAAGTGAAAGTGGTACAAGAAGGTAAGTTTTGTACATGCATGATATGATTATATATGTTATTGTGTAATAGATACATGCATATTGAAAATGTCATGAAGGAAATGGTAAGAATGCATATTCATGAAGATATTGTTGCATATTCATTTATTGCCTCACTAAGTCTATGACTTAGCGTGTAAGTGATTTACACGTAGGTACCGAGAAATAAGAAGATTCAGAATAGCAGTGGCACGGACAGCAACATTACTAAGAAACCATATCAGAAGTAATTGACAAAGTAGGTATTTTATTGTGTATAAAGTGTTGGTATGTAATAAGTGGTTAATTACGAATGCTCTGATCGATTTTGTATTAAGTGGTCTCTTTTATGTAAATTAAAGTATTTTGTTTTAATGAAAGTTTTAAATTCCCGGGATTTTTCTTTGAGAATCAAAGTTTGAAAAGTCAATGTGTCATCTCGGACTTGTATTCGGGTCGAATATGAGTTAGGGGTATTACATTTAATGGTATCAGAGCTACGGTTTACTCGATTATCGGCATAAACCGGAGTCTAGAGTGTCTGATAATGTATACATACCAACAAAATAGTGGAAACTTCTGATATGATGGAATAGTAAGTATGTTGTTTTGCTAATAGAACTATATGGTTGTATTTTTATAGATGTCCGAACGTAGTAGTTCTAGGAATGAAGCGGGAGATTATAGACCCGCTGAAAGTAGTAATTCACCTGCCCTGGCCAGGCAGAGTGAAGAACAGACATCCTCTGGAATTCCTGTAAATGATCAAGATGTATTCTTTAGAACGTTAGACGCGGTATTGATGCGTTTCCAACCTCCTGTTACTTCGACTCCAAAAATGAATGTTGCGAAAGAGTTGAAGGGTTTAGGAGCTCCAGAGTTTAGAGGGGAAGCCAATGAAGGTCCTGTTACTGCGGACCTTTGGCTTAATGACGTGAAGGTCATGCTTACGAGACTTCATTGTTCTGATGCTGAGAAGCTGGATGGAGTAATTTCCTTATTGAGATGACAAGCAAGGATCTGGTGGACCAATGTTACATTGAGGATGTCTAACGCCCAAGTAACTTGGTCATTGTTTTTAGAAGAATTCAGGCATAAGTACATCGGAGATCAATTTGTTCATCAAATGAAGCAAGAGTTCATGAATTTGAAGCAATGGAATCACACTGTATATAAGTACGAGTGTGAATTCAATAAGTTGAGCCGCTTTGCTGCCGAGCTAGTTCCTACAGAGAAGGATACTTGTGAGTGGTTTGTAGAGGGGTTACGTCCTCGGTTAAAGGAAATGTTAATTGTCTTGAATTTATCCTCGTTTCAAGAGGTAGTCAACCGTGCCAAGGCTCTGGAAAGAGCTCAGAACGAGAGGTTTGAAAATTCGAGAGCTCGGACAGTCAAAAGAATAGGTGCTTCTTCGAGTTCTGCACCATCAAAATGGGGCAGAGATGCTGGTTTTGGACCCAAGTTAGATAAGAGTTAGTGGTATCCTCCGCTAGAGGATCAAATCAGATGAGAGGTAGACAAACTCAGTCAGTGGGATCTGGAGCTGGGAGATCTAATCAGAGTCAAACCAGATAATGCTCACATTGTGGAAAAAATCATTCAGGGATATACCGGATGATTTCTGGAGTCTGCTTTAGATATGGGGACGCTGGGCATTTTGTTCGGGATTGTCCAATGTTAACTAGTGAATCTACACAGCCAGAGAGATCTATTTCTGCAGGTCACAGAAGAAGAGGTAGAGGCAGAGGAAGAAGCCAATCGGAATCCTCTGCTCAACAGGAGATACACTCTACGCTCGAGTGTACAACCTCAAGACCAATGAGGATTTTGATGACCCAGATATTATAACAGGTACCTTTCTATTGTTTGACAAATGTGTTATTGTATTTATTGATACGGGGTCTACATATTCATACATTACTAGTAAGTTAGTGAAAGAATTGAACATTCCGTTAGAAACTACTAGCAATGAGGTGATAGTCACGAACCCATTAAGGCACAGTGCTCGGATAAATTTGGTGAGTCGAGGGTGTCCCATATGAATTCAGGGAATTGAATTTCCTGCTAATCTGATGAAATTACCTTTCGACGAATTTAAAGTGATACTGGGAATGGATTGGTTATATCGTTATTACGCTAATGTCGATTGTAGATTAAAAAGAGTAACGCTGAGAAGTCCAGAAGGGGTAGATGTGGTGGTATTTAGTGAAGGATGGAATCCATTGGCAAATGTAATTTCAGTAATGTCGGCTAAGAAGTTATTGCTACAAGGATGTCAAGGGTTCATTGCTAATGTGCTAGATGTTAGAACCAATAAGAAAGGGATTGAAGGAATTCCTATAGTCAGAGAATTTCCCGATGTATTTCCTGCAGAGTTGTCAGGTTTACCTCCGGACAGAGAGGTAGAATTCCAGATTGAGATAATATCGGGAACAACGCCCATTTCAATGGAACCATACAGGATGGCTCCTAAAGAGTTGCAAGAATTAAAGATTCAATTACAGGAGTTACTAGACAAATGGTTTATTAGATCAAGTGTATCACCTTGGGGAGCTCCAATTCTATTTGTTAAAAAGGAAGATGGATCAATGCGTCTTTGTATCGATTACAGACAGCTCAATAAAGTGACTATCAAGAATAAATATCCACTTCCCCGAATTGACGATTTATTTGATCAATTAAAGGAAGCTTCAGTGTTCTCAAAAGTTGATCTACGTTCGGGTTATCATAATTAAAGATTCAAGAGAAAGACATTTCAAAAACGGCGTTTAGAACAAGATATGGTCACTATGAGTTTATCGTGATGCCGTTTGGAGTTACGAATGCACCAGCTGCTTTTATAGATCTAATGAACATGATATTCCAACCTTATTTGGATCAGTTTGTTGTGGTGTTTATTGGTGATATTTTAATATATTCAAAGTCAGAAGAAGAGCATAGTTCACACTTACAGATTGTTTTACAGATTTTACGAGACAAGAAGCTTTATGCTAAATTTTCTAAGTGTGAATTTTGGTTGAATGAAGTGACATTCCTTGGACATGTAATTTCTGCAGAAGGAGTTTCAAGTGGATCCCCAAAAGATTAAAGTTATTCTAGAGTGGGAAGTTCCAAAGAATATATCATAAATTAGAAGTTTTCTGGGGTTAGCTGGTTATTATCGAAGGTTCGTTAAAAAATTTTCGATCATAGCATTACCCCTAACTAAACTGTTGAAAAAGGAAGTAAAATTTTTTTGGACTCAAGAATGTCAAGAGAGTTTTGAAAACTTAAAGAGATTCTTACAGAAGCTCCAGTGTTAGTTCAACCTGAGTCTGGCAAGAACTTTATAGTGTATAGTGATGCGTCTCATAGTGGTTTGGGATGCGTATTAATGCAAGAAGGCAAGGTGGTGGCCTATGCTTCGAGACAACTAAAATCACACGAGAAGAATTATCCAACACACGACCTAGAGATGGCGGTAGTAGTGTTTTCTTTAAAGATCTGGCGTCACTACTTGTATGGTGAAAAGTGCTACTTGTATACGGATCACAAGAGCTTAAAATACTTGATGACTCAGAAAGAGTTGAATTTAAGACAAAGAAGATGGGTGGAATTTCTCAAGGATTATGATGTTGTGATTGATTTCCATCCCGGAAAGGCAAATGTGGTAGCTGATGCCTTGAGTAGAAAGACATTTGTAGCTTTGTGAACTCTTGATGCTAGATTATCGTTAAGAGAAGATGGTGCAATTTGTGCAGAATTGACTGTCAAGCCAGCATGGCTAGATAGAATTAAAGAATTACAAGCTAAAGATGGAAAGTGTTTAAAGAAGATACAACAGATAAGAAATGGAGAGGGTACAGATTATGAGATTAAGTCTGATGAGAATTTGTATTATCGAGAAAGATTGGTAATTCCGGATGATGATGAATTAAAGAATGATTTGTTAACGGAAGCTCATTGTAGTCCATTGACAATGCATCCGGGAGGGAATAAAATGTATATGGATCTCAAGAGTCGATATTAGTGGCCGAGAATGAAGAAAGACATTACGAAATTTGTATCAAAGTGTTTGACTTGTCAACAAGTCAAAGCTGAGCATCAGGTTCCGTCAGGATTGTTACAACCAATTTCAATTTCTCAATGGAAATGGGAAAACATAACGATGGATTTTTTCACGGGGTTGCCTTTAACTCCGAACAAAAAGGATTCAATCTGGGTGATCGTAGATAGATTGACTAAGTCAGCCCATTTTATTCCGGTACGAACTGATTTCTCCATGGATAAGTATGCAGAACTGTATATTAGAGAGATTATACGTTTGCATGGTGTACCTATTTCCATAGTTTCTGATCGAGATCCTAGATTCACATCTCGGTTTTTGAAGTTATTACATGGAGCACTGGGAACTCGGTTAAACTTCAATACAGCGTTTCATCCTCAAACCGATGGTCAATCCGAGTGAACTATTCAAATTCTGGAGGATATGCTAAGAGCTTGTGTCATTGAATTCAAAGGATCGTGGGAAAGGTATTTACCACTTGCTGAATTTGCGTACAACAATAGTTATCAGTCAAGCATCAAAATGGCTCCCTATGAAGCTCTATATGGAAGAAGATGTCGTACGCCCTTGAACTGGTATGAACTTAAGGATCGAGAAGTTATTGGTCCTGAGTTGATTCAGAATACGGAAGAAAAAGTTCAAGTAATTCAGAATAATCTAAAAGCTTCAGCTGATAGACAGAAATCGTATGCTGATTTAAAAAGGAAAGAGATTGAATTTCAAGTCGGAGATAAAGTGTTCTTGAAAGTGTCTCAATGAAAGAAAGTGTTGAGGTTTGGATGGAAAGGAAAGTTGAGTCCTCGATTCATTGGACCTTACGAGATTACTAAGAGAGTAGGACTAGTAGCATATCAACTAATTTTGCCACCTGAAATGGAAAAGATACACAATGTCTTTCATGTCTCAATGCTTAGGAAATATCGATCTGATCCATCCCACATTGTGACTCCTGAGGAAATTGAAGTTCGACCAGATTTAACTTATGAGGAAGAACCTGTTCAAATATTAGCTCACGAAGTCAAGCAACTAAGGAGCAAGACTATTCCATTGGTTAAAGTCTTGTGGAGGAATCACAAAATAGTGGAAGCAACATGGGAACGTGAAGAGGACATGAGGATTAAGTACCCCTACCTCTTTGCATAATGAAAATTTGAGGACGAATTTTCTTAAGAGGGAGAGTTGTAACATCCTCAATATAGGGTTAGTGATTAAATTGTAAAGTCTCAGAATTTGGTGGTTAAAATAAAATGAATGAATAGTATAAATATTTACATGTAAATTATTATGTAGGATGGAATTGAAAGGAATAAGGAATGGAAGGACAATAGAGTAATTGCAAGGAAAAATAATTAAAGAAAGGATAAGTATAGATATAAGGATACACGTGGGTGGAAGGGGAGAAAACAACCAAGGCTTCCAGAGTTCTCTTCTTCTTCTTTCTTCCTTGTGCGTGTGAACCAAAGCAAATGTAAGATTTCTAATTATTGAGTTTCTTGTTAAATTTAATATTGGGTTTTGATTATTAGATGATAACTAAGCTTAAGGAAAGCTTAAGTTATCTTAACATCAAAGGATGATGGAGTTAGGAGAGATTTAAGATTTGAAGTTCTTAAATGAAATCTTGGAATAGAGTTCATAACTAAAATTGAAAGTTAAATTTGACTTGTCATCAATCTAGTTAAGATATGCGTAGTGTTAAAAGCGGAATTCAAACATGTTGAATTATTGATGTAATTCTTGAATTATATATGAAGGATAGAATTTGGAGGTTTAAGATGAAATAAATGAGTATAAATTGGTTTAAGGATGTGTACTATAGTTAAGAATGAAAAAGAGGATTAAACATGAAGGATTTAATCCAAAATGAATGAATTTTCGGGTTCAAAAAGAGGATTATGGGCAGAGTGCATCGATGCATATTCATAGTGCATCGATGCATCAATGTTAAAACCCAGAAATTGTTTGAAGGTGTATCGATGCACAGGTAGTGCATCGATGCACTCTTTTAAAATAAAAAGGTCGAATGCAATTAGTGCATCGATGCATAAGACATGCATCGATGTATCCCATTAATAAAACATCGAATGCATTTTATGCACCGATGCACAAGTAGTGCATCGATGCATACCTTCATTAAAAGAGGAAATTGACATTTATCTTAATCTAAAGAATGAACCATTAGAGTATATTAGCTATAATACTGATATAGATCCATGTGTGATTATGTAGATACTAAAAGTAAGCTTATTCCGGAACGATCAAAGGATTAGAATCGAATCAAAGCAAAACTAAGGTGAGTGCATACTATATGTATAGTATAATGGAATAAGACTTGTGATAAGTCTAATTCCTATATTGATTTCATAGAACAATAGTTGTGAACATGCATACATGATAATTATTGTAATACATGCATAAGGCATATATATGTTCATGTGATTGGATAAATGATGTATATATATAAATAGATTCAAATACACATGTGATATGATATGTGATATGAGAACATGACATGAGCTATATGATCACAAGAGAAATGACATGAGCTACATGATCATAAGAGAAATGACATGAGTACATGAACATATGGAATATAAAAATAATGCCCATAGTATACGATATGATAGCTATAGGTGTAATTGGCATGCCAAGAGTCGAGGGTATAATAGTCCTTTGGGACGTAGTCTTTCGGGATGTAGTGGTCCTACGGACATATATGACAGTCCTTCGGGACGAATACTGAACTAAGGTTCAGTGCCCCATAAGGGAATTGATACGAGCTGTGGTGACAACATTAGTGCACAACCTCTATGTACTCACATACCTCTATTCTCAACAATATACATAGGCAATTGAAATACAAAGTAAAGTGAAAGTGGTACAAGAAGGTAAGTTTTGTACATGCATGATATGATTATATATGTTATTGTGTAATAGATACATGCATATTGAAATGTCATGAAGGAAATGGTAAGAATGCATATTCATGAAGATATTGTTGCATATTCATTTATTGCCTCACTAAGTCTATGACTTAGCGTGTAAGTGATTTACACTTAGGTACCGAGAAATAAGAAGATTCAGAATAGCAGTGGCACGGACAACAACATTACTAATAAATCAGATCAGAAGTAATTGACAAAGTAGATATTTTGTTGTGTATAAAGTGTTGGTATGTAATAAGTGGTTAATTACAAATGCTCTGATCGATTTTGTATTAAGTGGTCTCTTTTATGTAAATTAAAGTATTTTGTTTTAATGAAAGTTTTAAATTCCCGGGATTTTTCTTTAAGAATCAAAGTTTGAAAAGTCAATGTGACATCTCGGACTTGTATTCAGGTCGAATATGAGTTAGGGGTGTTACAAAAACAGACTTCTTATTCAGACTAAGGACATTAAAAAACATAAAATATGACTTTTCAAAAATTTTGACTTTTTGGTCAAAGTCAACGGTCAAACTGGTCAAAGTTAAAGTTAACATGTCTACTCAATGGTCAACGGTCATGTCAAAGTCAATGGGTCAGACCAGTTTGGGTTGACTCAGTTTAGTCCGAGTTGACTTAGACCGGTTCTAGAAGGTTCCAAGACCGGGGAGGAGCCCCATGTGCACGCGGCTATACGTGGTTGCGCATGACGGAGATGACTGGGTCAGGGTAGCAGTCCAATACTCCGAGATCAGTAAAATATCATTTCCAACATATATAAGACCAAAATCAGTCAAAAACCACAACCAACAACCGATAAAAATAATATTGGGACTTACCTAACGATAGACGAACAAAAGAGCATAATCGGACGACCATCTTGGTTGGGTTTTGCTCGTAGATGGCTGGGGAACACAGTGTTGGGAGCAGTAAGGCAAACTTACGTCAGATTTGACCGAAATCGAAGAAGATAAAAGCGACGACATTTTGGGTTTCGACGAACCCACGATCGATCCTCTACAGCAGACGGCTGAGAAACATGACGAGTGGCCAGCTGGGTTACGATCGCAACGACCACGCGTACCAGATGGGAGGTATAATACCCCCAACCCTATCTGACCCGATACGAATATGAGGTGTCACGTTGACTTTTCAAAACATTTACATTTAAGAGATAATGGAAAAATTTTAACTTTTATTTGTATAAAAGTGATGGAACATTTACTAATTTACATACATGCCATAAAGTTTGTTTACAAAACTGATCAGAGCATATACGATTCAAACATTTAATTACATGCTAACAATATTCAATACAACAAACGATCATACTGTTTAAATTGCTTTTGATCTGATCCTGGGTAGAGATATGTTGTCTTGATTTATCATATCCTTGCTCTTCTTTCTTCTTCGAACATACGTGTTAAACACTCACACGCTAAGTCTTTGACTTAGTGAGGCATATAATGCATAAATAGAACATTAAAACATGTAATCACATAATTAACTTTTATAAACCTAATAAGTACAAAAACTATCTTACACTTCACCAAGCAAGAACATGTAACATTATGTACTGATCATTCATGTTATTTCTTTTAATAGCCCATGGTATATTTTTTTAGAACTTAAGGTATGTGAGTACATTGAGGTTGTGCACAAATGTTATCAACACAACTTGTATAAATTGCATTGAAGTGCCACGTAGAAATGTCACGAATGACCACATAGATATGTCCCGAAGGACCACGTACAAATGTCTCGAATGACCACGTAGAATTGTCCCGAAGGATCACATAGAACCCTCGACTCTTGGCATGTCAATTATACCTTTAGCTCTCATATCACATATTTTTAGGCTTTATTATTTATACCATTTCACATAGTTTATCACGTAGACATGTATTCACGTAGACCATTGTCACATAGCTTATGTCATATTCTCATATAATCACATAAATCATATAACACATAGGTAATGTATAACAGTGTATGTAACACATAGACATTTGCTTGTATTCATGTACACATAGAAAATGATTGTATTCATGGAATCATGTAATCAAACATTGGAAATAGACTCATCGCAAGTCTTCTTTTCATATAATCATATTTCATAATAATATGCACTCACCTTAGTCTCATTTAGTCAAAGCAAAATCCTTATCTCTCTTGATCAATCTTGTTTCGTTGATTTATCTGATACTTGCTTTTGTTTAATATCTACACAAAGATATGATCTATATGAATAGGAGTTCACATTACTAGTAAACAATCCTTAATAACTTAAGCTAAACAAAACATTAATTCACAATTTAAATATGAATAGTATTGGTACCCTAGCCCCAGTACCGATACTTCCTTACTATGGTATCGATACTATACTTCAATATCGATACCCTTTCTACATTCTGGAATTCGTCTCTAAAAATGGTACCGATACTTATACATTGGTATCGATACCCTTGGTATCGATGCTACTCCTTCGGAATTGATACTGCTTTAAAGATTCATACAATCACCTATTTTAATTTAAAATTTAACCAAATCTTACTTAAACCCCTTTCTTTTAACTCCTTTCAGGCTATTGAACTTAACTATACTTATCAAGACTAATTTATGTCAGTTCATTATACTTAAACATCCAAAATCTCACATAATCACTTGAAACTAAAAATCTTACCAAATATTCAACTTTGTTATTAATCATTTCTAACCTCTTATTCTGGCTTATGACAAGTTAAATATGACTTCAAAATCCATTTATTAACTATTTCTCATAAATTCACTCAAAAACCCTTTTTATTCAATCACCCATAACTTCTTCATCTTTTAGTTTTTACTTCTCTTTAAGTTTTCATAATCTTTCTTAACACTCCAATAACCAAAATCAATCATAAATTACAAGAAATAATCAACTGAAAGATTGCTTACCTTAGCTATGGAGTCACAGTGGAGAGGAGGAAGAAAGATGAAGAAATTTTTGGATATCCTTTTTACTCTTTCTTTCCTTTTCCACGTGTATATAATACACAACTTATGAATTTTTAATTCATTTTCTTGCTAAATGACCATTATGCCCCTTCTTCTTTCTAACTTTTCTATTCAATCCTACACCAAGAAATTCCAAATAAATCCTTAAACTTTTTAATTTATCAAAATTGATCACGAAGTTTCAAAATCTTACATTCTGATCACTAGCCCGATATTTGGGATGTTACAAATCTCCCCTTAAGAAAATTCTTCATCGAATTTTCATTGCATAAAGAAATGGGGAAATTTTCTACGCATATCTTCTTCATGTTCCCATGTGGCTTCCTCTACTTTATGATTCCTCCAAAAAACCTTGACCAATGGAATTGTCTTATTCCTTAATTGTTTAACTTCATATGCCAAAATCGGCATCGGTTATTCCTCATAGGTTAAGTCAGGTTGAACTTTTATCTCTTTCGGCGCAATGATATGAGAAGGATCAGATCGACATCTTCAAAGCATGGAAACATGGAAAACATTATAAATCTTTTCCATTTCTGGTGGTAAAGCCAACTAATATGTCACTGGTCCCACTCTCTTAACAATCTCGTACGGGCTGATAAATCTGAGACTAAGTTTTCCTTTCTGACCAAAACGTAATACTTTCTTCCACAGAGATACTTTCAGAAATACTTTATCTCTAATATTGAACTCGATCTCTTTCCTCTTTAAATCTGCATATGATTTCTGCCTATCAGCTGTCTCTTTAAGATTATGCTAAATCACTTGAACTTTCTCTTCTACTTCCTTGATCAAATCAGGACCAAGAACTTCTCGATCCTTGAGCTCATATCAGTTCAATGGTGTACGATACTTCCTCCCGTATAAAACCACATAGGGAGCCATCTTGATGCTTGATTGATAGCTATTATTGTAAGCAAATTCTGCAAGCGAAAAATATTTTTCCCAAGATCCTTTGAACTCGATAACATATGCTCTTAACATATTTTCTAGAATTTGGATTGTCCGCTCAGACTGTCCATTTGTTTGAGGGTGAAAAATTGTACTAAAGTTCAATCGGGTTCCTAAGGCCCCATGCAAAGCTTTCTAAAATCTCGATGTAAATCATGGATCTCGGTCGGATACTATCGAAACAGGCACACCATGCAATCAAACAATTTCTTTGATGTACATCTCAACATACTTGTCCATAGCAAAATCAACTCGAACAAGAATAAAATGTGTTGACTTGGTCAATCGGTCAACTATCACCTAAATTGAATATCTTTTATTCGGAGTCAAAGGCCGTCACAAAATCCATCATCACATTCTCTCATTTCCACTGAGGAATGGAGATTGGTTGTAACAATCTTTAAGAAACTTGATGCTCAGCTTTGACTTGCTGACATGTCGAACATTTGGACACAAATTTCGTGATCTTTCTTTTCATTCCTGGCCACCAATAGCTACTCTTATGATCCATATACATCTTATTTCTACCGGGGTGCATAGTTAACGGAATATAATGAGCTTCTATCAACAAATGATTCTTCAACTCATCATCATCTGGAATAACATGCCTCCCACGATAATACAAATTTTCATCGAGCTTAACCTCAAAATCCTTATTTCCTTCATTTTCCACTTGTTCCATTCTTTTTAGACACTTTTCATCTTTACTTTGCAACTCTTTAATTCGATCCAGTAATGTTAGCTTAAGCATTAATTCTGCACATAAAGCACCATCTCTATTTAATGACAATCTAGCATCTAAAGCTCATAAGGCTGAGAATGTTTTCTGACTTAACGCATCAGCTACTATGTTGGTTTCCCGGGATGAAAATCAATAACTACATCATAATCTTTTAGAAGTTCAATCCACCTTCGTTGTCTCAGATTTAACTCTTTTGAGTTATTAGATACTTCAAACTCTTGTGATCCGTATATAGGTAGCAACGTTCACCATATAAGTAGTGACACCATATCTTTAGGGTGAACACTATTGCAAATAATTTCAAGTCATGTGTCAGATAGTTCTTCTCATGCGATTTCAATTACCTCGATGCATAAGCCACTACTTTACCTTCTTGCATCAATACACATCCTAAGCTATTATGGGGCGTGTCACTATAAACCACATAGTTCTTACCAAATTCGAGTTGGACCAATACTAAAGTTTCTGTCAAAATTCTCTTTAACGCTTTAAAACTCTCTTGATATTTAGGGGTCCAAACAAATGATACATTTTTCCTCATTAACTTGGTCAAAGGCAAAGCTATAATCGAAAAGTTCTTAACAAACCTTGGATAATAACTTGCAAGACCTAGGAAACTCTGAACTTCAGACATATTCTTTGGAATTTCCCACTCTAATATGGCTTTTATCTTTTGAGGATATACTCGAATCCCCTTTGCAAAGATCACATGCCCAAGGAATGCCACCTCATTTAACTAAAGGTCACACTTAGATAGTTTGGCATAAAGCTTCATACATCGTTGTGTTTGTAGAACTACTCTAAGGTGTGCATCATGCTCTTCATTGTACTTTGAATACACCAAAATATAATCAATGAAAACAACTATAAACTGGTCAAGATAGGGTTAAAATATTCTGTTCATTAGGTCCATGAACGCAGTAGGTGCATTTGTAAACTCAAACGACATAACGATGAACTCATAATGACCATATATCATTCTAAAAACCGTATTGGGAATATCTCTTTCTTGAATATTTAATTGATGATATCCAGAATGTAAACCAATCTTGGAAAATATTGAAGCTCATTTTCACTGGTCAAACAAATCGTCGATCCTAGGAAGAGGATATTTGTTCTTGATTGTCACCTTGTTGAGTTGTCTATAATCAATGCATAGATGCATCAAACCATCTTTCTTATTTACAAACAACACTGGAGCTCCCCAAGGTGACATACTAGGCATGATAAATCTATTATCCAATAATTCTTGTAATTGAGTCTTTAGTTCGCTCAACTCCTTCGAAGCCATACTGTAGGGAGCCACTACAATTGATGTTGTTCCAGGCATTACCTCAATTTGAAACTCAACCTCCCTGTCTGGAGGTTGTTGAAAACATTTTTGATATTTCGATATAACAAATTAAGTTAAATGAATTTTAAGATTTTACAAATGATTTTACAAATTTATATTCGATTCAATTAACCGAATATCAAATTATTACTCCAAGTTTTTCAAGATCAATTTTAATCCTTACTAAATGTGTAAAATTGTGATTTGTACTTAAACTATTTTTGAAACAATTTTCACAAAGTATTTTGAACCAAAAACAAGCCTTAAATCAATTATTCAAAGGCATGCACCGATGCATCAGTCCATGCATCGATGCATCGATGAATTAATTGAACATCGAATGCATTCCATGCACCGATGCACTCTCCATGCATCGATGCACTCTGAATATTTTCAAAACATCGAATGCATTTGATGCATCGATGCACAAGCCATGCATCGATGCACCAGGCTATTTTTCAAACATTGAATGAATTTCATGCATCGATGCACACTTGGTGCACCGATGCATCAAGTGTTCCAATGGTCAAAATATTTGAATTTTACACGAATGCACCGATGCATCCTTGATCATGCATCGATGCAAGAGACGCTCCACTTAGAAAAATTAATTGTTTTCACACTTAAACGGCTCTATTGACTCCACTAACTATCACCAACGTTCAGAATTGATTCAAGGAGTATTTAAACAAGTTTTGAAGCCATTGATCAACAAGAAAAACAATAAGAAACATCAAGCAACTAGAATCAAGAGAGAATCAAAGAGAAAGCATCAAACCTCAAGTTTGAGCATTTCAAGCCTATTTTTCATCCAATATTCATTTGCTTTCAAGAACACTTTTGTACTCAATTGTATTTATCTTTGAGTGTTCTTTTCTTTGTTCTAGAATTGTGCAAACATCTTACCTTGTGAGGTTTTCTTGTAAGTTTGCAAATTTGTAATCTTCTCTTTGGGAAAAAGAGTGTTCTCAAGAGTTGGGGTATACTCTTGAGGGATTTTGTAAGGTTATCTCTTTGGCCTCAAAAGAAAGAACAAATTAGTGAATTTGTTGGAAAATCCTTAGTGTGGATAGCTAAGGTAGTGGACGTAGACTTTGTTTGAGAAAGTCGAACCACTGTAAATCGCTGTGCAATTACTTTCAATTTTCTGCAAAAGCTTCCACGAAATTTTTAATTGCCAATTCACCCCCCTCTTGGCTGATTCCGTCGATCGATTAACTCAACAGAGGTAATCCTGGCAACTCAGCCAGAAAAACATCTGGAAACTCTCGGACTGTTGGAATATCCTCTAGTCATCTCTCCTTGACTTGCATGTCAATCACATTAGCAATAAAAGCTTGGTATCCTTGTAACAATAACTTATTTGCTGACATTATTAATATAACATTTGCTAACGGATTAAATCTTTCACTAATCACAATCACTTCTAACCCATCGAGACTTATCAAAGTTACTCCCTCAAGTGTATAATCAACTTTGGCATGATAGTGATATAACTAATCAATTCCCAAAATCACTTCAAATTCATCAAAGGGTAATTCCATCAGATTAGCAGGGAATTCAATTCCCTGAATCCTTACGGGACACCCTCGATACAACCGATTCACCCGCACATTATGCCTTAATGAGTTAGTTACTATTACATCGTTACTTATAACTTCTAATTGGATTTTCAATTCTCTCACAAATTTGCTACTAACATAAAAATAAGTCGATCAAGGATCAATCAAAACCAAAGCAAATTTATCAAATATTTGAAAAGTACCTGCAATGATCTTCGGATCATCACGGTCTTCATTGGTCTTAATATTATAGACCCAAGCAGTAGAACACATCTATGGTTGAGTGGACGACTCAAACTGATTTCTTTCTTTACCTTTTCCTCTACCTCTCTGAGATACTGAAACAGATCACTCAGATTGGGCAGTCTCTACCGTCATCATTGGATAATCCCGGATAAAATATACGGTGTCCCCACATCAAAAACAAGCTCCGGAGACCACTCAACAATATCTGATATAGATACTACTCCTTCGGTATCGATACTGCTTTAAAGATTCATACAATTTTACCTTATGGTATTGATACAATTTTACCCATATATCACCTATTTTTGCTTTGAAGTATTCGTACTGTTTATCTAGTATCGATACCTCTTGCCCAGAACTTACTTGTTTTAATTTTAAATTTAACCAAAACTTACTTAAACCCCACTATTTTAGCTCCTTTCAAGCTATTAAACTCAACTATACTTATCAAGACTAATTTATATCACTTCAGTATACTTAAACATCCAAAATCTCACATAATCACTTAAAACTAAAAATCTTACCAAATATTCAACTTTGTTATTAATCCTTTCTAACCTCTTAAACCTCTTATTATGACTGATGACAATTCAAATATGTCTTCAAAATCCATTTATTAACTCTTTCTTATAAATTCACTCAAAAACCCTTTTTATTCAATCACCCATAACTTCTTCATCTTTTAGTTTCTACTTCTCTTTAAGATTTCTTAATCTTTCTTAACACACCAATAACCAAAACCAATAATAAAGTACAAGAAATAACCAACTAAAATATTTCTTACCTTAGCTATGGAGTCACGGTGGAGATGAGGAAGAAAGATAAAGAAATTTTTGGATATCTTTTTTTTACCCTTTCTTTGCTTTTCCACTTATATATAATACATCACTTATGAATTTTTAATTCATTTCCTTACTAAATAACCATTATGCCCATTCCTCTTTTTCTAACTTTGCTATTCAATCCTATACCAAGAAATTCCAAAATAAATCCTTGAACTTTTCAATTTATCAAAATTGATCACGAAGTTTTAAAATCTTACATTGTGGTCACTAGCTCGGTATTTGGGATGTTACAGGAGCGGCGGTGATACTTACCAACGCACAATGATAGAGAACCACGATTGGGGTCGAACAAATTTCTCATTCTTTGCGACGATCGACTGCAAATCTAGATAAACCAGGGTTGGGATTGGTTCATGGGATGGCTTTGGTTCTGCTGGTGGCAGGGGTGACCGCTACGGATAGCAGAAAGACAATGGTCGGCGGTGGTGTAACACCCATAACTCGTATAATTATACCTATACAGATTATAGATATCACCTGAATTTCTTAAAACCATTTTCCAATTTAAAAGCGATTTAAAATTTATTTTCTCAAAATGGTAATTGATATTATAAAAATATCATATCATATAATTTATATTTTATTATGAAAAATTTAATTCAAAAGGTTAATTTTTATGAATTTATATGTATTTTCTGAAGTTATTGTAGCAGTTTAAGAAAATAAATTTTAAATCGCTTTTAAATTGGAAAATGGTTTTAAGAAATTCGGGTGACATCTATAATCTGTATAGGTATAATTATACGGGATATGGGTGTTACATTTATTGGCATCAAAGCTACAGGTTTAGCCGATTCTAGGACTAAACCGAGGTTGTTTTGAATTAAAAAGTGTATACATGCCACTAGGATGTCAAAAGTTACTAATAGTTGTATATATGCGGTGATGACACTTATAGGGAGTAAAGTTATTCTTTACTAAAGTATGATGATTATGACAATGTTCAGATGTTGGAATTAAAAACAAATGTATGAAAGTCGAAATTGTTGAAAAGAAGGTTAAGATTGAAATCGAAAAAAGGGACCCGACATGACTTATGTAAAACACCTTAGAATGGTGGATGTTGTAAGAGATTTTTCTCCATTTTGTGGAAGAATTGATTAAAAAGTTTGAACGACTTACAAGAAAAGTTGGATCAGATAAGGATCCAGAGGAGATTAATAAATCTAGTGATGATTTTAAGGTTTCTCCAGGTAAGCTTAAATAAGTGAGAAATATTTAAGCTATGCACTAAATTGTTTAAATCATTGTTGATTGAGTAAGAAGAAATGAATAAGCGGTAAATATGATGTCCGCTAAAAGTTATAGAAAGTTGAGTTAATAGTGAATCAAATGGTTATGAGTTGGTTTGAGAATAAATATCAAGTCCATAAAATTGGATAGAGTTACCTTGTGAAGATAAATATGCGGAAATGGATTGTCTAACCATTCCATGCTACAATGAATTATTGTATGGATTGAGATGGATTCTCAAGAACGTGAAAAGTGTCAGATTCCTAGTGAGAGGAAAAATAGTAAATTTGCTTGCTAGTGTGATTTTAGCATTAACTGTTATGAAGTTTTTGCTACAAATTTATCAAGTTTTCTTATTGAACGGTGTGAACATTGAAACTTTTATTTAAGATTGAAAATGCTTCAACTATTCGAAAATATTATTTTTGGATCTGAAAAAGTTATACATATTTCCTTAAAAATGAAATAAGGAATTTCAAAGTAGAAATATTTCATTCTACTTGATATTGAGTATTATTATGGTGGAAGACCCATAGGTCACGGTCATGATACAAGTGTTAGACGGACAAATAGTAAATGTCCAATTAAGATTCAGGAGCTTATGTTATTGATGAATCTGATGGGATTATCATTAACGAGTTTAAGATCATTTTGATCATGAGTTGGTTGTCTCTGCATTAAGGTTGGGTTAATGGTCGCAAAAAGCGATTAATTTAGAAAAATACAGAGAAGTTAATAATTTTAATGATTGATGAAAAAAAAATGAAATCATCAATAAGTGATATCAGTAATGGTTGCGATTAAGATGATGTAAAAATGAAGCATAGTTTTTGTGGATAAGGTGAGAGATACTCAAGTATCTGAGGTAAGATCATATGATATTTCCATAACTTGGGAATTTTCATGTCTTTTTAGATTTATTAATTGGGTTACCTCCACGTTGAGAGGTAGAATCCAATATTAATGGTTATCAAGGCATTAATCTTGTATCTATGAGTTCATATCGAATGGTTGTGATTGAGCTAAGAGAATAAAGAACCAATTGCAAAAAAATTGCTAGATCAAGGATTCTTTAGACCAAGTATTTTACCTTGGGGTAAATCAATGTTGATTGTAAAAAAATGGATATATGCGACTATGCATAAATTATCGATAGTTAAACAGAGTAATTATCAAGAACAAATATCCTATTTTGAGGATTGATGACTTGTTTGATCAGCTTAAAAGGAGCAGCAATGTTTCTAAAATTGATATTCGAATGGGATATCACCAGTTAAATTTTAAAGAGGAAGATGTTCTAAATATAGTTTTCAGGAAACGGTGTAGACACTACGAGTTGTAGTAATGTCGTTTGGTTTGAAAAATGCTTTAGCAGCATTCATGGATTTTGATGAATCGAGTATTTCAACCTTACTTAAATTAATTTGAGGTGGTATGTATTTATGACATTCAGGTATACACGAAGACAAAGATAGAGAATGATGCTTATCTTTGTATTGTGTTTGAAATACTTAATGATACAAAGTTATATGCCAAAATGTCAAAGTGTGAGTTTTGGCTATCAGAAGTTGATTTTCTTGGTTATGTCGTCTTGACAGAAGGTAAAAAAAATCAAGAAATATTGGAGTGAAAACCTCCAAAGAGTGTTCAGAGGTCCAAAGTTTGTGGGACTTGCTGGTTATTATCGAAGGTTTGTGAAAAAACTTTTCGATGGTTGCTTCTCATTTGATCAAGCTCTTGAGAAAGGATATTTCATTTGCTTGGACTGAGAAGTGTCAAGAGAGTTTTAAAGCTTTAAAGAATATTTTAACGGAAGCACCAGTGTTGGTACAACCGGAATTGAACAAAGAGTATGTGGTGTATAGTGATACATCTCATAATAATTTGGGTTGTGTACTTATGCAAAAAGGTAAGGTGGTAACCTATTTTTGGACAATTAAAGATGCATGAAATGAATTATCCTACTTATGATCTTGAGTTAGCATCGGTTGTTTTTGCTCAAAAGCTTTGGCGTCATTATTTGTATGGTGAGAGATGCCACATCTACATGGATCATAAGAGTTTGTTGCTTCATGTTTGACATGTCAACAAGTAAAAGCTGAGAATAAAGTGCTTTCGTAATTGTTACAACTGAATATTATTCCAGAGTGGGAATAGTAAAGATTCACTATGGATTTTGTTACAGAGTTATCTTTGACATCAAATAAAAGGATTTCATTTGGGTTATAGTGTCTGGTTAATTAAATCGACACATTTCATTCCGATGTGAATGGATTATGCATTAGATAATATACAGAGTTGTAGATCAAGGAAATAGTTCAACTACATGGAATGTCAATACCCATTATATCGGATAGGGATCCAAAGTTCACTTTAAGATTTTGGAAATATTTGCATAAAGTTTTGGATATTTGATTGAATTTCAGTACGATCTTTCATCCATAGATGGATGGTAAGTTAAAAAGTACTATTTAGATATTAGAATATATGCAGAATGCATGTGTGATTGATTCTAAGAAATCATGGGAAAAGAAAAGTATTTGATTTTAGTAGAATTTCCTACAATAACAGTTATCAATTGAGTAACAAGATAGCTCCGTATAAAACTTTATATGGAAGAAGATGTCGAACACCATTGAATGGGTTCGAGTTAAAAGATTGAAATCTTTTGGCTTAGATTTATTGAAAAAGGTTGAGGATAAAGTAAAGATAATCTCAAGATGATATTTGGTTTGCAAAAGTCTTATGCAATCTTGAAGTGAAAATAGATTGAATTTCATTCATGAAGGTGATTAAGTTGTTCTTAAAGTATTTCCTTGAAAAAAAATATTTTGCGCCCAAAACACAAAGGAAAACTAAGTTTAAGATTCATTGGACCTTAGGAGATATTAAAAAGAGTTAGACTGATGGTTTATCAGTTAACATTATCTATGGAGGTAATTGAGATTCAGAGTTGAACAAAGTGCATAATGTTTTTCATGAGTCAATACTTAAAAAGTATCGATTGGATTTTTCATATATCATTGCATTAGAGGAAATTGAGATCCAACCAGATTTGATTTATGAAGAAGAATCAATGTGGATCTTAGCTTGAGAAATTAAGGAACTACGTAACAAGATGATTTCTCTAGTCAAAGTGATTTATCAAAATCATAATATCGAGGATGTTACTTGGGAAAGAGAGGATGTTATGAAAATGCGTAGATATTTTCATATCAGGTTGAAGAATTGAATTGAACAGGTTCATAATCTAATGATTTGCATGATCTTCACAAAATTCTCAAATTAAAGAGGAAAAATCAGAATTCAAGAGGTTGGCAAGACTGAAGAGGTTTTATCATAAGGCAAGGCACGTCTTATTAGTTTATACAACCCTAAATTAGGGTTACAAATTTACAATAGAAAGTGCAATCATTATAAAAGGGGATCTAGGGTTTTCACAGAAAGTTTTAAAATTCGAGGACAAATTTTCTTAAGGAGGGGAGAACTGTCATACCCCAAAAATTTAGACAATAACCAAAATGAAAATTTGGAAAGTTTGATGGTCAAAATAGAAAATTGGGAAAAATTTTAGGGAATTAAGTGATAATTTCCTAAAAATAATTTTATTCCATAAATAGATGGTTTACTCTTAAGAGTGGAGTTTTATAGAGATCATATTTTTTTTGATTTAAAATTTTAGTAAAGAAAAACTAAAAAAGGGTTAAAGCCAGTAAGGAAATTGATATTTCAGATCAAATTGGAATTTTACAAAAATTTGAAGGATGTTATAAAATAATTGGAAATATTATTTTAATATTTTGGATCAGAGAAATTTGGTTTGGAAATGTGCAATTTTTCAGATCCAAAAATAATATTTTCGAACAGTTGAAGCATTTTCAATCTTAAATGAAAGTTTCAATGTTCACATCGTTCAATAAGAAAACTTGATAAATTTGTAGCAATAACTTCATAGCAGTTAATGCTAAAATCACATTAGCAAGCAAATTTACTGTTTTTCCTCTCACTAGGAATCTGACACTTTTCACGTTCTTGAGAATCCATCTCAATCCATACAATAATTCATTGTAGCATGGAATGGTTAGACAATCCATTTTCGCATATTTATCTTCACAAGGTAACTCTATCCAATTTTATGGACTTGATATCTATTCTCAAACCAACTCATAACCATTTGATTCACTATTAACTCAACTTTCTGTAACTTTTAGCGGACATCATATTTACCGCTTATTCATTTCTTCTTACTTAATCAACAATGATTTAAACAATTTAGTGCTTAGATTAAATATTTCTCACTTATTTAAGCTTACCTGGAGAAACCTTAAAATCATCACTAGATTTATTAATCTCCTCTGGATCCTTATCCGATTCGACTTTTCTTGTAAGTCGTTCAAACTTTTTAATCAATTCTTCCACAAAATGGAGAAAAATCCCTTACAACATCCACCCTTCTAAATACTCGGTTCCCTGTTGGGGGGAATCGATACCCCAAAATCATTCTGGAAATTTTGCTTAAAAACGTGGTTATTGTTCATGCTACAGTGACTGCTACAGTAACTTCCGAAAATACATATAAATTCATAAAAATTAACCTTTCATCACTATAAAAATTTCCAAAATTTATTCAACAAATAAATTGAACATTTTCAAATTACAAGACACTATCTAAAATCAAATTCTATCGTAGGATGTCTTACTGATATTGAAATATACCTCTCGGTGCTTGATGTCACTTTGAACTCTTTAATCCACTATTGGCCTTCTACCTACGCGTGAAATTCATCTCACGCTAAGTACAAACTTAGTGAGACAATTAAAACAATAACAGTGCAATACAACTCATGCATGAATTTCATTATAAAAACCAAATACCTTAAAATCATATTACCAGCATATCCAATATTTTACCATGATCAAATTAATATAAATGAGTATAAAATTTCTTACCAATATACTTGTCATTTATTCCATAAGCTCATAAGCTTATTTGCATGCTTACCATTTATTAACCAATAAACCATAAACCATAGACAATAACCCAATATAAAACCCTGAGGACCCTGGTACATGAGTCAAATATATGCACCGTAATGCAATCCCGAGTATGACACATAAGGTCGTGTCCACCATCTGTAATAGGTATCCTTAAGTACAGTCCAGAATATGACATAAGGTTGTGCCCACCATATACACCAGGTATCCTTTAGTGTATTCCCTAATATATAGCCTGCTGCTGGACTCTATGGCATGCCAACTATACCCTATCTCTCAATGACTTACTTGGGCATACAGTCTATTTTATTTGATCCATCCATGGCACAGTATATTATCAATATTTAACATTGGGCAGTTCATACCCGAAATAACATTCATGGTAAAGTATCACATTTTCCAAAATCAATGCATTATAATTTCATACTCTGACATATCAATGTCATGTCAATTTATAAAAATATGATATAATATCATGCTGATAAAACAAGGTCGACTTATCGCAAGTCTTCCTGATGATGTATAAAACATCCATGTATAATTTCATGCATGTATTGCACTCACCTTGACACTTTATATCTTTCAAAATATATTTGTGCCTCACTATTGTCCACAATATACCCTTTTTATACTTGACTTGCTTCAATTGCAAATCAACCATGATCTGTATAAATCACAAATTTATAACAATACATATGTTAGTATTGTACTAACATAAACATATCCCAAAATAATTCCATAGCATACTTCAAACTCACTTTCACCAAATAATTCAATACTTATTAATTCCTTTTAACATTGGAACCCACTTTTCCAATTTACCCAAATTGTTTCTTCACCATTTTACCACTTAGATTCTTAATACCAATAATTCCAGCAAAGTACATCAATTATACAACACTTACACAACAACTCGTTAATTTTCCATATTCAGACAACTCGTACTACCTTTAAATAATCAGTATTCTGTATTGATATACACACTGGAATTCAATTCCATTTATTCCGTTAAAAACTATACTCGAATATGAATCTATCCATATAAATAACTCCTTCTAATTCATTCTGTACAATTTATGGTGAATTTTCAAAGTTGATCAACAGAATCTATTTTGCAGAATCTGTTGTCCGATTTTTCTGACCTTTCCTTGGTTAAAAATTCATATCTCCTTGTATACACCTTGAAATTGATCCCCGTTTATTTTAAACAAAACTAGATCGATATATGAACACAATATATAAAAATAACCTCGAAATTATTTTTATATAATTTCTGGTGAATTTTCGAACCTACTGTCAGATTCAAAATCCAAACTGTTTTCTTTAACTTCATTCTTAGGTTCTTCATCAATTCTTACAATCAATTCTTTAAAATCACTTAACTCTTCAAAACCCATAAAACACAAGAATCAAAATCTCCTTCAGCAACTCAAGATGAACTTGAACATGAAACCCTAGTAATATTCATGTCAAAATGTAGAGAATTGAACGTAGAACATTTTTTCCTAATCACACCCAAGTCTAATTCTCAACAAGATTGCTTCAAAATTCAAAACAAGAATATCTACCTTGCAAGCTTGGGGGTGTCGGTCTTGGATGAAGAAGAAGCTGAAATTGCTCTTCCATGATTGATATTTTATGATATAATAAATCTAACACATGCTTAATAATATATCATAGGATTTTTTTTATTCAACACCATAGGAAATTCCATTTTTGCCATTAATGAATCTCCATAATCACCCAAGCCATCTGATCCTTATCATATTACAAAGTCAAATATGAATTAATTTGACTTTGACCTACGAAAATGCCATGAAATTTTCAAAACTTGCGTTTTAGTCACTAAATTCCACTGTTTCGGTTAAATCTGAAAAATTGCACATTTCCAAACCAAATTTCTCTAATCCAAAATATTAAAATAATATTTCCAATCATTTTATAACATCCTTCAAATTTTTGTAAAATTCCAATTTGATCTAAAATATCAATTTCCTTACCGGCTTTAACCCTTTTCTAGTTTTTCTTTACTAAAATTCTAAATCAAAAAAATATGATCTCTATAAAACCCCACTCTTAAGAGTAAACCATCTATTTATGGAATAAAATTCTTTTTAGGAAATTATCACTTAATTCCCTAAAATTTTTCCCAATTTTCTATTTTGACCATCAAACTTTCCAAATTTTTATTTTGGTCATTGTCTAAATTTTTGGGGTATTACAGGTGGGGTGATTGTTTGAAGATATGGGTTTTGGGGTTTTGGGGTTGGTTCACGAACACACAGGGAGGGGGTTTAAAATGGGTTAACACCCAATATATTAGATATAAAATAAATTTTTATTATTTCTAATCAAAAACAGTAGCCTAGCCCGATTGGTAGGGGCATGGTCGGCCATGTAGTAGGTTAGGGGTTCAAAAGCCTTCGGAGACACACATTATCCATTTTTTAAATTTTCTCTACCTACCCAAAAAGGGGAAATTTAGGGCTAAGTCTCTGAACCTCCCAAACGTTCGAGATTAACCCAATTTGTTTTTCAAAATTTTCCATTTTTGTCCCTTAATTAGATTAAATAAATAAAATATATTTTAAATTAAAATTAGGGGTGTGACATTACGATTTAGAAGTTGGGGGACTACTAATGTAGTTTTCCCATAGCTAAAACTAAAAGTTGAAAACCCTCCCCTTTTTATATCTTATACATGAACCAACCCACCATTTTCTCACCAAACACTCATATTTTATTCTTCGTCATTTATTCTTTTCTTCTTCCTTTCTTATGTGCAAAGTTTTATGGATTCAAACTTAGTTGGTTGTAGCCAATGTAAGAATGTTTCTCTCTATCCTTCAAGCTTTGTTTTAAGCTCTATTTTGTAAGTTTTAGAATGTTTTCAAAATGGGTTTTTTCTTGAAGGTTGGGTGAATCCTAATTGATTCAACAAACTTATAGCTTTCTCATACCAAATGTAAATCATGGAAAGTTAAGATGTGTTAGAAAGTTAAGTTTAAAGCATGTTTAGCAATATCCATGTTAGATTGTTCTTTTGATGTTATAAGCATGTTAATAAGCCTCTATTATGACCCTTGTTGATCAAGTAAAACTTTAAGCATGTTTGGGGACCTCACTAAGGTCTTTGGGGATGAAAAATAGAGTTTTAGTACTTGTTTTATGACTTTACAGGTACAACATCGATACTATAGGGATACTATCGATACTTGTTCTTCGTTTTGGGTAGATTCGTGAGTTTCTGGGCAAGAGTATTGAAACTTTAGGTCATAGTTTCGAAACTCCTAGAAAGTTTCAAAACTGCGTATAGCAGAATGTTTAAAAGTATCGGTACTTATAAAGTATCAAAATTTTAGCATGAGTATTGATACTCCAAGGATAATATCGATACTTTTAGTCTGTTTTGAGCAGTAAAGGCAGTTTTTGAGAATTTTAGACTCGAGGTACCCCGACACTTTAGTAATTCTTCTGATAAGACTACAAGTGAGAACATTAATGTTATTTTCAAATGTAAAAACAAGTTAAAGTTAGGAGAAATAAAACCAGCCTTGTTTGAATTCTCAGGAAAACGACCAGGACACCCGAGTTCCTTTAGAAAAGTTAGCAGAGTTGACAATATAGATTCAATCTGGATATCCTTAGGTAGGGCCAAGACCCTTCTGACTAGCTATGTTTGGCGAGACCTTAACTCTTTTTAGAAGAAAATATGGGTAAGTTAAGGGTATGGTTTTCGATGCAGAGAATTCTAGGGGTCATATCCAGGGTAGACTAGAGGGGTGTGTGTGCTCTGATATACAGAACTCTCTGTCGCACCATAATGTCTACCATAGCATAGAGAGTGAGTATTCGAGAATACTCACTAAATCAGTTTTAAAGCAAACTAGCTCAGGCACGAGGTCCAACACTCAAGGAGTGGGCTAGTAGAACATAACAGATAGCAGAAAATATAACAGTAGACCTTATACTAGTATACTTGTATGTTTAAGCCTTTCAGTGAATTACAGTTAGTATGTTTTAGCCGTTTGTCTGGCGCTAACGGATGTTTCTGTGGGCAGGTTAGTAGATAAAGCAGTTGGGAAGCAGTAGATAGACCAAGGTCCAGACCAGTCCAGTGCATATCAGATGTACGTCTTAGCATTTTTATTTGGGCATGTATATTTGTAAACATTATTGTCCAATTGAGTCGTAGATTTAATCAAGTTGGTCTGTAATATTTTTGAAGTGTAAATATTTTATTTTGGAGCTTCTCAGTGAATTTTCTTATTATATTTCGGTTTATTTTATGGTCGCTTTAAAGCAACAAAAAGTAAATTAAAGTTGGTTAGCCACTTTGGTGGTTCCATGTGACATCCTACATCAGTCGATTGTGTGTCGTACTGGTCTAAGGTGTTACAAAGTATGTGTGGAGAGTAAAGTAAGTTTTATTTTATAATTACATAGGTTTTATTTTATATTTAACTATTGGAAGGGGTTAGGTTTTATAATTTTTTAAATAAATTAAGAATATATATATATATATATATATTAAAAAATTAAATTTCTTTAGGTTTTTTAAAATTATTATTTTGAAATATTTAAAAATAATAAAACACAATTTTGGTTAAAGTTAAGAGAACAAATGAGATATATCCGTTAATTTAACATAGTACGTCACCCCTTTATCTACAAATAATCGTATTGTGTAGATTTTTTAATTAATTTAAATTTTAATATTCATTTTATAATTTTTGAAAGCTTAATATTCAAAAAAATATTTTAAAATAATATAGTGATAAATTGATTAAATTTATAAATATCAATATGTTTAAATAATAATTTATGGTATTAATTATCTTTTATGAACCATTGATTCCTTATTTAACGTAAATCTTTTGGGTTGATTTACCCATTTTTGTGGTTATGTTATTTTAAACATATATAAAATATGTTAACAATCTTATTAAAATAACATGAACAGCAAGATTCAACTGGTTGCTGTGGTGTAGTGGTTATCACGTCAGTCTTACACACTGAAGGTCCCCAGTTCGATCCTGGGCAGCAACATATTTTCTTTTGATTTTTTTGTTCATTTTTCTTCTGGACTGAACTAAACACTTAGAAGAGGTCCTACCTACCCTTTGTCCCCGTATCTGTATCATGTAAGAGATCAACGGTATATATTCCGGATGCAAATGAGACCTCATCCTTTGAGTTGTCTCAAGAAATGCATACTAGTATACTACTAATATATGACGTTACCAGAAACATAATTATATACTCAACTAAGTTGATTTAGCACTACCGGAAATGTTTAGTAATAATAATGTTGTAGGTGGAAATCATGAAGAAATATTTAAAAAATTGGCAACTGACAAACTTAGCTTGTCGGTACGTATCGATACCATTCAAATATGTATCGATACATAAAAATATATCAGCTAAAAATATGACAAAATTGAGTTCAATATGACAAAACCGATAAAGCGCTACCGGATAAATTAAAGGTATCGATTTCATTCAAATAAATATCGATACTTTTGGAATTTAAAAGAAAAGCAATAATAGCGCCTATAAAGTATCGATACTTTATAAACATGTATCAATACGTAACAATGTAACAGGTAAAAATATGACAAAACCGGTTTCATTATGACAAAACCAGTAAAGTGCTACCGGATATGTTGAAGGTATCGATTTCATTCAAATAAGTATCGATACTTTTGAAATTTAAAAGAAAAGCAATAATACGCCTATAAAGTATCGATACTTTAAAAACATGTATCGATACGTAACAATATAACAGGTAAAAATATGAAAAAACCGGTTTCATTATGACAAAACCGATAAAGCGCTACCGGATATGTTAAAGGTATTGATTCCATTCAAATAAATATCGATACTTTTGAAATTTAAAAGAAAAGCAATAATAGTGCTTATAAAGTATTGATACTTTATAAACATGTATCGATACATAACAATATAACATGTAAAATTATGACAAATCGGTTTCATTATGACAAAACCGGTAAAGCACTACCAGATATGTTGAAGGTATCGATACTTTAATAAGTATACGTAAGAAATTATCGATACTTATAAAAGAAAAAATGAAAACCTATCGAAAGTATCGACACCTGACATAAAAGTATCGAGACTTGGGTAATTGTATCGATTAAATATAAATAACATATTCGGTTAAAATATCAAAGGCATAACTAAATTTCCTCTGAAAATATATGGAACACGGCCGTAGTTTTCAAAATCGAAGCGTAATTGTTGCTGCATTTCAAAAGGCGTTTTTAAAACGAAGTTTGTTTGTTTGTTGTTGCAGTCGAATCGAAAAGTACGTTGTCTAAACCCTGATTTTTTATTATTACAATAATTAGAAATAGGAGTTTTATGTGTTTGGGGTTTTTGAAGTAAAAAAACATTTGTGACAGATTACATGTAGAAAGTGATATTCTAGGTAGATGATAAATATCGATACTTTTATATAATATTATAGGTAGAAAATGATATTGTAGGTTGTATAAATGTACTGATACTTGTAGTATTGAGTATTCCCATTCGTTTGAAGGAAATATGGATTAGGGTTTTGGGTTTAGTTTGGGGATTTCAAAGCCAAGAAGGATTTGTGACCGATTATATAATATTATAGGTAGAAAATAAATATTGATACTTATATATAATATTATAGGTAGAAAATGATATTGTAGGTTGTAAAAATGTATCGATACTTGTAGTAGTGGCCATTCAAATTCTTTTGAAGGAAACCGTTTTACTACAATAGTAGTTATCGATATTTGTATATTGAATAAAGTGTATGTAACCAATATTTGATTTTGATTTGCATAAACTGATATATGAAGGAAAAATAAAGTCAACGGATCTTGCAATTGTTGTTGGCGAAGAAGACTTTGAAATTGAGTCCGAAAGTCGAAAGCAACCAAAGGGTGAATATATGTATTTCTAGTAAGTATCAATGTATTTTTGTTATTATTGTTGAAATGGTAATTGATTAAAGTATTTAAGAATTTTAATTTGATTACAAATTTTAAATATTGACAGTATGACCGAATGCCAAAGGATGAAGGAAGCTGGTAATCACATCGGTTTGGTATGTAAAATGAAATTGACATTGAGTATTATTTAGCGTTAATGTATTGACTAAGAAACGTTTATGCTTAATTTTAGGTGAAAAATGATGTGTTGGAGAAATGAAAGCCGATGACTGATCAAACATTCAATTGGTACGACCGCGATAGCAAGGACGATAACCGATGTTGGCGAGATAACGATGTTAAATCAAAGAAGAAGAAGAAAAAACTGGCTGACATGGTTCAACGAAGCCAAACCAGTGAAGGGTCGTCACTGGGGAATATTTCGGGTACGAACGAATTGCGATATAGTCGAATTGGATGCCGAGGACTTGTTAGCTAAGCAAGTACACGCATTAATGCCATGTTTGTGGTAAAGGGTTCAAGCGAGATGCGAATCTGAGGAAGCACATGAGAGCTCATGGTGATGAATACAAGAGCAATGCTGCTTTGGTTAACCTCGTGAAGAATCATGAGAGAAGTACTAATGATGGCATGGGAAGGTGTTCGACGAAATTCCCAAAGAAGTATTCGTGCCCGCAGGAAGGCTGTAGGTGGAACCAGAAACACGCCAAGTTCCAACCTTTGAAATCCATTATCTGTGTGATGAATCATTACAAGAGGAGCCATTGTCCGAAGATGTATGTCTGCAAGCGGTGCAACCGGAAGCAGTTCTCGGTGCTGTCGGATCTCCGGAATCACGAAAAGCACTGCGGTGACCTTAAGTGGCAATGTTCTCGCGAACCACATTTTCCAGGAAAGATAAGCTTATGGGTCACGTTGCTTTGTTCGTTGGACACAGGCCGCTTGATGCTAATGTTTTGACGACGCAAGGAAAGCTCGAAGACTAAGCCACCACTTCAACATGATAATATATGTAAATGTCCTTAATCACTATTAAACAAGAGTTTAAGTTAGATTATGATGAATTTAAAATCTTTTTAGGCACCAATAATAATATGTCATCTTAAGGGGGGGGGTTTCCGGAAGTGTATGAATACTATACCAAAATAAACAACAAATTAGCTCCCGTTATTAGATCTATTAACTTAAATGGAAAAAGCGAAACCAATCATGGAGTAAATGGTAGAGTACAAGACAATGATTGTCTTCTTTCTCTTTTCCAATGAACAAATAAATAGTCCGAACCAAATAAAAGATGAGGACAATTCTATCCTAGTATTTTTTAGTGTTCAAACTACGTTAGCGAGTAACTTTCCTACTTCTTACAATGAGAGCTACGTTCTCATGCTTGTGATAAAGTAATTTATCAACACAAAAATTTGCATTCTCCTAAAAGTGATTGGAGTGTTAAATATGAAATGTTGAAAATATATTCCAATTAATTATCTTTTTGGAAAGTAAGCATTTTTCATCATAATAAATATTAAATTTTAAACAATAAATCTTATTTTATCATTATTTTAACTATTTTATCTCATTAATTAACTTCAAACCTAATTATGAAATATCATACTTTTATTGGATGTCTGCAAAGTGAATTTTTAGGATTATTTTAAGTTCTTAAAACATAAAAAAGTAAATAAATGAGGCACGTGACTATTTGTCCAAAAATACATATATTTTAATTTACCCTAAGTTAAACTCATGGAATATCAAGTGATTTAAGAGGTTAGAGAGTGTGTTATTCTCTCTAGAGATTTGAGTTTGAGTAACCACGCTTACAAAGTGTATGCACGCAATCATGATTAAATATTGACAAGGCCGAAATATTAAAGTTTTTAAGAAAAAGTACAATGACTTATTATGTTTTTAAACTTAAAATTCATATGAAAATACATAATTTGTCTAATATTTAAACTTACAATAACCTAAATGGTATTAGACCACAAAATTTGTGAACATGAGATTATCATTTGACGAGTTAGAAATTACTCTGATGGTTTTAAATTGGGTTTGATAATCTGTATATTAATATGAAGTTTCAAAGGTTGGTTCTTTTTTCGAACAATTTTAAATATGTCGGGAATGTTTTCATGAGAAAGACTATCTAAATTATCGATATCACGCTAAAAGATGCCTTTACCTTTGCGTTATTAAGAAGTACTTGCAATCCTCTTCATCAATTCAGTAGGTTGAATGGTCCAATCTACAAAATGAGGCTAGAAAACCTGTATTGGTTGTCTATCCAGGTTTATTTCTGAATTCTCACTAAAATCAACCTTGTTGCAATATGATGAGTTGTTAGTTCCATAATCTTTTCAGACAATCCCTGATTTAGTCAAATTTAAATAATGACATTGTAGCTGCAAACCTGAATGAAGTGCCTGGGCTTGTTATAAGAATAATTCCCACTGCAACATCCCTATTCAATCCTTCAAAGTTGAATGTGAAGCGGAACAATGTTCGAGCTCTAAATACATGTACTATTAGTTGTTGGTTACTCGGTTCATTTTTTTTCTTGTGCTCTAGGGTGAATATCCATTTCTTTTTCCTGATGATGTATTGTCTATAATTGTAATGAAGGTGATGTTCCTCTGCCTATACCAATATGTAATTGTAGCATATTGGAAGACAAGTTTTTGGAGGAGAATTCAGAATTTGTTAAGAATTTTTTTTCTGTATGAAAGGAACTGGGAGAGGCCTTAATATTGCTGAAGGTATGATGTCATATACTTTATGCATTTCAAATATTGTGTTTTTCATGCCAATACATTGCATCTGTAATTTTAGTATACTATTGGTGCAAGTCTGGGCTAGGTTGAGAAGTTCGATATATGTTCATGATTGCTTAAATGGGTTTCTAATATCCATTATAGTGTCATACCCTGTGGCCATAAATAAGATTAACCGTGATATGATGCCAACGGGGATATTTCGTGCCACATTGAAATTTATTGGTATGCATTTCAAACATTGTGTCTTTCTAATATCCACAGTGATTGTCAGATTTAATTAGAATTTTAAATTGTCATTGTTCCACAGAAACTTATCCATTGTGGAAACATGGACTTTACCTTCCAAGAATAGAGCAGAATGCTTCCTCAAAGGTCTGTTATAATATCTGTTAGCTATTGTACCTTTTGGTATATGATCCTTGAATGTGTTCCTTTTAAATGTTCTATTATTTAAGTTTACCTTAATTGGACACAACATGTTGTGGATGCTTGTGAACTTTCATTTTCTAGATCAGTGATTGAAATAGCCAAAATGAAACTTGGTACCCTTTTCTGAACTGTCCAATCCATGGTTGAGCATCAAGTGGATTTTTAGTCTAGATATTGTGTTTTAACTTTTAAGGTATAGCAGTAATTGATTTTTGAACTTCCTACTAAACAATTTCAATATGCCATTATTTAATTGATTGTTGTTTAAAATATTTAACCTTGGTACCTTGTATTTACATGGATGTTCATTCATGTATTTATCATTGGGCTTTTGAATTGCAGGGAAATGAGCTACTTAATGGCTAACTTCTTTTTTTGGTCTTTATTAAATTATGGTTTTTGACTTCTCAGCCGTTAGGAGTTGCAACTCATTGCTTCACTTTTGCATACCTTCTGACAAATGAAATAACACAGCCTTCAGAAGTAAATGACAAATCTTGAAATGCTTTTGAACTACAAAAGAAAAAGGACATACAGCCATTTCATGCTAATGAGGTGTTTCTGCTTCTGTTTTTGTAGCACTGGATATGCAGCTATCAAACTTTATTCACCAAAGTCTGAAAGTGATTTCTTTCCTCTTCATTTTTTTTTTTTTTTGTATAATTCTTCCTAGCTTGCAATATTTTTCTAGTAACAAAATGAACATTTTGGTACAGCAAATAGGGACGGCTACTGGCAATGGACAGGCAATCAGCATTGATCTTGTCTCCTGTCCATCGTCCTTAACGAACTTTTTCTGCATCGAAAGTTTCGTCTACTCAAGACCAAAGTTCTAATGCCCTCCAATATATCCTTATATAAACCTCTTTTCCCCTCCCTCCTTTTCACTCTACGAATCCTCATATCTCTTCCTTTTCTATTCATATGGAACTAATGTTAAGATGAGTGGTCTTACGAGTTGGCTTGAACTGGTGATTCGAGTTTAGTCTTTGTTTGAGAGATGCAAAGAGAAAATCAACATTTAAAAAAATATATGAAGAACTTCAAAATCAAATTGAAGCTATGAAGCAGATGATGCAGCAGAATCAAACGAAGAATTCATCATCCTATGTGATTTCTTAGGTTAATGCTTTGTTTATGTTAGTGAAAAATGTTGAACTACAAAATAGGATGTTTGTAAACTTTGATTTTTTATGTTTTTATATATTGTTACTTAATTCGAATCGTAATTAAATAGTTTTTATATATTATTACTTAATTTGAATCGTAATTAAATTTAAGGTGGTTATGGATTATTGTTACAGGTTAAATTTGGGTAATACAAAATAGAAAAAAAATATTTTGAAAATCAGATTCAATTAGTTGCGATTTAGGGAAAAATGCCACTAAGGAGTACATATTTGGCGGCGTTTTCAGGAAAAAAGGCCACTAAATAAAAAACATGTTACGGAGTTTGTGCCTAAAACACCGCTAAATAACATACCTATTGTGGCGTTTGAAAATACAAACACCGCTACATTACCTGACTTTTTACGGCTTTTGTTAGCAAAAAAAACGCCACTAATAGTTGCGGCATTTGTATTAGCGGCGTTTTTAAACGCCACTATAGGACAAAAACGTCGCTATAGACCAGTTCTACTGTAGTGATAGTAGAATTGTGCATATCATATATTAGCAAAACTCATTAAAAAAATCTCATCAATTATTATCGACAAGTATTCTATACTTAAGGGTATTGTTTTAGGGTCAACAAGAGAATTCTTTTCCTCCTCTTTCCTGACAAAAGGGAGTTTCCATCCTTATTATCATGATCTTTTTTCTTCTCTTAAGGGCATCATCATTGCTCTTCAAAATCTATCGAGTAAGATTCATTTCTACTCCAACTTGTAATTGTTCGTTCCCATAAGAAATAGTGAATTATCTTAAAGCATTGCACTCGTATTGTCCATCATCTAAATGTCAAACCATTTACAACCAAAATAATCAATCGGGATATTTGCTTCCGAGCTTTTTAAATAATATTTACTTTGTTGTGAACTGTCAAGCATTGTAGGAAATGCACAGCTTAGTAATCACAAGAACAACTTATTAACTTGCTATACACATCATCTACGCCTTTTACTTATAGCTCACTCACAACGACCTCTAACAACTTAACAACCCTTAAATCGTTCTTAACAGCTTCCACATGATGAATAACTACATACATTATCACCTCTCAACTCACGTGCATGAAATGAATTAAACACTTTAACCCACATGCATGAGTTACCAGTTACCTAAAGTATCTCAACATTCTCTCTACTTCTTTTCCTTATCTTCTCTAACAAGGCAGCACTCGCAATTTTTGTAGAAACTGCTTAAATTCTGGCTTGGTCAGTGACTTCGTTAGTCCATCTGCTACCTGGAACCCAGCATGAACATAGCTAACTCGAAGTGCACCAGCTGCAATATTCTCACAAACAAAGTGTACATCCAATTCAACATGCTTAGACCGAGCATGACATACTAGATTTACGCTCAAGGTAACAACACTCGTGTTGTCACACCAAATAACAGGTGTATCCTGCAAGTATAAACCAAGATCAAAAAGCAATGTAGTAAGCCAAGTAACTTCTGTAGCAGAATCAGTAACACTCATGTACTCAGCTTCCATTATTGAATGAGAAACAATTTACTGCTTCTTTGAATTCCATGCAACCAAACATTCTCCAAGGAAAACACAATACCCAGACATAGACCTACGATCACTAGCATTACCAACCCAGTCAGCATCCGAGAAGGCTTTAACACATAACATAACATCACCTTTTGAGAACACCAACCAATAATCAAATGAAACTTCCAAGTAACGCAACGTTTGACTGCCACAAAGTGAACTGTTCGTGGAGACTGTATGAACTGAGCCACTTTATTAACTGCAAAAGCTATATCTGGTCGAGTATGATAGAAATATAAGAGAGCTCCCACAACACTATTATACTCTCGAGCATTTGTCATTAGATCACTACCATGATCAACAACCTTTGCAGCAACCATCGGAGTACACACAAGCGTTTTTTTACTCATGTTAGTTTTCTTCAACAGCTCACATATATAAGCACGCTAACTCAACATCAAACCAGTACCAACCCTTTTAACTTTAATTCCCAGAAAATATGATAGCTCACCTAGATCTTTAAGTGAAAACCGAGTACTAAGCATATAAATGGCCTGATCAACACCTGTAACTGAGGTTTCTATGGTGATACTACCATCTACATACAGTAAAACATATATACAATAGTTGTCTTGAACTCTAACAAATAACGAACATCTTATTTTGACTCAACAAATCCTAACTCAAAAAAACTAGCTTTAAGCTTGTTATTCCAGTTACGTAGTGCTTGGCGGAGGCCATAGAGTACCTTCTGTAGCTTACACACCATTGGAGTACCATATGCAGCACAACGTTCAAACCCCGGAGGCTGCTCCATGTACACCTTCTCGCTTAAGTCACCACTTAAGAATTCATTGTTGACATCAATCTGTCTCAAGACCCAACCTCTTGCAACAACCATGGTTAAAAGGAGATACATGGTTGAGAACTTTACAACTAGGCTTAATGTGTTCTTGAAATCAAGTCCAGGAACTTGTGTGAACCCTTTTACAATAAATCGAGCCTTGTACTTATGCTTGTGTAAACCCTTTTGTAACCAATCGATCCTTGTACCTATGCACAGACATGTCCAGATTTCTTTTAAGTTTAAACAACACTTACATCTCACCACATTCATGTCAGCAGGTAGAGGAACAAGAACCCACGTGCCATTTTGAATTAACATTGAATATTCAGCATGAACTGCATCAGCCCATAGAGTTGACTGAAGAGCTTCTTCAATAGTTGATGACACAACATCATCAAAAAACATAGTGTACACTTTTTTAAACACTATACACTTACTCCTAGTCAACATAGGGTGACCATTAGAAACTGTAGTCCCTGCTCTGTCATCAGATGGTGGTTGCGTCTCCATAGTAACTTCAGGAACATCAGACACCTCAGGCACTACAGCAGACTCATTATCTGCACCAAATCATATAGAGCATCGTTCAATAGTATCTATAGACAGGTTAGCAACATTTGGCTCTTGAACAACACCAGTACACAGCTTTTTAACATCCACCACTATCTCAAGAGGCTTGCTCAACAGCGAACCAATTCCCAATTGACTGGCAGTCTTATCATGAGCAAATGGGAAACACTATTCATCAAACTTCACATGACGAGAAATAAGTACACATTTATCAGGCGTAGAAAGAGAAACCCTTTTTGTTTAGGGCTTATACCCAAGAACGTGCATGACTGAGATCGAAAATCTAGCTTATGTCTGTTAAACGGTCTTAGATAAGGGAAGCATCGACACCCAAACACCTTAAGTAAGCCATAATCAGGTTTCTTGCTGAACAGGCACTCAAAATGAAACCTTTTAGCTAGTACCTTCGAGGGTAATATGCTAATCAAGTGAAAATCCATAACTACTGCATATAACAAGTAGCTGATTGCCATGGAGGCCTGTGTGAGCAGCACTAGAGCAAGTTCAACTACATGCATGTGTTTACGTTACACTACACCATTTTGTTCTGACTTGTGTGGACATGTAACACGATGAGAAATACCAGCTTCATACGAGAGAATCGACGATATTCACCGCCCCATTCGCTTTGAACAGTCAAAATTTTTAGCCCAAATTGTATTGTCATGAGCTACTGAAACAATTGAAAAGCCTGTGTAGCTTGAGACTTATCTTTAAGTAGATACAACCATGTGTGTCGATTACAAGCATCTACAAATCTAACATAATATCTATAACCATTTGAAACAATGGCAGATGGTCCCCATAGATCAGTAAAAACAATATAGAAATATGACTCAAACACAGTAGTTGAATCAGAGAAGGGAAGTTTATGACTCTTTCCCATGTGACAAGAAACACAAATTTCATTAACATTTTGCTCAATATTTATATCAAGTAGCTTGCATATTTGCTTAGGGTCCCATAAGCAGGATGCCCAAGGTGTCTATGCCATAGGTCACACAAACAATGTGAAGTAACAACGCTATTAGCTTCAAAAAATCACTCTTATTATTATTATCATCAACTTGAAACAAGTATAGCCCATCATTCTCATGTCCTTGCAGCAACACCTTACCAGTGTCTTTATCACGAACACAACATCGTGATGCATGGAATTCAAAATACACCTCATTGTCCCTAGCAAGCTTCGAGACCGAGAGAAGATTTTTAGTTATCTTAGGTACATGAAGAAGGTCATTTAACATTAATGCATGAGAAGAACACAGAACTGATTTACCAACGGCTCGAATAGGGAGTAAACCTCCATTACCAAAAACAAGTTTAGCTGGTCCTGAGAAGTCTTTTTTATTAAGAACCTTAGCTGAATCAGAGGTTACATGATGTGTAGCCCCATAATCAACCACCCAGTGATCCCTCGTGCTAGTGGAAACATGGCTTTGCGGCTGTGAAGAGTAACAAACTTGAGCATCAGCCCGAGCTTTTGTACAACACACGCACTCATCCACATCAACAAGAGCTTACTCCAAACTAGAGTAGTTTACAGATCTTAAATCACTACGAGTCACAGCATGATCAGTCGATCTACCAGTAAATGATTAATCGAACCTTTACCAGTAATAAACAACCAGATGACCATTTTTTCCACATAACCGATAGTGAACACGTGGCCGACCATGGCCTCGACCTCCAACTCGACCTCCAGTACTAGATTCTGACCTCGCAGAGGAATGATCATGAAAACCATGACCAGCAGTCTTCAAACCATGACTAGATTGAGCTAAATGAGCACTCATCGGAAGAGAATCTTCTTAGGAATCAAACCTAGTGAGTTGAGTTTCTACATCGATCAACATCGAGCAGACCTTATCAAGAGACAAAGCATCTTTCATGGTGGTTATGAATGCAATGTACGACTGATACTCTCGGGGAAGGCCTTTTAATATTCTCACAATATGTTCGGCCTGAGGAATTGCACTGTCACGCAAATCTAACGCATCATAGACTTCTTTGATGCGAGTAAGATACGTACTCATGCTATCACTTCCTTTCTTGAAAGACTGAAGTTTATAGTGAAGGCTGATAACCGGCGTGGTTGATAAGTTCACAAAGAATTGCATCACTATACTCCAGACCGTCGATGTCGTCTTCGCTCTAACAAACTGGGACAATAAATGAGGGTTGATCGTGGACAGTAACCAAGACACCAGTGCACTGTCTTGTATAACAAACTCTTCATCCAATTCATTTGCCACCATGTCACAATTCTCATCCTCCACTTTTGTAGGAGGGGGACTCGCATCTCCGGTTAACAACCGCTCCAGTCGATGACTGCGAATAGTCAGCAAGACTTGCTCCTTTTAGTATAGAAAGTTAGCCTCATCAAGAATGATGTTAACCTTCTTGTTTATGAAGGTCTTGCTAGCAGAAAACTCCATGAACAAGAGTATAGCACAACATGCAAGAGAGACCTCAAGAACATCCAGCGAATGATACTATGTCAATCATTACAGGAAATGCATAGCTTAGCAATCACAAGAAGAAAACAAGAAAGCATCTTATTGAGTTAACTTGTTATACACATCATCTATGCCTTTTACTTATAGCTCACTCACAACAATCTCTAACAACTTAACAACCCTTAAATCATTTCCTAACAACTTCCTCATGATGACTAACTACACCCATCATCATCTCTCAACTCACATGCATGAAATGCATGAAATACTTTAACCCACGTGCATTAGTTATCAGTTACCTAAGGTATCTCAACATGAACTTTCTCCACTATTATAATTATTCATCCAAACCCATCTTTATTACGTTATCATATTCACCATCCACCATTCAAATTATTCCCTTCTCTCATAGTACAACCATGATCAAAATATTCATATAATAAAAAAATTTGAGTTTGCCAAAAGTTATTAAAGTTCCATCAAAATTTCCTATAGATTCTACTTACCTATAGTTTGGAAATTAGTATGATAGCAGAACCCTTTCAAAAAAGCTTTATTTGGATTGAACCCAAGAATTAAGGATATGAGCATTGGTATCTAAGGAATGGTACCATTTTCTAAAAAGAAAAAAAATGCACACTTTGAGTCACCCCCAAGGTGCCTAGTCGGAGTACCCTAGTATTTAGGGTATTAGAGGCTTATTTGCCCAAAATTACAACTTGTTAGCGCTATAGCCTTCCAGTAACTAATCTCGTTGCCTTGAACTTGCTTATATTACATGCAATAAAAAAGGTGAGTTCGTGGGATATGGTATAATTTCTTCTTGCCCAAGCATATACAAAAATTTTGCCTTGTACAATTAGATGGCTAGAACAATTAGCCCACTTTCTCTTCCTTTTGTTAAAGTTTCTTAGCTTAATAAGGTTAGTTTGTTTATCTCGATTCTTTCGGACATAATCATTCTCAATATAGGGTATTGAGTAAGTTTGGGTAGTTAATTACTCTAGACCTTTGATTGCAACTTCTAATTAAGAAAATTTTCACATCATGCTCATGATAAATATCTCCTAATGTTGTAAACTTGTAATGCATAAATATTATCTTACAATTGTCCTATGTGTCTGAGATGAATTGTTGAGTATAATATCATAGATCCCTTTACTCAGCGAGGATCCTCTTATGCATGATATGAATTATTAACCCCATATATAAAAAATATGAAGAAAGAGCTTCCATTGACATGAAGAAACACTAACGAAACTAGGAAAAGGTTTTTCGGTGTCCACGATTTAGAGCGTACACTATTTCGACGGTTCATACACATAATAATTTCTCATTTCATTTACTTGTAAATATTAGTTAGGAAACACTTTATATTAATGTATTCATATATAAGAACTCTTAACGTGACGTAAATGTTTTTCTAAGACATCAGAATACTTAATTGATCGATTCATTTGTCCTTGGATATCTTTCTGTTATAAATTCATTCGCCCATAGATGTCTTCTCACTGTGAATGTTTTTCAAAAGCATATTAATTATTCATATCTAAAAACTCTCAACGTGAGGAAATGTTTTTCTAATATATCGGAATACTTAATTGATTGATTCATTTGTCCTTGGATATCTTTCTGTTATAAATTCATTCGCCCTTAGATGTCGTCTCACTGTGAATGTTTTTCAAAAGCATAAGAGTTTTCTTTGATCTTAGGGTCGACTTCCTTTTATTATGAATGTATACATGCATGAGTATATGAATATTTTGTCAGATGCATGAGATGTTCCCTTGATTGCAAGATTGATGTAACGCCTCCAACATGATGTAGTCAAGAATAAGTTCAATAATGTCGCATTGATGTACAAAATAAAATTTAACCTGAAATCAAACAAAATCAGAGACTTACAGTTACAGTTATAAAATGTTGTCAATTGTATATGCTTTATAATACATGACTAAAATTGTAACATCCTCAATATCGGGTTAGTGACTAAATTGTAAAGTTTGGGAATTTAGTGATTAAAGTAGATTAATTGAATAGTTTAAGGACTTATATGAAATGTGTTGTAGGATCAAATTGAAAAGAAAGAGGAATAGAAGAATATAATGGTCTTTTGCAAGGAAAATAATTAAAGAAAAGATATATATTAGCTACATGTGGAAGAGAATGAAGCAAAACACAAGGTTTCTGGAGTTCTCTTCTTCTCTTCTTTTCTCCACACGTGAAGACTCATATCAAAGGTGAGATTTCGCATAAGTTGATTGTTAGTTGAAATTTAAGTTTGGTTTTGATCATTAAATGCTAATTAAGCTTAAGGAAAGCTTAATTTGTTTTAAAACAACAAGATGAAGGGTGTAGGAAGAATTAAAGATTAGGAGTTCTTGAATGGAATTTTGAAATAGAGTTCATAATGGGAATTGGAAGTTGAATTTGACTTGTCACCAACTTAATTAATGAATATGAAGTGTCAGAATTAGATTTAGAACACGTTGGTATTTGAGTGAGATTCTTGAATGCTATATAAAGGATAGGATTTTGAATTTAAAGAAGTGATTATTGAGTAGTAATGAGTGTAAGTATATGTATGCAAGCTAGGGATATTAAAGGATGTGAAAGATGAAGAATTGAGCTGAAAAAAGAGTGAATTTCGTGCTTAAAATGGAATTTCTGGGTTGTGTGCATTGGTACATCTTCAATGTGTACCGATGCATTCTCAAATAAATGAACATCGAATGCAATTAGTGTATCGATGCATAAGGAGTGCATCGATGCACCCCCTTAAGATGAAAACATCTATTGTGATTTGTGTACCGATGCATAGATAGTGCATCGATGCACATGTTAAGGGATGTATCGATGCAGTGCATCGATACATACCTTCATTAAGAGATTGTTGAAAACATTTTGATATTTCGATAAAACAAATTAAGATAAATGAATTTTAAGATTTTCCAAAACGATTTTCTAAGTATATTCGATATAATTATTCGAATATCAAAATATTACTCTAAATATTTCAAATGTCATTTTTAATCCTTACTCAAGTGTAAAATTAAGTTTTAAACTTAAAATAATTTCAAAACAATTTTACAAAATATTTCGAACCATTTCAAAGCCAAAAATTCCAGATTGCTCAGAGGAAACCGATTCCCCCTGAATGGTTTGGCTCCGAGAAAAACAGAATGCTCGGAGGGAACCGATTCCCCTAAGGTGTATCGATTCCCCCTATTCAACGGTCGAAATATTTGAATTTACAGTTAGGGAATCAATTCCCTATGAGGGGGTACTGATCCCCCCACGCTCCAAGCAAAAATATTAATTGTTTTCACACTTAAACGGCTCCAATAACTTCATTAATGATCCCCAACATTCAGAATTGATTCAAGGTGTATTTAAACAAGCTTAGAAGATATTGATCAATAACAAGAAACAAAAAGCAACTAGAATCAAGAGAGAATCAAAGAGAAAGCATCAAACCTCAAGTTTGAGCATTTCAAGCCTATTTTTCATTCAATATTCATTTTGCTTTCAAGAACACTACTGGTACTCAATTGTATTTATTTTTTAGTGTTCTTTTCTTTGTTCTAGAATTGTGCAAACAATCTACCTTGTGAGGATTTCCTTGTAAGTTTGCAAATTTGTAATCTTCTCTTTGAGAAAGAGTGTTCTCAAGAATTGGGGTATATTCTTGAGGGTGTTGTAAGGTTATCTCTTTGGCCTCAAAAGAAAGAACAAATTAGTGAATTTGTTGGAAAATCCTTAGTGTGGATAGCTAAGGCAGTGGACGTAGACTTTGATTGAGAAAGTCGAACCACTCTAAATCGTTGTGCAATTACTTTCAATTTTCTGCAAAAGCTTCCACAAAATTTTAATTGCCAATTCACCCCCCTCTTGGCCGATTCCGTCGATCGATTAACTCAATAATTGGCATCAAAGCTTGACTTATTTGAAGGTTTAACCGCCTCTTGAGTAGATCCGGGAAGAGTTACATCTATAATCAAAGTCATCAATGGCCTCCACTTTAAACATCGACTCCGGTCTCGATTCGATGACCGTCAACAAGCCTCCTTTCTTCAATAGAGCTAACTATTCCTATTGGAAGAATAGGATGATGTATTTCATTCAAGCCAGTGACATGGGAGCATGGAATGTTGTAGAAGACGGATATATCAAGCCTCTCACTCATCCAAGATTATGGAGTGAATGAGAGACAAGAATGTTCCAGCTCAACTCCAAAGCCATCCATATCATAATTTGTTCTCTTGGACCAGATGAATATGGAAGAGTTTTATCTTGTACAATCGCAAAAATAAATATGGGATAAACTACAACTCACTCATGAAGGCATAGACGAGGTAAAAAATCTAAAATTAGTCTTCTAACACATAGCTATGAAAATTTCATGATGAAACCAAATGAAGATATCAAAGATATGACGGATAAATTCTCAACTATTTTCAATGGTCTCAAATCATATGGAGAGATCATTCCTAACGAGAAGCTTGTGAGGAAGTTAGTTTACTTACTTCCAAAATCATGGCAATCCAAGAAGATGGCAATCATCGAGGCTAAGAACCTAAAGTCCTTAACTCTTGAAGAGCTAATCGGTTCTCTCCTCACTCATGAAATAATGCTTGAAGATGAGGTGGACCTTGATAAGATTGAAGAGACACCAAAGGAGAAGGAGAAAAAGAAAAACATTGGAATTACTCTCAAATCCACAAAAGATGATAGTAATTCGAATGAAGATGACGATGACGAGGAAATGCATTGTTTGCCAAACGGTTCAGAAAAATGATGAGACCTTACCAAGGAAGAAAATTCAAACGAAATGAAGGCCTAAAATATGAACCAAAAGAGAATGACCCGATCATTTGCTATGAATGCAAAAAGTCGGGGCATGTCAAATATGATTGCCCATAATTGAAGAGAAAGGGTCAATCAAAGAATAAGCACAAGGCTCATGTGGCTACATGGAGCGATGAAGAAGGTTCCGATGAAGAGGAACAAGAAATAGCAAACTTGTGCTTAATGGCATTAGAGGAAGATTCTAAGGTAATCTCTAACTCATCTGAATTTGATGATTTATCTTATGATGAGCTATTAGAAGAAAATAATAGGTTGGATTCGGATTATGAGAAATTGTTTTTAAAATATAAAAATGATGTTTCAAAATTGAAAAATGAAAATAAACTCATATCCAAAACCAACAACGATCTTGAAAGTAAAATCAAAGATTTGCAAATCAAACTAGAAGAGTTTGAAAAGAAAAATTCAAATTTGCAAAATTTACTTTCAAAGGTCAATGATGATCATCAAAAGAAAATTGATGATCTTAAAGCTTCTTTTGATAAATTTGGAACAAATCGTTTTGAAAAAGGACAAAATTCAAAATCCAACTTTGTTAAAAAAAAGTTTTAAAAACTACAATCATAGAGGTCCCCGAAGAACCTCTAATGGAAAAATCGTTAGAAGTATATGGGTTCCTAAAGGACTCATTACTACTAAAGATAAAGATATCCTATACAAATGGATACCTAAGGGGACTAGGATTTTGGAAACTAATGAATATGGACCCAAAAGAATTTGGGTACCAAAAATTAGAAATTAATCTATGTTTGTAGGAAAATGAGCATTGCTACAAGGCACGATAAACAAATTCAAATTCATGGTACCTTGATAGTGGATGCTCGAGACACATGACCGGGGACAAAAACCGGTTCATTGAGCTTAACGCCAAAAATGGAGGAAAGTGACTTTTGGTGATAACTCAAAAGGTCACATTGAATATATAGGCACTATAGGTAATACCTCTTCCATACAAATTAAGAATGTTTTATATGTGAATGGATTAAAGCATAATCTTTTGAGTATTAGTCAATTATGTGATAAAGGATTCAATGTCATGTTTGAAACCAATGGTTGTAAATTTATTGACATTGCATCTAATTGAATTATGCTTGTTGGTCATAGAATATGAAACATATACATGGTGCATTTAAACTCTATTGATATGACTAATTTATGCCTAGTTGCTAAGGATGAGCATGATAGTTGGTTATGGTATAGGAGACTAGGACATGCTAGTATAAGTGTTTTGCAACGGTTAATTCAATGAGACTTCGTAAGAGGGCTGCCTAAACTGAAATTTGATAATGATAAAATCTGTGATGCTTGTGCTAAAGGAAAACAAAAGCGAGTTTCTTTTAAATCCATTAATGATGTATCAACTAGTAGAGTATTACAATTGATCCATATAGATCTTTTTGGGCCAACTAGGACTACTAGCTTGGGTGGAAAACAATATGCATTTGTCTTGGTAGATGACTATTCTAGATATACTTAGGTTCTATTCTTAAGTACTAAAGATGAAGCATTAGAAAAATTCATCACGTTTTCAAAAGTAATACAAAACGAAAAAGGTTAGTTATAACTAGTGTTAGGAGTGATCATGGAACTGAATTTAAAAATCTTGGATTTACTGAGTTTTGTAATTCTAATGGTATTAGCCATAATTTTTCATCACCTAGAACCCCTCAACAAAATGGAGTTGTTGAGAGGAAAAATCGAACTTTAGAAATGGCTAGAACCATGCTTTGTGAAAACAATTTGCCAAAATACTTTTGGGCGGAAGCTACAAATACCGCTTGTTATGTTATAAATCGAGTAATGATTAGGCCTATTTTAAAGAAAACTCCATATGACTTTTCAAAATAAAAATCCTAACATTAGTTATTTTCATCCTTTTGGATGTAAGTGTTTTGTTTTAAACAACGGTAAAGACAATATTGGCAAATTTGATGTTAAAAGTGATGAAGGAATTTTTCTGGGTTATTCCTTAAATTCTAAAGCTTATCGCGTATTTAATAAAAGAACTTTTTATAGAAGAGTCTATACATGTTGTTTTCGATGATAACCTTCTTCCGATGAAGGATTCTTGTGTGAATGATGATGTAGGTGTTATAAATACAAATGACGTTAGACATGACAATGGAGAACCATCATCAAAGGAAGAAACGAAAAATGAGGAAACTCATGATCCTCTCAAGAATCCAATCATTAAAGAAAGGGAAGTCTCTTACCCAAGGGAATACAACTATGTCAAGGATGGTGAGATTATAGGTGATCCATCCAAAGGGGTAACAACTCGATCTTTTCTTAGAAATATTTGTAATTATGTTACATTTATCTCATGCATAGAGCCTAAGAATATTAGAGAATCATTAAATGATGAACATTGGATTATGCCTATGCAAGAAGAGTTACATCAATTTGAGAGAAGTAAAGTTTGGACACTAGTTGAAAGGCCTAGTAATAAATCTACTGTAGGTACTAGATGGGTATTTAGGAATAAGCTTGATGAGAGTGGTAATATAGTGAGAAACAAGGCTAGACTTGTTTCTCAAGGGTATACTCAAGAGGAGGGCATAGACTATGATGAAACATACGCTCTTGTAGCTAGGATAGAAGCAATTAGAATGTTATTAGCATCTGCATGTTTTCATGAATTTAAATTATATCAAATGGATGTTAAAAGTGCATTATTAAATGGTTTTATTAAAGAAGAAGTGTATATGGAACAACCTCCAGGTTTTGAAGATTCAAAATTTCCGGATCATGTTCTTAAATTGACAAAAGTACTTTATGGTTTAAAACAAGCTCCTAGAGCTTGGTATGAAAGATTGTCAAACTTTTTAATTGAAAAGGTTTTTCAAAAGGGAAGGTTGACACTACATTGTTTTTAAAGCGTAAAGGTAAATATTTATTAGTAGTTCAAAATTATGTTGATGATATAATATTTGGTTCTACTAATGATGTTCTTTGCCAAGAATTTTCTAAGCTAATGCAAAGCGAATTCGAAATGAGCATGATAGGGGAGCTCTCGTTTTTCTTAGGACTCTAAAGCAAGCAAAGAAAAGATGGCATCTTTATCAATCAAGCTAAATATGTCAAAGATATGCTCAAGAAGTTTGGACTGGAAAATGGGAAACCTCGTGACACTCCAATGAGCTCATCAACAAAGCTTGACTTAGATGAAGGAGGTAAATGTGTGGATGTTAAATTTTATAGGTCAATGATTGGCTCTTTGCTTTATCTAACTGCAAGTAGATCGGACATTATGTTTAGTGTTTGCTTATATGCTAGATTTTAATCATATCTTAAGGAATCACATTTACTAGCAATTAAGAGAATCTTTAGATACCTTAAGGACACTCCTAGTTTAGGACTTTGGTATCCTAGAGACTTTAGCTTTATCTTGCATGCCTTCTCTGATGCGGATTATGGAGGATGCAAATTAGATAGGAAAAGCACCTCCGGTACTTGCCAATTCCTTGGAAATATGTTGATTTCTTGGTTTTCAAAGAAACAAAATTGTGTTGCATTATCTACCACGGAATCCGAATACATTTCAGCTGGTAGTTGTTGTATACAAGTTTTATGGATGAAACAAAAACTTTTTGATTATGGAATTGAAGTAGGCACAATTCCTATCAAGTGTGACAATACTAGTGCTATTTGTCTCACTAAATATCTCATCTAACACTCTAGAACTAAGCACATTGAAATAAAACATCACTTCATTAGAGACCATGTCACTAAGGAAGATGTAGTTCTAGAATTTGTTGATACTTTGCATCAATTAGCGGATATCTTTACAAAACCTTTAGACAATGAAAGTTTTTGGACACTTATGAGAGAATTAGGTTTAACTGACCTATCTTCACTTAGTGTTTAAAATAATTTTAGCTCTTTTAAGAATAAATGAAAAATGCATATAATAGTATTTTTGATTGCATTCATTACTTTTAGTTAGGGGGAGTTTATGATTCTTGGTGAAAATTAACTTTATGTTCAAATAAATTTTAATGATAAATTTGATTGATTGAACATGATTAATTTTCAATATATGAGTTGCCAATACCACTAGAGAAAATTAATTTAGCATTTTGAGTGTTTAAAATCAAATTTTTGCAGTTTTAGTATAGAGGGAATCGATACCCCCTTGAAGGGGAACCGATTCCCCCTTTGAATGGGAACTGATTCCCTCCTTGAGGGAATCGATACCTCCCACGGGTTCTGGATATATCACGGCCAGAAAACCCATTCTCTCAAAACCTCTCTTCTTTTTTAAACATCGTTCATCCTCTCTTTCTCTCTAAATCTCCATTTTTGCCAAAATCATCAAATACAAGTCAGAATTAGATCGTTCTTCAACTTATAATCCTTGCAAACAACATCACATTCTCATAAAATCCAAATTTTCAAGGTAATATTTCAAAATCCTCTATTTCATTGATTTTTGAACTTAGGACTAGTTTTGATTAGTTCTAAGATGAACATTACATCGGGCATTGGTTATATGATGATTTTACAACCAATTTCGTCAAAAACACTCAATTTTTCAAAACTATCTTTAAATTTCAAAATAAAAAAATCAAAAATTGTTGTTTTAATTAATGTTTTTGATTCAATTATATTTTCATAAAAACTATACGTATTATGATTTTCAAACATTATTTTCCAAATAGTTTTTCAAAACATTGCCCTTTAGGATTCGGTTTAGAGAACCTTGAAATATTGAGGACTCATTTGAGTTTTAGGTTTGATTATATTGCATACATGTGTTTAAATTTGCAGGTTACATATTCTATTATGATTCTTAAACCATGTCAAATCCTAAACGACCTAGGACATTGTCTAGTAGCTCAAGTCAAAATCGACCTCTTATTCCTCCACCCAATCCAAATATGACCATTATGAACTCTTGTTTCAACGTACCTGGTTGTGGAAAAGATCTATACCATATGTACCATACTTTTTTTGAGTCATACAAAATCTGGGAAGAGCGTATCCCTTCGATCCAAGGTATAGAAAATATGGACTTCCAATATCTTCCTACTCTTAAATCCTAGAAGTTTGATAAACTCTTTAAACTCAAACCTTTGGTTTATCATCAATTAGTCCGTATTTTTCTATTCCAATGTGGTATGTGTCCAAAACGAGCGCCAATCTAAAACTATAGGAATTCAATCCTATCTTTTAGGACAATTCATTTTTATTGACTACGGCACAATCATTACCCATTTTGGACTAGATAACTCAGGTTTAATGAAAAAGAGACTGAGGATTCACCCTATAAGTCTAAGGATAGTGAGAGTACCCTAAGAACTCATCGTGATAGATTCCTTCATTATTTGATCTCTTGGTGGTTTAGACCATCCGGAGGTATGTACTCCTCCCTTAGGAACATAGATATATGGTGGATATATTGTATCCAACATAAAAAGAAGATTAATCTGCCACAGATCATCTTTAGTGAGTTTCTATAAACATTGTTCCTTCCAAGAATATAGAAACCTTGGTTTATGGTTATCTCCTTAGTAATTTGTTTATCAAACTCGGTCTTTGGGTCAATGGGTTTATCGTCCCGAACTCAGAACTTTTAATTGTGAAACATTTTGATGTTCATGGATTATTTTATTTTGGGTGTTTGAATTTGTTGGATAATTGGAAATTTGAACTTACATGCTTATATATTTGGTTTGATTTTCACTTTCATTTTGAGCTTAATGTTTATTTTTGCATCATTTACATATTAGTTGCATTATGACCAATTTTTATCATTTCACATTGTTTATGAATATTGAATTATGGAACTAATGGCTAATCTTTCTCTTGATTATGATTTTAGCAGCTTACGCTATATTTAGTTATCAATTGGCTAAATGATTTCAAAACCTTGTTTAAAATCTTTTAAAAGTCTTTTTGATTTAACAAAAAGGGGGAGAAATGTTAAAGTGTTTTAAAGGGGAGAAGTGTTAGAGTAAGGGGGAGTAATTTCAAAAATTGATTTCAAAATCTTAAAATTACTAAAATGTTTTGTTATATCAAAAAATGGGAGATTGTTGAAAACATTTTGATATTTCGATATAACAAATTAAGATAAATGAATTTTAAGATTTTCCAAAAAGATTTTCTAAGTATATTCGATATAATTATTCGAATATCAAAATATTACTCCTTTCAAATGTCATTTTTAATCCTTACTCAAGTGTAAAATTAAGTTTTAAACTTAAAATAATTTCAAAACAATTTTACAAAATATTTCGAACCATTTCAAAGCCAAAAATTTCAGATTGCTCAGAGGGAACCAATTCCCCCCCAAGGGGGTAACGATTCCCCCTGAATGGTTTGGCTCCGAGAAAAACATAATGCTCGGAGGGAACCGATTCCCCTAAGGGGTATCGATTCCCCTTGTTCAACGGTTGAAATATTTGAATTTTACAGTTAGGGAATCGATTCCTATGAGGGGGTACCGATTCCCCCCACGCTCCAAGCAGAAATATTAATTATTTTCACACTTAAACGGCTCCAATAACTTCATTAATGATCCCCAACGTTCAGAAGTGATTCAAGGTGTATTTAAACAAGCTTAGAAGCCATTGATCAACAACAAGAAACAACAAGCAACTAGAATCAAGAGAGAATCAAAGAGAAAGCATCAAACCTCAAGTTTGAGCATTTCAAGCCTATTTTTCATTCAATATTCATTTTGCTTTCAAGAACACTACTGGTACTCAATTGTATTCATTTTTTAGTGTTCTTTTCTTTGTTTTAGAATTGTGCAAACAATATACCTTGTGAGGATTTCCTTGTAAGTTTGTAAATTTGTAATATTCTCTTTGAGAAATAGTGTTCTCAAGAATTGGGGTATATTCTTGAGGGTGTTGTAAGGTTATCTCTTTGGCCTCAAAAGAAAGAACAAATTAGTGAATTTGTTGGAAAATCCTTAGTGTGGATAACTAAGGTAGTGGACGTAGACTTTGATTGAAAAAGTCGAACCACTCTAAATTGCTGTGCAATTACTTTCAATTTTCTGCAAAAGCTTCCACAAAAATTTAATTACCAATTCACCCCCTCTTGATCTATTCCGTCGATCGATTAACTCAACATAGATGAAAATAGCCTCTCTCTTAGCCTAAGAAGTGATAGTTTACAATATATCAATTAGTATACTGATATGTATCAATGTATTATTATGTAGATTTAGAACGTAATCATGTTCCGGAACAATCAAAGGATTAAGATCGAGTCAAAGCAAGCAAGGCTAAGGTGAGTGCATATCCTAAATGGAATTGTATTGAGATAAGACTTGCGATAAATCTATCTCTTATAGTTGAACTTATGATTTTATATTCATGCACATGCATTTATATATGTGTTCATGTTATAGTAATTTCATACATGATTCATTTATTCTTTAAATATGAACTTATATGAATGAATGCAATTATATGAGAATCCATTCAGGTATGGGAAATAATGAAAATGATCATTTGTACTCATATGAAGTGAATTATGTGTTTATGTGAAAAGTGATAGAAGAGATATGAAAATGAGAAATGTATTTATATTTAAGCCCATGTTATTTAATATGAGAGCTGTAGGTATAATTGGTATGCCAAGAGTAGAGGGATTATCAGTGGTCCTTCGGGACATAGTGGTCCTTTGCGAAAATATTCAGTGCCCCTAGTGGGATTTTATTCGAGTTATGGTGACAGCATTGTGCACAACCTCAGTGTACTCGCGTACCTTCTGTTCTCAATAATGTACATGGGCAATCCAAAGATAAATTAAAGTGAAACTAGCATAAGACTATAAGTTTTATATGTACATGTCACCATCATATATGTTATAGTGTAATAGATGCATGCAAATTGAAATGTCATGATCAAGTGGTAAGAATGCATGTTCATGAATTCATTGTTATATCTATATATGTATATATGCCTCACTAAGTTGTGACTCGCGTGTAAGTGATTTACACGTAGGTACCAAGAATCCAGAAGAGTAGAAATAGGAGTAGCAAGGACAATATCATTTGCTAGAAGATCATATCAGAAGTAACTGATAAAGTATGTATTTTGTTGTGTATAGTGTGTTGGCATGTAAGTAATGTGTTAGTTACGAATACTCTGATCGATTTTGTTTTGTTTTGGTCAACCTATGTAAAGTAACAATGTTATTTCAATGAAAGTTTAAAATTTCTTTGGTTTTCTTTAAGAGTCAAAGTTTGAAAAGTCAATATAACACCTCAGACTAGTATTTGGGTCGGGTACGGGTTGGGGGTGTTACAAAAATAGATGTTATTTCATAAATATTTTTTTTGAGTATCATTTCATTAACTAATTATAAAAAATACTAGGGTAAATAATATCATTGATCACCTAACTATTTAACATTTTTATTTCTATGATCGATCTTTTAATTTTGTCAATCAAACCACAAAACTAGTTAATTGTACTCAATCAAAAAGCACTAGCAGTTAATAGTTAACGGTGACATGTGACATCATTCGATTGGGTAATTTAATTTTTTTAAAAAATTTAATTGATTTTAATTTGATATATTTATTTTCCACCAATTAAAGGATGATTGTAAAAAACAAATCAAATAAAATGAGGTTAGTGGGATTTTTTTTGCAGAATTTATAACAACATTTTTCACTATTTCGGCCGCTGTTTTTCAAAAAAAAATTATAATTTTTGTGGCGAAAACAAATTTTCAAAGTTTCAGCAAGGGTGGAAAAAGAAAGGGAAAGAAAATAAGAGACTTAGGGTTAATTTTGATTAGGTGAAAATCAAAGAAAGGGGAAAGTCAACTCAAACTTGGTTCACTAAGGGATAAATTAAAAGGTAGGTTTTTTTATTGGGGTAAAAAAATGGTTAATCTCAATGCCTATATCATTCAAAACCATCGAATTCATTATGCATGTAGCCTAAAAAAGAATCAAACCACAAGTTCTAGAATGTAAAAACAATGCTCGACACACACAAAGAAACAAAGAGCAAGATTGAAACAAAGAATTCATACTCATTAGGCTCAAGTCTCACAAATAGGTTCAACGAATCAAGTGAATGCATCAATTAACCAATAATCCATGGAACATCATAATTTTGAGAAATTAACTAGCTAAACCAACGAACTATAATGCATTCAACGTCAATTCAAAGCAAAATTAGATAATTCATTGGAAAACAATCAAATTACTCAACAAATAAAGAGAATGGGCTACCAATCGATCAAGCATATCAATATCAAAATATTCAATTTCAAGCATGCAACAAGCGAGGAAAAATCTAACATGTTATCATTCATCCTCAATTAAGTCGTTTTGTCCCAAAATGTAATTCAAAGTAAAAATACAAAGGAGAGAGAAAAGGAATACTCCTAGATTTAATGACGGCCGCGACATCGTTTGACGTGACAAACTTTTTGTAGAGCAAATGTATGATCGAAAAGCCACCAGAAGATATTGAAATTTTCTACAAAATAAAATTCAAGATAAAGAATATATTATTCCACGATTTTAATCTAAAGGAAGTAGAATCAAAGAAAGAAAAATAAAAAACTGGATGATGAAGGCTTGAATTTTTTCCTTTTCTCCTTTTTTTTACTGTTTGAGCCAAAAAAAATCATGCACGGTTTGAATTTGTTTTTCCCCCCACACAGTTTGAATTTTCTTCACTATTTTCAAATCTACACTGCACTGTATTTTTCTGCACTTTTCGAACCAAATCTGCACTGCATTTTTATGCACTGTTCGAACATTGAAAATTATGCTTCCTTTTTTTCTGAATGATTCTTTGTCTGCTGTCGCATGATCTCTTCACTTCTCAGAATCAATTTTTTTTTTTTGTTTCTCGCTTCAAGTTCAAGTAGGAACATACAAAATTTAAAAAAAAAAATTGATGAAAATAAATTGCCGAAATAAAATTAAAAAAATAAAAACGATTAAAAATATGGATTGCCTCCCACGAAGCACTTTTATTTAACGTCGTTTATCTCGATGACCTGATTCAGACTACAGGTTCCACGACAAACATTTTCACTTCGGTCGCTTCCTCCGACTAAGAAATTCCTCATGAGAAATTTGAATATTCTCATAAAGATTTCTTCGAATCTTTTCTGGAATAATGATCGCTAATGCATCTCCTTTACCAAAAATTGGTTTCTTCAAACGATTCCACAATGGTTTCGACTTTATCTTCGGTACCTTTAAAATGGAAAGTAAAACCTTAGATTTAGATGAAACTAGGCGCAAATCAAATTCTTCAGTAAAACATTTTTTAACTCCCTGAGTTTGTCATTTTTGTCTTATGATTCCCTGCATAAACCATTGGGGAAATTAATTCCCACGAATTCATGAACTGCAAGTTTAATAACATCGATAAAATTTAAACTGGCGACATTGTTAGGAGGTTGTATCACTTTTTAGACGCCAAATTCTATGATCTCGCCATCAAATTCCATCGTCAACATACCGCTTCTCACATCGATCTTCGTATTTACAGTGCTTAGAAAGGGTCGGCCTAATAGAACTTCTGAACAAGTATTTGTCCTATCATTTTCCATGTCAATTATATAAAATAAGCAGGAAAAATAGGAACGTCAACTCTCACCAATATGTTTTCGAGCACTCCCACTAGGTAAATGACTGAGCGATCCGCCAACTGTATAGTCACTTGTGCTTCCTGCAAAGGCTTGTTAGTAATCATCTTATAAACAGAAAATGACATAACGTTAATCCAAGCTCCTAAATCACGCATCGCACACTTAATTGAAAAATCACCTATTTTACAAGGTATGGCGAACATACCTTGATCCTTCATTTTTGTGGTAGTTTTTGGGTCAAAACAACTGAAACATGTTCTCCCAAATTTACATATTCGTGGCCGTGCAATTTTCTCTTTATGGTACAAAGTTCCTTAAAAAATTAAGCATACCTTAGGACATGTTGGATTACATCAAAGAGAGGAATATTAACTTGTACTTTCTGAAAAATCCTATAATTTATTTCTCGTCGGCTCTCTTGTTACGCCTCAATAGTGTTAAGGGGAAGAGCGGTGTGGTTTCGCATGAAGAAAGAAAATAAGGAAGGGCGATTTTATGAGAATAAGTAGAATGAGGAGAAGGCAAAGAAATTGTACCCTGATCGTTGGATTGTGGCGTGGATCCATTTTCTTTTGAATGTGTGGAATCTTCTTCTTCTTCTGGGACTTCGAGACTAATAATGGTTCCACTTCAGAGAGTGATAGCACTAACATTCTCTAGCCGATTTGACTCTGTTTGAGAAGGTAGTCTTCCCTGCGACTCAAGTCTTTCTATATTTTGGGCTAATTGGCTCACTTATTTATCCAGCTCTTGCAGATGCGCTTCAGTTCTCTCTTGGAATTTTTTCTGGGAAACAATGAATTCTTCCTGGGAAATTACGAACTTCTCCACCATCTCCTCCAATGACGTCTTTTTTATTTGTGGTTGTGGAGGTGGTCTCAATTGATAATTTGGATTTGAATTTTATGCATAATTAAAGTTCGTGTGGTCTCACCATCCCAGATTATAAGTATTCCCATACAAATTATATGGTCTTTGAGGTGGTCCCAGAAAGTTCCCTTTGGCATTGACTTGTGTGTTATCTTGAAGCATGGGGCAGCAGTCTGTCGGATGATCTGACATCATGCATATCACACAAACTCTTATTACTCTAGATTTTCCTGCAACCAATGAATTAACCACTTCAGTTAATTTATCTAATTTATTTAAAATGGAAAATGTACTTATCTCGTGAACCCGCCAACTTGGTTTACTTGAAAATTGTTGAGAATCGGTTGCCATGGTAGAAATTAATTCTCTCGCAGGTGTTGGCATCATATTAACTAAGGCTCCTCTGCTTGAGGCATCGATCATCTTCATTTCTAAAGGTGATAATCCTTCTTAAAAAATTGTAGCAATGTTTGTTCGCTTAATCTGTGTTGCGTACATCTCACAAAGCTTTTGAATTTTTTCCCAAAAATCGTAAAGATTTTTTTCTGGCTTCTGGAAGAATGAAATAATGTTCTTTCGTAACTCACTTGCTTTGGCCGCTGGAAAGTAACTATCAAGAAAATTTTGGCACATGTCAGCCCAAGAATTAGCTGAGTTTATATGTAAATAAAATAGTCATTACTTAGCCGAATTGGCTAAGGAAAAAGGAAATGTTCTCAATTTTATTTGCTCTTCAGAAACTCCTGATGGTTTCTTGCTAGAGCAAACCATTTGGAATTCCATCAAGTGTTTGTGCGGATTTTCATTGGGAAGACCGTAGAAAGTAGGTAAGAGATGAATAATTTGGTCTTCAATTGAAATGGAGCTTCACCTTGTGGAAAGGTTATATAAAGTGGCATCTAAGTAGAAGGAGTTGCAGCTAACTCCCATCGAGATCTGATCTTCATTTTTTATCTCGGTATATGCGTTATTTTTGGATTTTATTTCAGGATTTAGATCTGAACTTAGCTCTTGAATCATTTGTGCGTAGAGTCTTCAGGCTCGTGCTTCGATCTCCGGGTCAAACTCTAATAATTATCTTGGGTTATTCATGGTCATAAATCAAAAACTAAGGAAAATAATCAGTAATTGCCATCAAAATAAATTTATTCTTCTCGAATAGAATAAAGGAAATTAAATATATTATAGGAGAAGAAATGGTTGATCCATAGAGACTAAGGAAGCTGATGAAATTCTTAGCTTTTGATTATGACATTTGGCGTGAATTTAAGTAAAATAAATAAAATGGGGGGTTTTTAGTTGAAGATATAAACAAGGAAAAAAGAAGATTTAAAGGAAATAAAAGAAAGGTAGATAAAGGAAGGTGAAAACTCAATTGATTAAATCAGCCTTAGGCATTCGATCTGACTCAAATTCTTCGGATCATCGAAATAGATTTATCCTTCGGGATTCACATCAGTTACTTTGTCTACAAGGACAAATCCTTGCGACTAACTTGTATACCGAATACCCAAGTGCAACTCTTAGATCCCCAATTTAAAAATTGATCTAATCAACACTAATTGTTATAGATCAAAAACCGACTCGGATAGTTGTTTCCATACAAACCGTTTCCGATCTCAATTCTCACTTTAGCAACGGTTTGCTAGTTGTGTTCCCAGGAAGTTCATTTGCTATCAATTAGACGATCCTTCCTCTCACATGTTTAATCTTAACAACATTCCGACCATCGACTATCTTTTGTTTTAAAAAATTGTTTTGATTTGAAATAAGCGCAAAAGAAATCGAGAAATGTATCCAAAGTTACTTAAGTGCTTTTCAATTCTCACATTAGAATTCAGTCATCGTTTAGTCCTTGGCTTACAAAAAATTTAGCTAAGCATTACGAAAGTCATATTTACCATTTTAAAAACAAAACTTAAAAGAAAATAAACAAAGTAAAGAAAAAGAGAAATTTAAAAAACGAAAAGAAAGAACAAGAAAGAAATGTTTCTGAATTCGGGATATGAAAAATGACTTACACGAGGTGGGTATTTATGGCCTTCTAAAACCCTAGAAATACTAAAGATAATCCAAATTAAACTACAAAAGATAATTCTGAAAAATAATTTGAATTTAATTCTAAAAGATAAATCCTAAATCTTAAATTTGAATGTGCTTGAAATGCTTAGCCGTCCGCTCATCTTCTAGAAGCATGTTGACTGGACGTTGACTGGATGTTGACTGGGCACTTGTGGAAGCTGTTGACTCACTGCCACGTCAGCATTTCATGCCCACTGTTCCAAACTTGATTCCAGAACAAAAAGTGATGTTTTCAGGCCTTTTAAGCACATTTTCTAGCAATGATCATCATGCACAGAAAGCATGTAAAAACGCCCAAACCAACAATAAAGATGAATAAACAAGGGGCATTTAATCATTAAATGTTGCACAAAATAAACCTCAGTCAAATAGACAACAATTTTTGTATATATTTTTGTATCAAAATGTATAAATACTTAAATTAATAATATTTTATATATCTTTAAAAGTATATTTTATTTTTATCTTAATTTTTAAATATATTTCATTATTAATTTAAAAGTATATTTTATTCTAATATTAGTTTAAATATATATTGCATGTTTATTTTATATTTTAAAAATATTTTTAAATTAAGAATAAAATATTTTTAAATATATTTAATAAAATAAAAATAAAAAATATTTTTAATAATAATAGTAATAAAATATTTTTAAATTAAGTTAAATAAAATATGTTTTTAAAGATGTATAAAATATTATTAATTTAAGTGTTTATAAATTATGATACAAAATATATACAAAGTGTTGTGTATTTTAAATCATGAAATGGACTTGGTTAGTCATTAGGAATGTGCTTGATATCCCCATTTTGCTTGGTTTGTATTCTTACAAGTAGGGGTGTTTACATTTGGGTAGCCGAAATGTCGAGTACTTTCGACTTTCAGGTCGTAAATATTCGACGCATGATTCATTTCGTAAGAGATGGATACCCATTTAATATTTATTTTATTTTATTTTTAATTTATATTATTTTTTAGAAAAATCATATAGAAAAAAATTAAAATTTAAAGTTTATAATACATAACATAAATATAAAATTTATAAATTCAAGTTATATTATCTAAAAAAAATTTAAAAGTATAAAAAATAAAATAAAATATTAAAATTATAACTAAATTTAAAATAATTTAAGATTAAAATAAATAATTTTAAAAATAATATAAATGTTAAGGTGAAATACTTTGGAAAACATATAGATTTAGAATGTTAGGGTAAAATAACCTTGAAATTAGAAATAAAAATTTTAATATAAAATAAAAATAGTAATAAAATAAAAAAGAGAAATTGGACCAGCTGGTACCTGGTTAAGAGTAATTTGTGACTCGGGCATGACCCAAAAACCCACCAAAAATAACATTAGATATCTGACTCGTAAAATCGGGCATTTACCTCTAAAATATCAGATAATTTATATTGGGTAGATGGATCAACGAGTCGAGTATTTTTAACCACTTCTACTTACAACCAGAGAGTAACACGTGTCATCCTATGATTGGTGGAGAATAAATATCAATTAAAATATATTAAATTTCAAAGAAAATAAATTAAATCATTCAATTGAATGATACCACAAGTCATAAAAATAAGATTAAACTGAAAGAATATATAAAAAATAAAGATCAGATGTGTAATTATACTAAAATATTTAATTGCCACGTTAATATTTTCGTCAATTATTAATGTCTAGTAGCTTAATTGATTATAATTAAAGAGTTATATTATTTGACTGACTAACAAAATTAAAATATCGATAAAAATAAAAATACTAAATAACTAAATGGTTAATGGTTAAGTTGCCCAATATATTATAATGTAAAAAAAGCTTTGAGAAGGTTAATTTTCACACCCGACATGTGTAATAATTAAAATTTATTAATTATTACACCCTCTCTCCTATATATATATATATATATGTTCACCTTCCACCCCTCATTTTCACAACAAATTCTAAACCCTTTTTGCTTTGAATTCAATATATTCCAATGGCACCCAAAGCCGAGAAGAAGCCGGCCGAGAAGGCCAGCTGAGAAGAAGCCAAAAGCCGGGAAAAAGCTCCCCAAAGAAGCCGGCGACAAGAAAATGAAACGAGCCAAGAAGAGCGTTGAAACCTAAAAGGTCTACATATTCAAGGTTCTAAACTAAGTCCACCCTGATATTGGTATTTCGAGCAAAGCAATGGGTATTATGAACAGCTTCATCAACGACATCTTCGAGAAGCTGGCTCATGAAGGTTCTAGGCTCGCGCGTTACAACAAGAAACCCGCCATTACCTCCAGCGAGATTCAGACGGCCGTCAGATTGGTTCTGCCTGGGGAATTGGCCAAGCACGCTGTGTCCGAAGGACCAAGGCTGTTACTAAGTTTACCAGTTCTTAGTTTCAATTCTTCTAAATGAAAACAAGGATATTGCCTGATATGGGTTCTGCTGTAAAAATCAGTTGCTCTCAAGGATTCCATCTTTTGTCGGTCTTATATTTTTAATACCGCGGTTTTAATGGAAATTTAGCCATCTTTGAACTGGGCTGTTTCTTTTTCTTTTTCTTTTAATCCTTCTCATATGTAGAAGTTTATGGTTGATGGCTTGCATTTATTGTTTAATTACATAAGGATATATCTAATTCTGTTTAATAATGTTCAATACTTAAAATTGGTGTAAAAGGAACTTCCGATTCCAATGTAGCAAAACGATTCAAACTGTAATTAGACCTTTTCTAAATATACTCTATATGCACTGGAAATTTCTCATTGTTTTGATTTCTTGGTGAACATTTAATGCTGCAAAATACAGTTCACTCTTGCTCTAATCTATTTTAGCATGTACGTAATCCACAAAAACGAAGTTCTTTTCGAGTTGATGTAATGCAAATGCCAAACCTGCAGAAATCACTGCAAGCACCGCTAAAACAACCCGAAACTGCAAATCTGATGGGACGCCGGCTGATGCGGAGAATGCAACAGTTGCACCTACTAAGATCTTTTTCCATGTTTGGAACGACGTGTAAGCTTGTTTGCATGATGAACACTTGAGTGTGTGCTGCTCAAATCTATCAAGCATCTACAAATGATGGGAAATGTTCAAGACCACACTCTGTTTGTGATTGTATATACAGGTGAATAACGGGTTTTGCAATACCTGGCGTTTTGATAATACTGTTGACGGGAGAGGTTGGATGGTGGTGTTGAGCCATTCGGGTTGACTGTTTCCGTGACGCCTTAGCCATTTCCGGAATTCCAAGACGAATCGATCAGCTTGTGTCGGTGTAAATGTGAGCTTCGAATACTCCTGATTGATGTCCTTGGAACCCTCCATTGATTTTGAAAGAAATATCTTTTCTTGACCTTGGAGTACAATCATGTCTCCATCATAAACTTCGTTTGATGTCCAGTGTTCAAACCATCTCGGAACCAGCTGACACGAGAAGCCCCAAATGAGTGACTCACCAATTTATGAAGAAATGAGGCATAGAAAAACTCTAATTAGGAACCTAAATGCCGGCTAAAGAAAGCCGACAGATGAGACAAGCCTCTGGTTCCATATTTCAGTTAAGTATCCCTGTATAACTGGAACATCAAACACAATCTGACACACATGTACGAGAAGCAAAATGAACTAGTGCTCACCTGCCACCAGGCAGGCCCAGGCACAGAAAACTGGAAGAAGTTTCGGGCACTGCAAACGATTGATCGTGTCTTCCCTGGAGCCATTGGTACATTGAATGAACATATCCATATCTTCCATTTCTGTTCACCAACTATTGGAAGCTTCGTGTCTATCTCTATCCTGCAGGGTAAAATGGCGAAAAGTACTATAAATTTGACAGAAGCAAAGAACTTTCAAGGATGATACTACAAGAGAAGGTCATTAGCTCACATAAGCTGCAGTCTAAGGCAACGCAACTCTATCATCATTATTGAAAAAACATTGATTTAAAGTTTCAGTTGAAAGCCAAGCTTTAGTGTATAATCTTTGATGTATTCAGCTTTACTTAAGTTTCAGTGAGCCCCTGGTATTTGCTATGAGTTATACAGCGACATCCAAATATAGAATTTCATGAAATTTTTTGGTAAAACATAAGAGAAATTACTCTAAATAAGCATTGAAGTTTCTAACTTTAAACAAGGGCAATGAACTTACTTATTCATATAATAGCACGGTGCAACAAACTTACTACTGATCTTTGGGTTATCCTCATTTGATCCACCAAATCCCCAGGGGCCGCTAGATTCCACCTTAAACGGCAAAGGCTTTGCTCTGTCTCTCCTCCCAGTAACCTGTGTTGAACAGAAAACGAAAGTTGTCCGGAATAAAATAACATTACAACCCCAATAGAGCCATCATGTTTTAAAATCACACATTGCCGATTAACTACAGAGAAACGAAAATGCATTCCAGTACCGAAAGAACTGTGTCAAAACATGCACCGGCAAATCAAATTACTGACTAGAAATTGTAAGTGCATATGCAAAATGTTAAGCCTTAAACAAGCTGGGTACCATAATGGATCTTTACTCCTATGAAGTTAGTAAAAAGTACCTTGTGATGAGCAAAATCGATGTGGGAAGGATCGGAGACGTTCTCCATGAGGGTATCATAACCATAAAACAGATCACGTTGGATATTCACAGTCGCAAATTCGGGTCTGCTAAAGTCATCAGGCAACCTAAAGAACATAACAATGATGGTTCAAGAACTATATAATCTGGTCTGGTAACAGGTAAGAAAACAAGAAGCAATGAACTTACATGGGGGGATTGGTAGCACTTGCTCTTTCCTGCCCATTCTCATCAGGCCAAACAAAAAGCAAGCCTTGAGAAACCATTGTAGGAAACCTAGTAGCACATGCTCTTGGAGACCGATTCGCACGAGCTTCGGGACCTTGAGACGCAGCCTGAGGAATCCTAGTGCAAGATCCACATCCATCAAAAGACCATCCATGATATGAACACTGCAAGTCCCCATTCTCATCTATCCTCCCTTCCTACAAAATTCAGAGAAAATTCCAATTACTAGTTGATACAAACATCCAAATTAATGACAGCCAAAGCAGCAAATTCAGAGAGATGTGAAACTTACGGACAAAGGGGCAAGCCTATGGGGGCATTTATCATCAAAAGCAACCCATTGGCTCGTTCCTTTATCAAACCAAAGCACCAAGTCACGACCCAGAAGCTGAAATGGTGTGGGTAAAGATGGGTCCAAATCTTCAATCAAAGAAACCGGGTACCAATGATCTTTCCATGAGAACTTAGACTTTGAACTCTCCTCACCAAATTCATCCCCTACCCTGAATTCATCTTGTTTCTGATCTGAAGCTCGTTCTGCTGCTGATGATGATGATGGAGAGGCTGCCACGTGTAAAGGTGTAAGCTTCGTGAATCTTCTTGAAGCAAGGTTCTTCCGTGGACATAAAAAGAGATGGGTTTTGCTTTCCGAAGATGTTATAAAAGGAGTAGCCAAATTGGCTGTAGGGATGGTAGCAAGAGAGGCTGCCATTTTTTTTCTTTTTCTGATTTATTTACTTCTTTTGGAACTCCTTAAGAAACTGAAGCTGGGTTCTTGTATTAGAAAGAAAAATGAAAGATGAAGAAGAAAAAAAAAACTTGAGTTGAGTGCAAGAATTGAACTCGTCTTGGCCACCAGGAAAAACTAGAAAGGACAATGGAAAACTAATGCTTGTATTCACACTCAACGTGGCAATAATAGCTGGAATGATTTCACACGTAAGCTTTTCATTTCAGCGCGTGTGATTAATTATCTACTTGACATATTTTATTTTTTATATATAAAAATTTAATAGTAAAATAAATATTTAAATTATATATATTTTTTACTTTTAAACATTTATTTTAAGTTAATTTGCTATGCCCGTTGAAAAAACATTTTCCACTATTATGAATTCTTCGATTTTGTAACTTCTTTTAGACTTAGAATTTCTCAAATTAAAATAAATAAAATTAAAAATTATTATCCATTATTATGATTTTTTTTAATAGACGAATTTTTAAAACTAAAGTATTTGAGATTTATGATTTTTCAATAAAAAATAATTTAAAAAACAAGAACGAAGAAGAATATATTGAACAAGATGATGGCTTAAACGAAAACCAAATGGACTACGAAGATGGTAAAAGGATTATGTTTTATTATATCCATCTATTTTTTCTTCCATTTTCTGTTTGGTTACTAAGAAAATTGGGAAAAGAAAGAACGAAAGAGTTGATGAAATTCGGAGGAATAAAGAAAGAAGGCCACACGTCAGATACTGTAACATAAAGTGTTAAAAAAAGATGATGAGGGCCTATTTGCATAAATTCAGTGCTCAATTTGCCTAATTTAACAATGATCTAAGAAGTTCTTAAACCAAAAAGAGGGCCAGAGCCACCCTCACCCTGTATAAAGATACAAGAAAGGTATGCTCTGTTGCAAGAACTGCAGGCAGCCCCAACCACAAAGCAATAAATTAACAAATCCTGGGCTTTATCAAGAAACTTAGAAGAAATCTTTTACGGCCGAATCAATTAGATGAGAACCTACTACCATGAACAAGTCTCGGCCGTAACATATCGAACACAGTCACGCCTGTCGGAAGCGTAAACTACTCGACATCATTTTAATAGATGATGCTTATATTTCATCTTAAGTTAGAAATAAGAACACGAGACAAATCGGGGGAAAAGAAAATAAAGGTAACATAAGATCATGACAAAAATAAAAGCAAAACAAAGTATAGCCTCTGCTCTTTTCCTCTTCATGTTATGCACTTGATTTCCACAGAGAAAGCATAACAATTTTTCATATCTAAATTCTTACAAAATAAATTTTTCATGTTCAGTTGTCACACAATACTCATCATGCTGCAGGAAGCAAAGCGAATTCCTAGTTCAGCCTCCACATACGCACCCAATAGTTGGAAAGAAAGCCTAATTTCAAATGCATAGTCAATTCACGTGGTGCACGAACGAAAGGAGCATACGGTTAACTTACAGTTAACAGGAGTTAATTCAACAGAAAATAAAGATCATTTCTTCGGGTAAATTTGGTGATCAGGTCCAACATCACGTGAACCAGTATTTATGTAAGGCCCTCGAAAAGTTGCCTGCGGAGGAAGTGGTTTAGATGAATCCACAGGTTTCCTAGATGTCCTGGACGATACAAACCGTTATTGAACTTTTGAAAGTTGATAACCATATAGCTCCCAAACATTGTTGTTGAAAAATGAATTATACTTACGCCATATAAAACGGAAATGCTAAGCCTGCAGCGACAAAAGCTAGTAAGCCAGAAGCAACCAAGACATTTCGTGCTCGTGACATTCTGATTCTAAACCAACTTCAACAAGGAAAGACAAGAGACCTATAACATGTGAAAGAAATTGTTGACATTTCCGATATCAATACGAAATTCTACATGTTAATCCATACATTTTATAGAACAAATCGAAATGGATTTTAGACTAGTAATTAGTAGCTCAAACTACCTGTAAAACAGAAAATGAGGGACAAAAAGAGATCTAGAATTGCAAAGTTCGTTCGCGTGAGCACTTTCCCCAACCACTTACCACCAGCAGGCATGTAAAGCACAAAACTTTCCAGTCAGCAAGGAATTTATACAAACATCAAAATCGATATTCCCCGGAACTCTAGATTTCCAGTTCAGGGAGGCTAGTATATGATAAAGAGTTAAAGACAAGTGGCCTCAGCAACAACCTACATCATAATTTTCCAGAATTCACTAGTACCCTTTCATAATTGCAATTTGGGATAACCAAATTAAACCTAAAAATCAGAGCTTTCAATCACAAGGCACTGATTTTCGCCATTCAAAACCTTTAGTTCCACTTACTTCTCTATTTTTTCTAATTGTAAATTTTGAACAAAAGTAAGCTAACACCAATACAAAGAAATCAACTTAGAACTAGTCCCATCATTCTAAATTGTGGAGCCTAGCCCGAAACTAATGTAAATTATTGTTCTCGAATGATCAAAAATTAAAATTCTCAAAATTTTCTGTTCTAAAAAATTCCCACTTTAAGAATTTTTCTTCCTTAAATGAAGCTATAACAAGGAAATAATTATTTTCTAAGGATGAAGGTAAATCAGAGATGAAAACCCCGTAGAGAGAGGTTATAGAATCTGAAATTCGTTACCTTAAATAAATGGATTGGAAAGTTAAACCACCCAGCTGAAAAGGAAAAGGAAATAGAGAATTTGATGAATGCCGAGGCTCTTTGATTTCTGAGATAATTGTGAAGAGTGAAGACTTCAGAGCAGCGTATGTCGTGGTGAAGATGGCCACATTGAACTCGTTTGGTTAGCCACATCAAATGGGCTGCACCAAAGCCCAGTGATTCTTATTCTTTTTAATATTCGATTAAATAATCACTTCTTTTATTTACCTAATATAAATATTGAATGTCAAAATATTTTTTAAAAATATGATAGAAATAAAATTGAATATTTAACATTTGATTTAATAATTGTTTCAAGCTAAGATAATGATCCAATTGATATATTTTAAAATATTAAAATTATTAATTATTTTATATGATAAAATTGATACAATATATAAATTTTAAGGATTAACTTTTTTATATATTATATGATCAAATTTGTCATATTACTATTTATATTAAGTTAATGATTAAACCTAATGATCAAATAAAGGATGAGTCTGCCATGCTCGACGAATACTGTTAAACACCATTAACGATGAATACCATTAATTTAATTTTAAAAATTTAAAATTTTAAAGGATCCGATTATAAATTAATTAAAAAATTTAAAAGTAAATTATTTAAAATAAAATATTAATTACATTATTTTCCATATTTTTAGCAATAAAAAATTATAAAATACCTTTAAAAATTATCTAAAATATTTAAAGGATTATAAAAAATTTAAAATAATATAATTAATATTTATTTTAAATAATTCACTTTTAATTTTTAACTAATTTATAATTATACCTTAAATCATTTAAAATTTTATAAATTAAATTAATAAAATTCAATTGTACTCATCGCTAATAATGCTTAAACGGTACTCGTCAAACATCGTAAATTGTTCCTTAAATAAATAATATACTCTTAAAAATATGTAATTTCTTGGTAGTTTTATCGAAAACCCTCAGATCCATTAATTACCTGTCAGACACATTCTCACTTAATATTACAGATCTAACATATTTTCTAACAAAACGCGGATCACCATCCGAACTTTCGCAGAATTCTGTCCGATCTAACTCCACGTAAGGAAAACACGAATGGTGATCCGCGCTTAGTCAGAAAAGATGTTAGATCAGTAATATTAGGAGAGATAGTATCTGAAAGGTAATTAATGAATCTGATGGTGATATTTCGATAGAAAGGCCAAGGAATGATATGTTTTTAAGAGTAGATTATTTATTTAAGGATAAATTTATGGTGTTCAACAAGTACCGTTTGAGCATTATCAACTCTGAGTACTTTATTAATTTAATTTATTAAATTTTAAATAATTTAAGGTATAATTATAAATTAGTTAAAAATTAAAAGTAAATTATTTAAAATATGATATTAATTATATTTTTTTCAATTTTTAACTTTTTTAATATTTTTAAATAATTTTTAAAGGTAAGTTATAATTTTTAAAGATAATTTAATAATAGTGTATGAGTAATTCATTAGATATAAAATAAAAAGTTAATGAATTCACCTTTTAGCTTTCATCGCACATTGTCAAGAAATATAACTAAACACTACAATATGTCTATTTAAGATAACATTCAACTCATGGAACTAATATATATTAAATTAAGATGTTAGTCTCTATAGTTTAATTTTTTAAAGTATATTTTTTAAAATATTTTGAGGGATGATGCGAAATTTGGAAGACATGTCTTGAAACGTGTATTTTCACGTGATGTCATGTCAATATTTTTTTTAGAATGTGCGTTTCATGATCAACGCCTTCCGTATATGTTAGAGATTTAACGAAAACATAGATGATGATTTGCATCTTCTCTTATGTGGAGACAACTTGAACATAACCTCGCAAGAGCGCGAAGATGATCCGTATGATATTTCGGCACAAAAAAACCTCCCCATTCCTTGACATATATGCGTTAATTACTGTGAATTATAAATCATAATTAATTAGTTATTCTCAATACAATTACAATCAGCCCATTTTGAAATGTAAAACATTAAAGAAAAGAATGGCGCCCCTAGGTCCTAGCTACAAGCCATCACGCAAGGACCTGTCTGTTTATACTCTTCCAGTTCTTCGATGTGAATAGTGAGAATGAGTTCCGATTACCGCTCCTCACCATGTCAACCCCACTCCAAACGGCCGATTCTCCAGGGTCTTCAGCGAATCCGACGAAATCCGGATCCTCGTCTTCCTCATCAGAACCACCAAATCCATTTCTCCGCCTCCATCGGAACCCCAACAATCAACCGCATCATCGAGCGTCTCAACCACAGGTTCACTCCTTCCAAATCAACGACAAGCTCCGTAGGCTGAGAGACAAGTACCGCAAGCATGTCAAAAACAGGCACCTCGTTAAAACCATCACGACCGAAGAGTGTTCAAGCTTTCCAGAAGAATCTGGGGCGAGAAAAAATCCCCGAAGAACAAGATGAGAAGGGTGCGGAAACAGTGGAAAGTGGAAAGGGGGAGGGGGAGGGGGGGATTTTGGAGAAATACCCTTACTTGGTGGCTGAGTTTTCGAGGGCTTTGCCTGACAATGAGTGTGGAAGGAGAGATTGAAAGGGTTGGATGAGATGAAGTTGAGGAAGATGGATCAAGAGTGGGTGCATCTGAAGGTTGATGAAGCTAAGTTGGTGGCTAAGAAGGCTGTGTTAGTGAAGCAACATATAATGGAGATTATTGGGGAATGAGTGTAATGCCTTGGGGTTAATTAGCAGATGGTTTTTTTAGCTGCGGTTTTGAACATACTGACTCTGTTCATCTGTGTAATTGACTTGATTGTTTTTGTTGGCTATTGGGGATTGAACTAATTGACTTCAAAATGTTACTAAGCTTTTTACCTCTTTCTCTGTGTTCGCTGGTGACTTCAAATGTCAAGAGCATGATCATCACTTGAGTCAGGAACCCTGGAAAATCCATACACTTATGTCAAGAGCATGATGATCTTGAGCAAGTAACCATAACTATTTAAGCAGCAGCAGCAGCAAAGTAGGTGAATCAATAACACTGTCATTACGGATACAGTTGCTTGAAAAGGTACAACGCAAGATTTTAAAGGTGAGAAACGTTCTTTTTACATCTGAGATCGCTTACTAAATTCAACTACTTCAAACACACTTGATAACCCATAAACATAAACTAACCTTAAATAATTTCTTCAAATTTTGTTAAGAAACAAAAACTCAATATGATCTCTTTCTTTCATCTATGTACTATAGAGCCTAAAAGAAATTTGTAGAACAAAAAAGTTAACCCCTCTATAATTTACAAAAAAATGTTTAATTCATAAACCAAATATATATTTCAGTCTTCCATTTGATAGATTGTATACTAGGAATGGATTGCTAAGATATGGGATTGAGGTATAATTCTTTACTTGTTGGGTGTTGGTAGGGGTTAATGGTTGTGGGTTGTATAGAGCTGTGATAGCTTTGTTTTTTATTCTTTTGTTTAGTGGTTCTACTGTTATATTGTACCAATTTTTCTACATTTTTTAGTAATAAAATTTTGTAATTATCTAGAATATATATATGATATGAATCATTGGTTGATGCTTAAAAAATAGCATTGGTTCCTACTTGTACATCTAAAGTTAAAATTTATAGATAGTTTAAGTATTAATGTATAGAAAAATCATAAATACACGCATACATCATCTTACTTATTTTTTATACAGGTTTAGATTATTTTAATTTTTTGTACGATTCACATCTATTTATGATTTTATTGTTGGATATTGTTTCTAGCATTTCAACTCTTATTAAGAGTGCAACGTGTATCATCGTTGTACCTGATATTTACAGGTTCATACATCATATTTTTAATATTATGATAATCGATATTTTATATTAATTTATCCTCAAAACGAAAATTTATCTAAATTCTTCTTCATTGAACTTTATTCTTTCTCTTATTTTACTAATTATTTTTTTTAATTTGCTTACTAAATTTTACATATTGAATCATTTTACTCGTTCTGACGTTAATTTTTTAATAGTGTTATGGCACGACACAAGCATCAAAATGATGTCGTTTTGAAAAAACTCAAATATACATCAAAACGACGTCGTTTTGAATCCTCTTTTTTCCCCTCGATTTTTCTCTACTTTGTAAATAAGGTGATCGATTGTTGCCGCCGGCCACCACATCATTTTTCATTCCGACCATTGCCTACTGTCGTTGATGGTGACCGTTTGGTCTTAAAACTCATGAGTCGATTTGTTTTAACCCCTAAGTTCGAAACTGGTGGTAATTTCACAGGAAAATATCTCGAAATTTGTGAATCTCGACTAAAACGTTTTGACTTTCAAACTTTCAATCTCTAATTCGTGGACTTCGGAGTAAGTTTCGATAAAATGGAGATCAAATACAAACTCAGGTGTCGAGACAAAACGTCCCTAGAAATTTGGGATCGAATAACCACCATTTACAACTATTAACGATGGCTGGTGGTGGCATCTTACCACATTCTTTTTATTTTATAGTTGGTTGAGCAAGATATAAGAGATAGTAAAATTCAGTAAGGAACAATAAAATTTACCTTTTATATTTTTAATTATTTTATATTAAATAATAATAATAAATAACACATCATCACAACGTTAGAGAGATAATGACAGAGTGAAAAATTATTTAATATGTAAAATTCAGTAAGGAAATTAAAAAAAAATTAAAAGTCTGATTACTTAAATATGAGATAGAATAAAATTTAATGAGAAACGATATAATTTATCTATTGTAAAATTCAAATTTTTAAAAGAGTAAATTTCACTTATCGTCACTAAATTTTATTCTCTTTTCTATTTCATTCCTTGTACTTTAAATCGTTTAGTTTCTTCACTAAATTTAATGTAATTAACTTTCTTTATCACTCAATCGTATCTCCACAACGGTTTCATAACGGTGTCATGGAGTGAATTTTTTATATTTTTTCATTTTCAAAATGAGAAAAAAAAGAAAAAGGGTTAAAAAGAAGAGTAATGGTTGTTTGTTTATTTCAGAATGATTAAGTGCTGAGTGATTCAAATGCTAAATGATTCAGAGACTCTGGATGAATTAGCTCTAAATGTGATATGCTATTTGTTTACTGACTCTGAATCATTCAGGATGTACTTCTGTGTTGAATCATTCAGCATTATTTTACTGAATCAGTCAACACTAAATCATTCAGAGGTACGAAACAAATGTACTAAACGCTGAATGATTCCATTAAGAATTAAACAAACAACCCCTAAATGTCTTCTCCATCACCATTCAACTCTTCTCCCCCGCGGCCTCCTTCCCCATCCTCTTCTCACCCTCTTCTTCCCCTCTCCTTTCTCTTCCTATCGCTTGAAATCACTTTAGCCTTTGAGATGGCAAAAGATTTGTTCATGCAAGTAGACTTTAAGAACATAACTTTAGTGTTGTCCATGAAATCGTCAATTTCAAGTAAAAGTCTCGTAACCCAAAAGGCAAAATTGCAAAAAGTACATGCAAATTCAGTTCATATAATTCAATGTGCAATTAACTCCAAAATTTTCTTTACACAACAATAAATAATCTATAGATAATACATAGTTGAATAAAAAAATTTATCTTTACACATGGAGACTTGCGTTCCGCCAACGCCGCGGCGGTGGTCTCGGAAGAAATAGTCGAAAATGGAAGCTCACAGACATCAGCAGAATCACCAAAATTGGCAGCGAAACGGGAAGCAAGAACACCATGTTAGGAAAATAAACCGAGTACAAGTAATTTCCCTATACAGATTAGTGAGAATGCGAAATAAAGCGGAAAATAATACCCGAAAATTGATAACGGAGTTCAGCCAATTGTGCTTACGTCTCCGGGCTGCTGCAGATCTTTTACTAAGAGAGAAAATTTACATGTGTTTACAAAAACACTCATACTCACAAGAAGCTCTCTAGTATAGGAAGAAAGAATGTTTTGGGATGATTTTGAAGCTAAATGGGTAAGGGTATTTATAGTAGAAACTTAGGGACTAATCTTTGAAAATACCCTAAAGTGCAATGACTAAAGGAATTTACCCATTCCTATTTTCAACAAACATCTACCAAAATTTTACCAAACTTTGAAAAACATTTTCAAAGAAACATTTACCAAACTTTGAAAAAAATATTTTCCAAAGTTGGTTGCCAAACTTTGAAACTTTTAACAATCTCCCACTTGAAGACTGATTTTAATATGTCTTCACACCTCGATCAATGCAGCAGCATGTCTGGTCTTGTTATTCTAGCATGCCAACTGAAGCTGAACAACTTCAGTTTGTCCGTAGTCACCGTCTTTGTCAATGTCTGCCGGATTTGAGCTCCACCAATCTTTTCAAGTTTCAAAATCCATCTTCCAGAAGAGACGGATAAAATGATATCTCAATTGTATGCTTTGTCCTGGAATGAAAAGACGGATTCTTTGCTAGATGGATAGCACTTTGACTGTCGCAATACAAGATATTGTTTTCTTGTTTCTTGCCTAACTCTTCCAAGAAACTTTGGAGCCAACCATCTCCTTGCTGGCTTCCGTAACAGCGACATATTCTGCTTCAGTTGTGGAAGAGCAACTATCTTCTGTAGTTGAGAAACCCAACTCACTGCAGTCCTCCTAGAGTATAGACATACCCTGTAGTGCTCCTTCTGATGTCGACATTTCCGGCTAAGTCAGCATCTACATAGCCTGTCAGTATCATATCTCCACCTTTGAAACAAAGTGCTTTGTTTGTGGTACCCCGAAGATATCTGAGGATCCATTTGACTGCTTCCCAGTGTACCTAGCCCAGATTATTCATGTACCTGCTAACAGCTCCACTGCATGAGCAATATCTGGTCTGGTACAAACCATGGCATACATCAGACTTCCAATTGCTGAGGCATACGGCACCTTCACCATGTGTGCACGTTCTTCCTCCGTCTTTGGTGATTGGTCTTTGGAGAGTCTGAAATGAACACCTAAAGGTGTACTTACTGGTTTTAGCATCTTGCTGTTGAACCTGGAGAGTACTTTTGTTGATGTACTCAGCCTGCGATAAATCAAAGTCCCCGACTTGTCTCTCTTGATCCTCATCCCAAGAATCTGCTTTGCAGCGCCCAGATCCTTCATAGCAAACTGCTTCGACAATTTTGCTTCAAGTTTATGATCTCTTGCATGTTTGAGCCTGCAACGAGCATGTCATCAACGTACAACAATAAAAATAATGAAACTATTGTCGAACCTCTTGATGTAGCAACAATGATCTGCTTGGCATCTGGTAAAACCACTGCTACTCATGAAACTATCGAACTTTGTACCACTGTCTAGGAGCTTGTTTTAAACCATACAAGCTCTTCTTCAACCTGCATACCAGGTTTTTCTTGCCCTCTATGAAGCCTTCTGGCTGCCTCATATAGATCTCTTCCTCCAAATCACCATGAAGGAAAGCTGTCTTTACATCTAAACTGCTCGAGATGTAAATTCTCCGCAGCTACAATTTCAACACTAGTCTAATTGTAGACAGTTTTACGACTGGAGAGAAAATTCATTGTAGTCAATACCTTCTTTTGCTGAAAACCTTTGACAACCAATCTTGCTTTGTAGCGTTTTCTCCCATCATGTTTTTCTTTGATCCTGTAATCCACTTGTTATGGAGCGCTTTCTTGCCTGGTGGTAATTCAGCTAATTCCCAAGTCTGATTTGACATAAGCGAGTCCATCTCACTTTCATGGAAGACTCCCACTTGACTGAATCCTCAACCTGCATTGCTTCATCATAGCACTCTGGTTCACCATTGTCAGTCAGCAACAAATAGTGCAAAGAAGGCGAATACCGTTGGGTTGGTTTAGGAATTCTGGAGGAGCGTCTCAGTTCTGTGTGTGTGGTTCTTCTTGAACTGCTTCAGGATTGATCTGAACATCATTTCCAGAAATATCCTCGAACTCAGCAAATTCCTTTGTTTCAGCTTCGGTATTACTTGATTCTGCGGTTTGACCTATCTTTGTACATCATATTTTCATTGAAAATGACGTCTCTGCTTCTGATGATCTTTCGATTTTCGTAGTCCCAAATCGGTAACCGAACTCATCACCACCGTAACCAACAAGACGCATTTTTGGACTTGGCATCAAGTTTACTTCTTTCAGCAGAGTTTATGTGTACATAAGAAATACAACCAAACACTCTTAAGTGTGAAAGGTTTATTTTTCTTGCTCCAAGCTTCTCTGGTATTTCCGCCATCCAAAGGAACTGAGGGCCCACGGTTGATCAGGTAAGCTGCAGTGTTGATAGCTTCAGCCATAGAAATTTGGGCAATCCGGCATGTATCTCATGCTTCTGGCACGTTCATTCAGAGTTCTGTTCATGCGCTCTGCTACGCCATTCTGCTGCGGTGTTATGGGAATGTTGTCTCCATCTTGATCCCATTGTTTGCGCAGAAATCTCTGAAACTACTGTCTCTGTACTCTCCTCCATTGTCAGACCTCAACCGCTTGACTTTCAAACCAGTCTCATTTTCCACCATGGCCTTCCATTTTCTGAAGGTATCAAAGACTTCTGATTTCTTCTTCAGAAATAAACCCACACCTTCCTTGTTGAATCATCCGATGATGTGACATAATATAGGAGCCTGCAAGAGATGGAACAGGGGATGGTCCCCATACATCAGTATGAACCAATTCTAACCTTTCTGCCTTGGGAGTCTTGCCAATCTTTGTAAAACTGACTTTCTTTTGTTTTCCAAAGATGCAATCCTCGCATAGTCCGACATCTACATTCTTTAGATCCGGCAGCTTCCCTTTTGACAGAAGTATCTTCATTCCTTTCTCGCTCATATGGCCGAGCCTTTGGTGCCATAGTTTGATTTTCCATCAGCATCTGCTACTGCAATGATATCTCTAAATTGAGGTTACATAGAGAGTATCGGTCTTCTTACCACGAGCAATGACGAGTGCTCCTTTGGTAATCTTCCATTCACAGCCTGAAAAGTTGTACTATATCCTTCTCCATCAAGCTGCCCAACAGAAATCAGATTTCTTTTGAGGCCAGGAATATGTCTCACTCCTGTCAGCTTCCAGGTGGTCTGGTTTGGCAGCTTTAGTCGGATGTCTCCTTTTCCGACGATCTTCAAGGTTTCATCATCAGCTAGATGAACCTTCCCAAAATCACCACTGACATAGTTCTCATGATTTCTCGCATGGGGTGGAGTGGAAAGATGCCCCTGAATCCAGATCCATGATTCAATCGGACTGTGACGCTTAAAATCATGGCATCACTGTCTCCTCCGTCATGTTGGCAGATTCCTGTGCGCCGGTATTTTTCTTCGGTGCTCGGCAATCTCTTTGAAGTGACCCTTTTTGCCGCAATTATAACAGGTAAAATCTTTATTTCCTGTTCTTGATTTGCCCCTTCTAGATTTTGATCTGCCACGATTGAATTTCTTTCTGAAGTTCTCCTCTAGACTCCGTGTGTAAGGCTGAGGAGGTGATGCTTCACCCGATTCTCTTCGTCGAATTTCTTCACTCAATACCAGATCCCGAACATCGTCGAATTTATTTGCTGTTTCCCGACGAACTGCTGACGTTGTAACAGTAGCATTCCAACTGTCTGGTAGAGATGATAAGAGAATTAAAGCTCGAACTTCATCATCGAACTCAATTTCCACTGAACTCAACTGGGTTGTGATGTGTTGAGTTCATTTAGGTGTTGTGCCATCGATGCCCCTTCCGCCATCCGCAAATTGAATAATCGCCTCATCAAATGAACTTTGTTTGAGGCCGATGGCTTCTCATACATACTGGAGAGAGCCGCCATAAGACCCGCCGTGGTCTTTTCCTTTGCTAT